>NW_027185694.1:7139686-7181653 GCF_028583685.1 Petaurus breviceps papuanus | reverse complement strand
TCTGCAGAATGGCCGTCACAGAACTGATCTGCAAGGTTTTGTCAGTTAACTGGCCTGTGGCAATCTAAGCACAAAGCATTTTATGAAATATTTTTCAAAGTTGTGTAAATGAAACTCAACTTTGAGGAGTTTCTTTGGCCTGTTGGAATGTGCCTCTAAGTCCCTGTGCTTGTTTCAGTTCTATTGCTTGCTTACTGGTAGTATATGAAGTCTCCTGTATTAATGTAGTGATTTTTAAATGATTGTGTTCACAACCTCTCTCTCTGTCTCTGTTTCTTTCCCCTCTCCCCTCTGCCTCTCTACCTTTCTCCCTCTACCTCTCTATCTCCTTCTTCCTCTCCCTCCCTTTCCTTGGACATACAGTTGAGCAGCTTAACGTAGGCCTACCCAAAATGAACCCCAAGGATTTACTTCTTAATGTCCTAGATTGAAAGTCGAGACAGTTCTTTTGGGAAGGGGGTGCAGAAGATGTGCATAGCAATGCACTTAATAATACTCAGAGGGTTAAATGTGGATAAACACAAAACAAGGCTTCGGGAAAGCCTTGCTATTATCATGCAGCATTTCTCGGACTATAGTCCCCGAGACGCACTTCATAAAGCCAATAAAGCGCGCACTGGTGGTCTCCCGTTGCCCTAGCAACAGACCATAGGGCACAGTGTATGTGAAATGCATGAACATCTGTGAATTAATCTTTTTTAGTTTGTTCTTTTCTTGGCACTGATTGGGCCACTCTGGCTTGTGCCTGTGACATTGCGTGAGGAGGGATGATGTGGAGAGCTCCCCTGGGCCCTGCCCTAAGTGGATGGCGGAATGGAAAGTGAAGTGAGATTTATCCAGGCACTGCCTTCAGTAGTTGAGGGATTTAGCCTGACAGCACTCTCAGTGGGACGTTATTAGCTTACTTTCTGGTGCGTGGGGAAATGAATAAAAAATTTTCTAGTAAATCTGGGCATTATTGGCGGTTTTTTGGGGGTCTGCCCTGAAAAAAAAAATCTAGAGAGAAAATTGAAATAATCACTTGTGTTTATACCAGTTTTCTGGATTTTAGTGATACGTGTTACTTTACCCCTTCACCTCAACTTGATCTCCCCATTCCCACAGATTATAACCAAACCACACTTGCCTAGTTCAGAGCTAAATGAAGCCACTGACTTGGATCCTTAAACAGAAGTATCAGTTGATCCCAAAAGAGGATAGTGGTATTTTTAGTTTTTCTAGGGAAAATTAAAAGTTAAGCTGCTGACTTTTTTTTTTAAGGTATAGCAAAAACTGATAAGTTTCTGACATCTAAGAACAATACCTATAATTAGTTTTAGGTAATTGCCAGCATATGGATGTGAGGGGTGGCTGTGTGTGTGTGTGTGTGTGTGTGTGTGTGTGTGTGTCTTATGTTTCCTCCCGACTTCATCAAACCACAGTCTCCACCTCCTCAGACACTTATGTTCAGTTCCTAATGTCAATACCAGATGCTCACTTGTAAACTGTTCTGCTTACCCTTGTCATTTTTGTCTTTCCGTCTCTTCTTTCTTTCTACCCTTACTCACTTTGTCTTCCTCCTTCCCCAAATACAGGGGAAATACTGTGTATGCATTATAATCTATTAATGCTGAGTGCAATCAGTGTGTAACTTGGCTGACTGAATTAAGATGACGGTAACAGTTTACTCTCTAGGACACCTTTTGAGTTATTTGGTATGTAATACCCAGGTGCTCAGATGTGAGAGGGAAATAAAAGCTTTTAATTTTCTGTGTATACTGGATATTAGAGACAGATGGACAAGATTTTCAATTACTGGAGAAACATTAATGATATGTCATATTAGTGCCCTTTGTATATAAGAACACAGGGAAAATACAGTTTTAAAAGGATTTTGATGTTATTGATGTTACATAAATTTAAAATAAAATAAATTTTAAAAGTGAACTACATAGTCCTATGGAAGAATTCAAAAGCATTCAGTCATTAGTTACTAAGGAATCTTAAATTTAAATGGCACACTGCCCTAGGTTCTTGAAATTAAGGCTCTAGGTTTTTTTCCTTAAATCATTTTTTCCAGTTTAAGATTAAAAAAATTAGAGATACTGTTTTTCAAGTAAAAATAATAAAAGTGTGCATGGGTTGTTGCAGATTCATAAGAACTTTCTCTGTAGTTTCAGTGATTGGGGAATTATTTATAAGTGTGTGTATGAGAACATTTTGAGGAACATATCATGAGGAAAGGACTGAGGTTCACAGGTAGTTCTCCTAGGAAGTGGCCTTTGTGGACTTGCAAATATATGCAAACAAATAGTCATCAAATACAACATGCAATGTCAGAGTTGGTAATAGTAGCCACATCCTATCCGTTCTCAGTTAGGGTGGATTCTGATCACTTTCGTGGCCATCTTTTCTAAGGATTAAACAAGAACAAAAAATTGTCCTGGAGAGATTTAAAATGAAGAGCAGATTTTTAAATGTCTTTCTTTTATGGTATGTTCTTTGATTTCAAATTAGTTTCCTGTTCTCTTGGTGCAGCTAATACCAGTTTAACTCAGCTATTTTTATTCTACTAAGGAAGTCTCTGTTTATTGATATTTTCTACCAAAAATAATAGGTAAAGCTTATAGCATGTATAACCATCCAACTTTTAAATCAAATAGTAAGAATGAGGTAGCAGTCAGCTTTAGAAAGAAGCAGAGGGATGGCTAGGTGGCACAGTGAATAGAGCACCGGCCCCGGAGGCCCTGAGTTCAAATCCAGCCTCAGACACAACACAAAACTAGCCGTGTGACCTTGGTCTTAACCCCAATTGCCCTACCTTCCCCCCTCCAAAAAGCAAAAAAAAAAAAAAAAAGCAGAAAAATATGATTTCTTTCTACGGAATTTGGCCCCTTTTAGTGGTGATCCTTTTATTGCCTGACATTAAAGCAAGGAAGAGGGGTGCTGCAGGTGGAAGGATCAGGCTTCTTCATGGGAATTAAGGTCTGCTGTATTTCCTTCATTTCTGTTTGACAAAGTAATCGAATGCCAGGCCTAAAGTTATGAAAACCCAAGTTCACACATTTACCAGATGTACGATCCTAGGAAAGTCACTCAACTTGTGGGCCTCAGTTTCCTCAACTATAAACTGGGGATAATAATGGCACCCACCTTACAAGGTTGTTGCAAGGATGAAATGAGATTTTAAAAAGCAGTTAGCATCGTGTCTGACAGTATTAGTCACTATCTAAATGTTTGTTCCTTCCCTGACCCAACCCCTATTCATAGCAGTTACTTTGCACTCTGGAAATTTGAACTGCGAAAGAGAAAAAGCACATGAAAATACACAGAAATTAAATATGCCTTCCATTTATCACATCAGGAAAAATATACCCTGATAGAGATGCTGGGCTTAAGTGACTAAATGGAGAAGCATTTATTAAATGTTTTGTTATATGCTGGGTACTTCACTAATGAAAAGAAGATCCTTTTTTTTTTTTAATTTTTCAGTTCTCCAATATTCCTTATAATTATAAAAAATTTAAAACGTTGGCACCTTACGTAATGTCAGTGAATCAACAAGTATTTATTTAAACACTTACCCATGCATCAGGCTATATGCTGGGTGCAAGCCTAGACCCTGCCTTCAAGCCACTTCTCTGGGTGTGAACTATAAACATGCATGAAGTAAAGAGACTTTTTTTTCCTTAAGCATGAGGCTTAATTCGTGATGTGTCACGTCAAAGGAAATGGCTCCTACGTAACTGCATTTGTTTCTTTTGAATTAGTATGTGACTTTTGAGCCCAGAAATGCCAAAGGAAACCAAGGAAAGGTGTGGTGTTAGGTTTTTGCATCTTTTAAGTATTCCTGGAAATCTTTTATGCAGAAAAAAATTGAGAATAGAATTGGAGGGCACCTGAAAAGAGGTTGACATTTTTAGGGACAAAATTGAAAATGCAAATAGTATATACCTGAATTGGTGAGAGTTTTTGAATAAGACTTTGACTAATAGCGCATAACCAAATATTTCATTAAAAAAAAAAAACTCAGCTGTATATCTTGCCTGTTGAAAATGTTGAAAAATGTCAAAAGTGGAAAGTTAACAAATATGTAAAAAGTTGTCAAGTAAAGCGCCATTAAAATATTAAAAAGTACATATTAATCATTTACCAAAAGGGTAAATGATTAAAAACTTCCCAGCCTTCTAGGCCAGTGCTGAAGTCCTGCCATCAAAATGTCTGCAACTTTGATGTATCCAGGCTTAGCCCAGTCTCCCAGGCTTTCTTAGACTAAAGATTATCATTGGGAACTGCTCGGTTGGTTCAGAATTTCTGCTGTAATCTGCCTTTGTTCTCTCTTGCTCTTCTGCAGTTGGACAGCTGGAAGTGCCTCAGAAATGTTTGAAGAGCCATCATTTAGTAGTTTACGTGAAAAGCCGTTGAATAATTCACATAACAAATGATTAGACAAGCACTTGTCCATCTGACTGAATTATTCCGCATGTTTACTGAAGCAGTAAAGCAGGAGACCAGCATTTCCTTCTCCAGAGGGTTTACAGTGGCAGTATTGACCCACCTAGTTATTGGGTTTCAGCCTTTTGTTGACATTGTTGTAAATGAAAGCAGCTCGGACAGGCACTGAGCAGCTGGGTTGGATAATTGTGAAGGATTCATGCTTGTTGCTGTTACCCCCGGTGTTTGTAGTGGGTTGTTTGCTTTGACTTTTGTTGAACTGTTGACAAAAGCATTAGATACAAATGGGAACAAATAAAGTGGTGAGATGCCAGGAGGGCTTGGCAGTAGTGGTGGTTTTCATTCGGTCTTAAATGGGGGATGTCTGCACTTATATAGATTGGAGATGGGAGGTGCATTTAGTGTGTGTATATGTATTACTCCTTCTTTCTTCAGCTATCAGTATTGTTTTTAAAGATAAAACTCAACCATTATTGACACTCTTTATCAAATATACATTCAGGAAAGAGAGAAGACCCCATTTCTCTTGGAATTAGCTCAACTCTCTCCACAAACTGCTAGAAACTGCATAGAGATGTGCTATACTTGTAAGACATTTATTGCTGACCATGAATGCCATCCTCACCCTTCCCAAATCAGTTCTGACCCATGGCCCCTCCTTTATTTTCTGTAGTATGAGTGACTTAAGGGGGCTTTGTGACAGAGAGAGAGTTGAGGTAAGGAGGATTAAGAAGAACAGTGTATGCTGAAATTGTATAGCTAGCAAAATCGAAGTCACTTACTGGAACGCTTTTAATTCGGTTTAAACAAAATACCCTTTAGTATATTCAAATGGGGAGTAGCTCAGCTGTTGTGAAGCCAGAAAATTAATGGTATTTTTAGTGAAATAGCAAGAGCATGTCAACAACCTAGCTGCAGATGATCATGTTGGCATTTTATTCATGAGGAATTATCAATGCGGGTTACTGGACAACATAGTGTGACTGAAAGTGATTGAGCATTGGGGATGTTGCTGTCCTTCTGCTCGATGGGTTCATTTTGCATTTAGTCTTCCTCAGGCTTCATTGGTGCATTTATTTTCCTTCTTGCAAACCCAGATATGAAGTATTCTTGACTGCGAATTATGTGTTTCTCCTTGTACCACGTCTTAAACTAGGGGAGTAACCTAGTGAGTTAATAAAAGGCAGGAGCTTTTCAATCACTTTCTGGTATGCAAATGGTCTTTTTCTGAAAGGGGATATTCTTTGAAGTGTATAAAAGGTATTTCTGAGCAACATAGAAGTGTTAACTAAATAAATCATAGTAAGATTTAGGTAACAGGAAAGAAAAAATGAGTATTATTAGCCTTTCTAAAATTTGCCTTACTCTGGTAAGTATAGGGTTAGGGGAAGGGATCAGGGTTAGTGGTGCTCAGCCGCAGGAAATGCCTTTAGATATGCTTTCTCTAAAGCAAACAAACAAACAACCCACCACTAACATTTTTTGAAGATGTCTTTCAGCATATGTGGCTAGTATTTATTTCTCCCTTGACTAAAACTTCCTTGGTTGAACAGGAAAATTGAATAATATCTTTGCTTTCAGCCTTCATAGAAGTTCAGGAGCAGTTGAGAAGAGTCTGTGATAGCTAAGGTCCCTCCTTGTATCATCATTAACTTTATCTCAGATGATGGCAAGAGGCAAAATACTGCTTCCTTCTCTTTGTAACTTTGTCTCATGAATGAAGGCCATGTCATTGGCTTATCCCCAAAAAGTGGCTTACCGTTTTTTTTGGATAAGATTTGGATTCTGAATCTCTTAACCATGTCTGGTTTGGCCATTTTGACTTAGTCTTAGTATTTGACCCTGAATGGAAAAAAAGGAATAGATTTCAAACAGGATTTTAGGTTCATAGAGTTGTAGCTGGATGACCTTAGAAGTCATCTGGTTCAACTCTTTCATTTTAAAAAAGGGAAAACTGAGACCCACTTCACATCTGTTAAGTGTCTTGTCCAAAGCCACAGAGGTAGTGATGTGGAAGAGAACATTAAGATTCAGTAAAATAGCAATGATTTTTAAAGATTTTGTAGTGCCCTTTCCCTAGAGATGGAGGATAATTGATGAGCTCTCAAGTATTTCCACATCTGATATATTTAATATAGGTGCCAATTCCATTGACAGCAGAGTTTTTTTTTTAACCTTTTTTGTGCTCTTAGTCTGGTCATTCTCAGAATGATGTCTTTAAATAATTGATGGAAATGCTAAGTGTCAGAGCTGTCCATGAACTCTGGACTCATGTTTAAGAACCCTTGCACCAACAGGTCATAGTTTGCTCCATGCCTTAGTAGAAAGTTCTTATGAGGTGATATGAATGAAGTAATTCATTACTTGGGGGTTAGTTCCCTTTTTTTGGTACTTCAGTGTGCTCACCCTTCAGTTGGAGTCCATCCCTAGGCCCCTTCTGACTTTGTATAGAACCTTCCAGAGCACTCACTTTTGTTGACACAGCTTTAAAGAACCCAGTGCCACATGAGACATCAAAAATGGACTTCAGTGAAAGTGAATGAGTAAATAGACTTGGTGAAATAAAAGCAGAATTACACACTTGGTTCATATCATTTACTTAACTAAAAATGAAGCTAGTAGGTAGGATTATGTTTGGACTACTCTTCCGTGATCAAGTTTGGGAAAGGTTTAAAGGAGAGTTTCAATTGCAATCCATACAGATGTAGTAGTAAATGTCATGGGGGCAGGGGGCCAGTAGGAGCCTAGTAAATTATGAACTGAAAGGAACCAAACCTTTATGGTGATTGAAGAAGGGCCACTGAGACCTCACCCATAATTTTGTACTCAACTGGGGAAGTATTTATGTACCCATCCTTAGCAGGGGCCCCGCATATTATAAACATTGAAAAGAAACTAAAGCATTACATTTATCATCTTTGCTAAATTAGGGAAAAAGCCAAGATTCAGCCGAGCAGACAGAGGGTATCCAGGATCATTTCATGGAATGCTTTAAGCACCTTCAAACAAGAGAACACAAACTGAAACAAAAGATCACAAGCCGGAGGAATGAGTTCAAAAGTTATTTACTAAAGCCAAGATTAATAAAT
This sequence comes from Petaurus breviceps papuanus, assembly GCF_028583685.1. NCBI lineage: Eukaryota > Metazoa > Chordata > Mammalia > Diprotodontia > Petauridae > Petaurus > Petaurus breviceps. The sequence continues at coordinate 7,174,130 of NW_027185694.1, read as the reverse complement.
CTACAGACTTCTCTCCTTCAGACAACAATAAAAGTTACAGTGGGATCATATTCTTTAGAAGACTTGTTTTACAGGGAAGAGTGTTAGGTACACTTCATTCAGTCTTATGTATAGACCTGAAGAGCTTCCCAGTCTCCTCCTCCTTTCCCACTACTGATAGATGCAGCAGTGTTTGCTTTGTTCCTAAACTGAAGTAACACACTTGTAAAGGGTGACTAAGAAGGCTCTTAATAAACACTGTTTGAGCTAAATTTCTTAATGTAGCATTCCCATGTTGGGAAATCATACTTGTGTTATGTGTTAAGACAGGCCAAATTAGTGTTGCGTGCATGTATCAGACAGGGAGAACTAGTCAACTTTCAATTAGCCAAGTTGGTCATGAGCTATGATGTTTATAATTCAAAATCATGAATAATTAAAGATCGTTGGTTGTTAAAATCTTATTATTGAGGGTTTTGGTTTTGGTTTTGGTTTTCATCCAGATTCTGATTTCACTGGTATAGAAAACTCCCAGTTAAGAAAGAACCTTTCTTGGGGTGCAGATCGGCAGCTCTTCTATCACATACAATCTTAGAGGATTGTCTGGGGGCACTGAGTACTTAAGTGATATGTCCAGGGTCATAAAGCCAGCAAGTTTTTAGGCTAGTCTTAAAATATGCTTGCATTCTCTGCATATGCAACCGTCCCGTGACGTTCATGGGTTTCATATTTTCAATTTTGGTTATTCGAGGTTTGGCTTTCGATAATTAAATGGGAATTTTTGGAGATTTATAGCATACTGCAGAAAATTGTAGATGAAGTACTTTTATGTGAAGAAAAAAGTCACGAATACTGTATTAATGATCTCTTTTATCATTTACTACCATAAATATTCATGCATAAATTTGTTGAAAGTTTGTCAGCTAAAAACTACAAGTTTTTGAGTCTTTTTGAGAGTGCCTCCTCCTTGTCTCCCAACCATCTAGACTCAGTCCCTGTGATTTTCTCCAGTGGTGATCTTTGTATCTTTCATTTTCTGTAGGAGAAGGAAATCCAGGAAACAGTTGTTGCAGCTACCCGTGACTGCACAGTGTACAAGATGACTAATCTCTCAGTCTTAGAAACGGCAACTTTTTAATGGGTGCAGTGTGTTTGCTTCTTTTGTGTGTTAAATAAGTAGTATCAGAGTTACTAAAAATAAAGGTTTGGGGTGGGACCCAGAGTCATTTATTCCATGGTTTTTCACATTTGTGGGGGTCCTGTGCCCTTAACGAGGAGGAACAACTGTACATCACTTAACATTGGGAAAAGGAGATAGAAACGTGCTGATTCACTATAGGACCAGATTAAAATGTGCTAGACATAAAATCCAAAATGCATCATTATCGTATATACAAATAATCAAGACTTGCTTGTACCTGATTATGTAAATTCATTTAATTCAGATGATTTCTTCATGTCATTTTAAATGGCCACTAAGGTGATGGCTTTCATTTATTTCGCAAGCAGAACCAAATGCCACCTGTAATGCGATGGGGCCTTTTGAGTACAAACAATGATCACCTTAAGGTTATTATCATTACTCTAAAGGCAGTCTAACGGCTGAACTTGTACATTGCTCTGCTTTTGTCAAAAACTGATAGCTAATCATAGAAGTATCACATGAATAGCCTGTGTAAAGTGGACCCGTGGTTTCCCTTGTAACACACAGAAAGGCTTTTTTATTTTTCTGTCAGATTATCTGTAAAATGGACTTCTCCCGCCAGTGCTATAAACCACAGCGATCCTGGCGTTTCTCTAATTGTATGGGGAGAAGGGAGTATACCCACTAGCTGCTTGTTGTGCAGGATAAGCTCCTGCTTGCCTTTCATTATTTTACTGCTCATACACCTAATCCCTGTCAATAAGCTTGACTGTTTGGGGAAAGTACAAACATTTCTGTGCTATAATACTGATTTATTTACTCCAGCTTTTCTTGGGGCTGTGATAGTATCTGATCTCACCAAGAAAAGCAGGTTAGACTCAATATGTACTTGGGTGGGAGGGGTGTGTGTGTGTGTGTGTGTGTGTGTGTGTGTGTGTGTGTGTGTATGCGCACGCGTGTTCGTGTTGTGGAGGAGGTCATGTTTCATATATATGTACTCCCTAACTTCTACCTCTACACTTTTGAAACACTGGGAAATGATGTTTTTAATTTTTGTTTTTTTAATTTTCAAAGACCAAATGCCTTTACTTTATAAAACGAAACTGGTTCAAGATTGCATGTAGAGTGCATCAGGTGCTACACTCAGAATCAGGAAACCGGCCTGAGATACTTTCTAGCTTTGTGACCATGGCTCGAGTGACTACACCTCTCCTGTCTTCCAGCTCCTCCTCTGTGTGATGGGAATGTAGTGGCCAGCTTCACAGAGTCCTCATAGGTATGGTACCTTACACGACCTAAGTGCTGTACAAATGAGGCCAGGTTTCAATTTTAAGGCATTGCATTCTTGGCCTCACCCTAGAACCTACACCGAGAGACTAGGTAAATTGTTTTGAAATAACACTGTAATGAGGGTGGGAGGAAGTGTCAGTAATTTGTATCCCTTTAAAAATATGAAACCCCTTTATCCTTTACCATGATTCACCAGGAGATCTTCCTCTGGTGAAATCCTTACTTTGTTAAAACACCCCCAGTGAAACCAACTATGTATGGCTGTGATGGTTATCTTTTAAGATGAACAAATCTGTAATATTTCTTTTGAAGTTATTTCACTTTTTTTTAAGTGAAAGAAAAGAAATGTTGATTCTTCTTGTCGCATGCTTCCAGTGAAGCCCTAAGAGGAACTGCTGGGTTAAGAGAAATGTTAAATTTGGTTGTAGGAAGTTGTCAGGAAACAAGTACATATGACGGCAGGTGGGAGCAGAGCACCAGTTAGGCTTGGTGCCTCAATTAATCATGCTTTTTAAATGTAGTACCGATCAATTTTATTAGTGTTAGAACTTTGTAAGATGTGTGCAAAACATCTTTTAAATGCCAGACCAACCAAAAGGGCACTGATTCAGAAACCATGTGATAAATTGCAGAAGGTGGTCCACTTGCAATATTTAGAGTAAAAAGAGTAGGAATTGCCTTACAGGGAATGCTCATGCACCATCCCTCAATTAGAAACAGATATTTGGAGAATTTTTTTTTTTAAGTAGCTTTTTTTGCCCCAAGATTTTCTGGAGTTTTGGGGGTGGAGAGAGATCTACGTACAAGTCAAATGTCATTATAATGAAATATTGCAATGGAAAGTGTAGGCAGATCACTTCAAACAAAAATGCCTGCACTGGGAAAGATTCAGTATTAGGTCATAGCTCCTTAAACTCTAATATGCTAATGGGGGGGATATGATAGCAACACAGTTAAAAGATGATACAAAATACAATGTGACACCTGAGAAAGGAGAAACTCAGAGTGCTCTAAGGAAATTTGAAGCAAAAGGGCCCATTTTCACCTGGTGGGATCAGAGTGGGGCACATAGAGAAAATGGCAGTGGCACAGGCAAAAGATGTCAAAGGTTACAGTGTTGTGGACACATGGTTTGTGGGAAGATCTGATGACAAGTTACCTACAGAGAGCAGAGTGGGACCCCCTTTCATTAGTCTATACATTTTCCCAAATCTTTATTTCTCTCCATCCTACTTGGGGGTATTGATTACAGAGGCACAGAATTTTATACTTCACCTGTCATGGCTGCCTGCTGTTCCCCTTTACTTGAGACATTGACTGAAATGGCAGGTGTATGAAGAGGTTACAGTATCAAGTAAGGCTATAAAGCTAGGCTGGATCCCGACTGGAAATGAGGGAACCCTCAATTAAATGCCAGATCAAGGAATTGTGCCTTAGAAAGATTATTTTGAATATCTGTGAAGGACAAATTGAAGAGGAGAGAGACCGGTTAGGATCTGGTTACAGTTGCCCAAGAAAGGAGAGGGGAGTATAGGGGCATTCTGAATGAAGAAAAAGATTTTGAAGCTCCAGCTAATTGTTTTAAATAGTATTTGCTATAATGTACTTTGCCAAGTCACTGACTGAGAGTTGGAACAGGACCTCAGTGACAGCCAGGGGCTCTCAATATGGGGTCTTTGAACTTTGTTTCTTAAATTTTTGTTAACTGTATTTCAATATAATTGGTTTCCTTTGTGATCTGATGTGGGGTTTTTTTTTTTTTAATATACTTAAAAATATTATTCTAAGAAGGGGCTTCACCAGACTGCCTCCTAAGGGGTCCATGACCAAAGGGGAAAAAAAAAAGGTTAACACTCTCTGATCTAGTCCAGTCTATACCTGAAAGGGATCTCCACTTACATATACATAAGTTGTCATCCAGCCTCTCCTTGTAGACCTCTAATGAGGGTGAACCCACCACCTTTCAAGCCAACCCATCACATTTTTAGATCATGCTAATTGTTGGGGAAATTTTCCTGACATCAACCTAAATTGGTTTCTTGGCAGTTTCTTCCCATTGTTCCTGGTTCTGCTCTTTGGAGACTAATAGAACAAACCTAATAATCTCTCTTCCAGATGATAACCCTTCATGTACTCTAAGATAGCTGTCATATCCCCGCTGAGTCTTCCCTTTTCCACACTATTTCCACTCCCTTCAGCCAGTTCTCATGGCATGAATTCATAGATGATGGTTGTCTTGCTCTGTATGCCCTCCAGTTTTTCAGTATCCTTCTTGTAAACTATGGCACCCAGAACTGAACACAATAGAGTATAGCAGGACTTGCATTTCCTTATTCTTAGAAGCTGTTTGTTTTGGACTGCCTCAGTAACTTGCAGTCATTTAATGTGCATTCTACTAAACCTTCGCAATTTTTTCCAAAATCCTATCTAATTATGCCTTCCCTGTATTGTCCTTCTGAAGTGGATTTGTTTTTTAAAAGCAATTGGGGTTAAGTAACTTGCTCAAGGTTACACAGCCAGTTATTTTGTGTGGGTGATAAGTATCTGAGTCCAGAACCGATCCTGGGTCTCCCGACTCTGAGGCCGATGCTCTTACTCACTGGCCGCCCCAGAATACTTTTTGTTTTTTGTTTTTTTGCTTTTTGGGAGGGGGGAAGGCAGGGCAATTGGGGTTAAGTGACTTCCCCAAGGTCACACGGCTAGTAAGTGTTAAGTATCTGAGGCCAGATTTGAACTCAGGTTCTCCTGTCTCCAGGGCCAGTTCTTTATTCACTGTGCTACCTAGCCATCCCCTACGTTTATGTTGTTAATCTTCTCCCTTACAACATTTTTATTTTGCATACTATTTTATAAATAGGAAATGCTATTAAGAGGTAGCATTAAATGTGTACCTATATATCATTGGTGGGATCTGTGTATCAGGTTGCCCTAGAATGTAAGCTCAGGGAAAGCAGGAACCATATTCTGTGGGACACTTAGCATTTTTGGAGGATTGAGTCCTTCCAACAATGTTGGTAAGATTTCCATTTTACTGTACTGTAACATCTTAGAGTGCGTATTTATACTTTATAGGGACCACATTGTCCTATGCAGTCTGTATGTTCAATTACACATATCTAGCAGATGCCTTTTTCTTGCATTACAGTTTAAAAGTCTTTTATCTAATTAACTCAGATTTATGCGGAATGAAAAATTGACAGAGAGATTAACTTGTAGCCCTGTCATTTGGCTAGAGGTTAATGGAAGTACTCTTATAGTAATTGTATTACCCTAATTTGGGTTTTATAGCTTGATGGCAATTTGTGGGCAACCTGGGTAGGTTTGTTTTTTTTTTTTTTTTAGGCCACTTATTGCATTTAGTGGTAATGTTTCATAGCTCAAGTATCCGTAGTATTTGATAGATTGATAATCTGTTCATGACCTTTGTCCTTCCTTGAGAGATGAACAACTTCCCACTCAGTGTTAAAGATCAGTAACTTATTTGAGTTGTCTTACCTTTTGCAGCTGAATATTCAAAACTTTAGGATTGGTACAGTGGAGAGCAGGTGGCATTGGAGTCAGTTAAAAAAATATTTAGTAAGCACCTACAGTATACCAGAACGGGGCAGTTAGGTGGCACAGTGGATAGAGTGCCAGGCTTAAAGTCAGGAAGACTCATTTTCCTGAGTTCAAATCTGGCCTCAGACACTTACTAGCTAGGTGACCCTGGGCAAGTCACTTAACCCTGTTTGACTTAGTTTCCTCATCTGTAAAATGAACTGGAGAAGGAAATGGCAAACTATTCCCATATCTTTGCCAAAAAAACCCCAAATGGCATCGTAAAGACTGAGGCACAACTGAACTATAACAAACGTGCCAGAGGTACTGTGCCAATAATAAGCAGGGAGAGAAGGGACTAGGGGTAGGAGGCGGGGTAACATGGGACAGTAGGGGTTATTCTGTGGAGTTGAAACCAGGCAGAAACAGCAGGTGGAACTGAGCTTGGAACCTCTCTAAAGGAAACTTTGGGAGCAGTTTAATACTCCATCCCTCCAATCAGAAAGGGAAGTACTTGGGAAGGTGTTGAATATTGAGCAGCATTGGGGTGGGATGGGGTGATCTGAAGTGATGAACTTATCCTGGGAGGGCCATCTTGTTGGGTGGAGTTAAAACCAGGCAAGACCCTTGAGAGTCAGACACCTTTCTGGCTTTCAGGTACTCTATAAAATAAGAGGGTTGGACTGGGTGCCCTTTGAGCTCTGTCTGTCTAGGGCCAGCTTGGGTGAGTTGTAGTGAGGGTACCTGTCCTTTTTCAGTCTTAACATAAAAAAAGGCACGATGACCTCCAGGAGGCCTCCAGTCTCAAGACTGGACCAATAAGAATATTTTTCTTCCTTTTTTTTTTTAAAGAAACAGACACAGGTCTTCGCCTGGATCTGAGGTCAGGAGGTCTGGGTTTGAATCCTGGCTCAGCTGCATAGCCTCCCAGGGCCTTTCTAAGCCCTGGATCTAACAGTCCTGTGAACTTGTGTAACATGAAGATCTATAAGCCCAGGCAACATCACCTTCCCTCCTTGGGCCTCTTGTTTTCTCATCTGTAAAGTGAGTGGTTTGGGTTAGGTCCTCTCACTTCTATTACTTACAAACACCAGAAAGCTTTAGTACGTGCACAGTAGAGCATTTCGGTGAGAGGCATTAAACACTAGTCTGCCAGAAATTTTACTGGCTACCATTTTGTCCCCAGCACCAGGTTAAGGAATGGTGTTTTATTAAAGTGCTGTGTAATTTGGCCACCTATACCATTGAGGTCCTATCTGACCCTCACTGAAGACATTAGTTGCTCTGCTGGTGTGAATTTTTACCCCTAATCAGATATACATTCCAGAACTAAAGCCAAATCAATGTCTTTCCATGAAAAGCTCAAATCTTAGAATACCTTGCCTAGAGTACCACACAAGGGGACTCTTCTGTCTCTTTTCTCTGTCCCCACCTCTAGAGTAGAAAGAAGGGACTGATATTTTTCTACCTGTTTTATAGCATGGTTTCTTATTTTTACAACTGTTTGTTTTAGATATTCTAATTAATGGCATACTCATTTAGTGAACTTACTCTTTGAAGTTTTCCTAACAAAAAAACAAAGCAAATAAAGGTGAGGCTTAAAAAAAAATTCTCTTCAGTTGGATACTTATGGAGTATGCTTTTTAAGTAAAAATTCATTGAGTATAAAAATCCCATTACACTGACACACACACACACACACACACACACACACACACACTCTTTCTCTGAGGATAAAAATTAGCCTCATCTCTGAAATGGGGATGATACCAAAACTTATTTTAGTGGTAGGAGCTAAAATTCGATTTTGGGGGGAGGAAAGGGAAGTTCAGGTTTGAGCATGTTGAATTTGAAGACATCCAAGTAATCCAGGCAATTAGAAATGTAGTTCTTATTCTGCAAATCTGTTTTGTGTTTATATGGTGCATTCACTTCTATAAATTAGATAGGAACATATAATATCTACATTTTAGTATGAAATTGAATCTGGTGTTTCTCAGTTTATGAAACACTATGTAGCCAAATATAGTTAACACATTTTTCCTGAAATTTGGATTGTGTTTATACCTGAGTGCAGTCTACAATTAGTATTTGTGTGTGTGCATATATATTCTATCCCCTTTTGTGATTGTGATTTTTATTCACATTTATCATTTATGATTGTAACTTTATTATTACTGAGGCCTACCTTTAGACATATATGTTCCCGTAAAACAAATTTCTGTTTCTAGTCCTACTTTCAAATTTAATTTACATGATATATTTGAAGATAGATCATGATCAAGTACTTGCTATTCATGTGATACTGAACCAAGTTAACTTACTTCTTTTTTTTAATTTTATTTATTTATTTTTTTATTTTAAAAGCAATCGGGGTTAAGTAACTTGTTCAAGGTTACACGGCCAGTTATTTCTGGGTGGGTGCTAAGTGTCTGAGCCCGGGATTCGATCTCCAGGTCTTCTCAACACTGGAGCCGGTGCTCTTACTCACTGTGCTACCTGGCCGCCCCAAGTTAACTTACTTCTGAGCCTGTTTCTTGGCCAATAAAATTGGGATAATAATAATATTTGCAATAGCTTCCTCAGATTCTTATAATAAAGGGGTAATTCTTATGAATTATAAACCTTAAATCACTATATAAACGTAAATCATTACTATTTTTCCTGTGGAGGGGTAGATATGGGAAAAATTGGGTTGATATTGCAACTTTTGGTGAGGAAAGAGTTAACATAGTTAAGACAGCCTTGGAAAAAGTTTTATATTACATTATTTTAAAAAAATTATTGATTAGGTGTCTTTAACTAGCTGTTTACTTTAGAAAGAAAAAAATCTACAATACCTCCGTACCCACTTAAGTTTTCCCAAGCCATGAAAAAAATAGCATCAATATATTATAAACACTTCCATATAGAAATTCTTCAAACCCTCTTCTAAGAATTTCTTTGACTGATCACCTTCTTATAACATTTTTTTCCTTTAGCAATGATTCTCCCCCCCACCACCCATAGCATTTCCCATAATATGTTTTCATGATATATGGATCAGTCAACGGAAGTTTTCTTTCATCTTGTAAGGTATTCTTTTTAGCTAGCCCAAGTTGAATATTGTTTTGACCTAGATTAATATAAACAGCAGGACAAGATGCTACTTCAAGAATGTTGGGTGAGAATCATAATTATGAGGACTGTGGTAACATAAAGAAAATGTCTTCACTGTAGAAGGAACTTTTGTGGCCATGTTCCCTATTTTGAGCTTGTTAATCATTGTGGTTCTTTCTGAGGTTCAGATTGCCTAAACTGATGAACATGTTTAGTGTTAGAATAAGATAAGAATTTAGATCTTTTGGCTTAATATTCTTCCCGCCAGACCAATAATTTTCAAGCAGTAAATCTTTGGTTCCCTGGTTGGATCAGAGTGGGATAATAGAAAATTTGTTTATTTCTATTCTAGTGGTTTGTAACTGGACTATGCCAATGATTAACAAGAGCAAACAGTGGAAAAAAATCCATTATCTTCAGAAAGTTCCGTATACACCATGACCCCTGAATGGGGGGTACTCAGCTATTAATTTGATAACTCAGTTCAGGGCAGGTATCATTTCCTTTCTAGAACCTGAAGGTGGGCAGCAAGATACACACTGTGTAATATGCTGGGCCTTAAATTCTAAATTCACAAGGACATAGAGAATTTTGTTATCATGTGCTTACTGATCTTGCTTTCCCTTTCTGAGCTTTCCAGTAGATTTTTTTTTTTTGATGGGGGGGCCAGGGTGTGGGTGAACAATTGTGATCAATGATATGTTAGCAAGCATATCATGAGCACAGCATAGATCAGTGCTGCTAGATGAAAATTGCATTTGTTTTAACTGGATTTTTGCGTAAGGAACCAGTATAATAAGATACTTTGACCAGTTGCTGTGAATGGTTAAATTTCTCATACTAAACCTAGAGGACTCTGTCAGATTACCCTACAGTTATATAGGCCATGAGTCTAGCTCAAAAAAAAAAAACCCAGGGATTCCACTATTTGATGTCTTACTCCTGTTCATTTTGTAAATTCTGGTTGGAAATACAGCTATTCTCATGGTACTTATGTGGTACTTTTCCTCTGGTCAAATGGTAGTCCTAAAAGATCCTTTTCTTTCCTCTTCTGCTCTCCTCAAGGGGAAACTTAAATGAAGTTGAGATGTATAATTAAGCCAAGCATGAAAACACAGTTGAGAGTTATCATTTTAATAGTCGAATGCAAAAAGAACCAACCTCAGGGCTTTCAGTGTTCTTTTCCCAAGTAAATTCTGGAAGGTGGCACTTAGCCTAATTCTTTGTCTTGGCCAGTTTATCCCCATAATTCTTTAGACTCACCAAAATATTGTATGCATTCTGAAATGCCTTGAAAAGATTTCAAGGGTGAAGTGATTTGAATAAAATGCTTTTAAAGACTTGGCATTTTAAAATGATTTACATGTATCTAAATTTCATAATTTTTAAATATTAACTTAATTCTGGGGACATATTGTGAATTATTCTGCTTTCAATTTACATTTAGAGTTTATTTCCAGTGATCTAGGTAAAGGCATGAAATTAATGGAGGGAAAGTGCTATTTTTTCAAGTCAGAATTTCTTTATTATTTGTTTTGATGGTTTGGTGATATTGTGGCGCCATCTTTCCACTGGGCTGATAGCATTTGTAAATATTAGATGATCAGGAATTAATTTCTTTTTTAGGACAATATTTGCATAATATGTGTGTATCTCCTTCAGATTCAACAGAAACCATAGTTTCACAAGAAGTACCAAAACCCAGAAAAGGCTCAAGGTTGCTTACCATTTTCTATCTCCATCTATTGCTAATATGGATACTTTGAAGAAAGGCACTTATTTCCTTACTTTATTTTCTCAATTATGTGGTCCTGTAGGTAAGAAAAAAAGAAATTCTTCTGGCCCAAATGGGAATCAGGCTGTGCCTTGGAGCATGAAATATGGTTGTCCCATGTTCATGCATAAGCTTGCATAATTTTAAAGCTTCTACACCTACCATGCCTGTTATTATCCTAGCATTTTGGCACTATGATGCAACAACCCCATTATCTGCTGGCTTCTCAGGAAGCATCCCAAATTCAAATGACTACCTCTCATTTAAAAAAATATTTTTTTTTAATATTGTTTCCAAGACAACCTTGATGAAATGTCAGCCTTTGCTAGGTTCCAAACCCAAATGAGAAGCATTGTTATCTTCATCCCTGCCGGGTAATTTGTACACTGCAATAGTTTGTTTGGAAATATGCCTGTTGTTCTTTAAAATATGCTTAATGCGAGATTAGAGAACAGAAGTTTTGGAAGATTTTTTTTTTCCCCATTTCTGTTTATACAAGCTCATTTCTACACCATTTAAAATAAAGAGCTTGGGCATGTATAGTATTTAAAAACCCTTCACATGATGTTTTTAAAACAGATCAATTTTAGCATTAAAATGTTAGGAATTCAGCCAAGGAAAATTCAACTTCGATTGTATAGCTATAATGATAATGTATTATAACTGTCTTCTTTGAAAGTGATTGTACCAGCAGAGCTGAACCTGGTGAATTACATAATTTAGGAGTGTTTGCCAGAACGCACTGTTTTAGGGGGATTATTCAAAAGTCTTTCCTTTATAAAAGCAAAATGAAAGATAGATTGTATTATGAGGTACTTAAATCACAAAGAATAGTCATCACAGAGTATCTAAAGATAACTCATTTAAATAGAACAGAAGGTCATATGCCCGAATGCCAGTTATCACACTTAACTACTTGGCAAAATGTAAAGGATGTAGGAGACTGTGATTTCTGGTGTTCAGCTGCTTTGGCATGAATTTTTTTAAAATGTCTTCGGTCTGCTTGTTACTTGCATAAAATATTTCTAAGATAGCCTGAGACAATATCCTTAAAGCTTAGGGTTTTTTTTGTCAGTTTATGAAATTCAAGACCCCCTACATAATACAAATTAATGTGAGGAACAGAGGTATATTAATGATTACTGTTATAGGCTATAAAACAATTGCTTTACTGTGTGTCCATAAACTATTAAAAAAGAATAGACTGGTGTGGGCATATTGGTTTATGTGTACGCATCAGTATCAGGTATGGTTTGAGTAATGCACTAACTTTGACCCTGTGTTTTAAGGGTCACTGATCATATTAATTGCAGTTGTACCCAGTTAGACTTTTCCGTTTAGAGAACTTGGCCAGGGTCAGATTGAAATGAAATGGGCTGCTTTGAAAGATAGTAAGATCCCCATTGAGATGGTGTGTATAGAGAGAATTTCTGTTTTAGATTAGGATATTGGATTAGTTGATCACCAGTTGGCCTTTCAACTCTCTTAAGACTCCATAGGGTAAGCTGGAGAGAAGGCAGAATTTGGAATCTGAAGCCCTAGCTTTGAATTTTGACCTTGGAACTCTAATGAACTGCCTTGAGCAATACCTTAGCCTTCAAGCCCTCAAACCCTTATTTGAAAACTAGGGAGATTGGAATATGATACCCTTTCCACTTGAAAAAAGGTAGATGCTTTGTAATGTAAATCATAGTCCTTTGGAGAGGGACTAGCAAGTGTAATGTTGGTGGTGTGCAGCTCCAGAATAGGATTTAACAAAAATCCCCTTTCCCCTATTTTTTTTTAAAATAAAATCAAAGTTGGATTTTTTTTTTTTTAACGATATAACACCTCCACTCTGACATTGAATCTGAGGGTGTGGGTGAGTATGATGACAAAGTTATTCAAATTGGGTAATCTTGAAGGCTTGTTAAAATACTGCAGTTGTCACTGAAGCTTTCTTTTATCTATGTTTTAAAGTAAATATAAGAAAATACCATCTCTCTCTCTCTCTCTCTTCCTCTTTCCCTCTCTTTACCTCTTCCCACCCCCTCTCTATCTCTCTTTTGTATTAATCCAAATCCTATTTGCTTCTCCCTTTCTACTGTATAGGACTACCCAGAATAAGTCATATCCTTCTTTTCTCAGACAATCCTTGGAAATTTGTAGACTGCAATCATTAACTTGTCCCCTAACTTTTGCCTCCCAAGTCTTCTCTTCTTATTAATTTTAGATCATCAGGCCATTAATCCACTTTCAAACACTGTTAAACATTATAATAATAAGTTTATAATCCATCTATAGGAATATAAGATTCTACTAAACCACAGGGATCCTAGTTTTAAATTTGAGCCATCAGTTGTACTTTATAAGCTACGTAACAGTACCTTTACAAAGACAAATTTAGATTCTTTTTATTATGAACCACAAATGTAGAAATAGTATCTAGAGTTATTTTTTAAGAGGGAGAAGGCATTAAATGATTGATTAATTCTTTACAAGTAGTAAGGATTAATCTTTTCTGTTATGTGAATGTGGAAACAGCTGATACTTAGCAGTCTGAGTTGGCCAAAATATCATTTTTGAAGTATTTTTTAAAGTGTTCTAGTTCCTGCTTTTTAAAATAAATTGAAGGGGGATTTAATTTAGCATTAATGCCTTTTGAATCACGCATGACCTGTTTTGTTTCCTTTTGTCTTAGTTCAGCCGTGCTTGTGACTAAAAATAAGTGCTTATGCATCCTGCCCTGTTTTTTTGTCTCAGTTCCATTGATATCAACTGATAACCATCACTGGGCCACTCTCTTAAATTGAATTTCCCTCCTAAGGTAGCAGGACCAGAACTGTGATGCTTTCTGTTCCATGTGCCAGTTGTTTCAGTGATGGACCTCTTTTGTAATATTGTCCTGCCTTTGATTTTACCTCTATATTCGAATTCCTTTCTTCCTTCTTGTTGAATTCCTAGTGACTATTGGAGAGCCTAGCTTTATATAATAAGTGACTTAACATCTTAGAGTCCTGTATTATACAAAAAATCCTATTTCTTTCCCTGGTAGTTTGGTTTTGTATAGCTGTTAGTTCACCCTTCCTTTGTGTTTGAGTACCCCAAACACAGTTAGTGCAAAATAAAAGACAATAGTGAAACTTTTGAATCACATTTTAGTGTATTAGCTTTGACATTTGAATTATTTTTCTTTCTGTCATTTCAAGATATGTCAGTGATGCTTCTTAAATTTTGGTAGCATTTTCTCCCTCCTTCCTCAAATCCATCACCATAGAATATTAGTCATTATTAATAGCATTAAGGGGTCCCATGCTCAGTTTTTCCCCCGTGTTCCCTCATCTGTGTCATTGGGATCATTTCTTCGATGAAAGTCTTACTCCTTCCCAAGTTACCTGACAGTTCAGACTTAGGGTCAGATTTGGGGTGTAATGAAAGCTTTCCTCTAAATCGAAAAGGTAAGACAAGCACTGCTTTTAGCTCCTCTGAGTTGGGCAGTTTCGGGCTCTCTGGTGTCCTTACTTGGATGGCATGTATTTATTTGGATGCTGTCTTTACCTTCCAAGTTATCACTAGAATGGACATTTTTCTTTTGGTTAGCTTGGATTTGTTACTGTTTTCCCTTTAGTTGAGAGTAGAACCTGAATAAAATGTTAGTACATCATATTGCTTAATTTTCTACTGAAGAAGATGGAATGAGAGTAGATACTTAATTTTTTCTTGCTCCACATTATATAAGGTAGACAAGAATGGCCAAGAATCACAACAGCTCTCTGATTTCTCACCAGCTTCAGTCATTCACTTTTATCTATTTATCCCTTTTTTTAGTTTTTCTTTTTGTATATCACTCAGCATTTCTCAGTCCATGGATAAATTGAATAACCTGTATTCCCTTTATTGCCACATAGGATTATAGAATATTAGAGCTGTAAGAGACTAGGCTTCCCTGGTTTGAGTTTATCTCATCTAGGCTGCCACCTAGTAGAGGAACCTCCACTCCAGTGTTGTGCTGGTGCAGTGTTTAACAACCAGCTCTCTAGGAAGAGGTTGGGTGGACAGGACTTTACCTGACATTCTTTTTAAGTTTAGTCTGCATTATTTTCTCCATTGCTTTCTTAAGTCTAGACGATTAACAAAACAATAAACCAAGCCTCTATTTGTAGCATTTGATTTTTCTGAGGTGTAATTGTACATACTGAAGATTTCCCAGCCATTTGAGCTGGCCCCAACACACGCCTGCTTCCTCCCTGTCATCCTGATAGATATGTGGACAGAATTTTTCTTAGCATTCAGTATCCTTTTGAATATTCCCTTTCTTTTAGTTCCATCATATAACAATCAGTTTCCTTGTTAGACAAGCCTAACTTTTAGAAGCTTTTCCTACAGTCTGCTTCCCTTTTACTATGTCTTATTCCTAATTTATTCCTAATTCTACTCCCCTTGAACTATCCAAAACAAAATGGAATCTCTTATGAAATAGTCTTTCAGAAATTTGAAAGCAGTTTTCATTTCTTTAGTGTTTCCTCCTTTTTACCTTTTTTCTCTTGCTCAGAATAAATGTCTCCAGTTCTATATCATTCCTTACTTTTGGGAATACTTTTAAAAGACCAAACAAAATTGTGATGTCACATTTCTTTATACAAGCTCCTCGAGGGCAGGTAGGATATTCCCAGTACCTGGCATGATACCTGGCATATACTAAATGTTTCATTTGTTCAATTGAATTGGTAAAAGGTGGGGATTGAACTAGATGTTCTAATTAAATTAGTTCCATCCATAACATTCTAAGACATTTTCTCATTTTTTGAGGAATATT
Source organism: Petaurus breviceps papuanus (assembly GCF_028583685.1). Lineage (NCBI taxonomy): Eukaryota > Metazoa > Chordata > Mammalia > Diprotodontia > Petauridae > Petaurus > Petaurus breviceps. The sequence goes on along the minus strand of NW_027185694.1, from coordinate 7,158,512 downwards.
TGATGAATTTTTTTTTCTACCGTGTTTCCCCGATAATAAGACAGTCTTATTATTTTTTTTGGAAAGAAAAACACCAGAGGGCTTATTTTCAGGGGAGGGCTTATGTTGTCCTGCCTCAGCTCTCCTCCGTGGCACTGCTCTCAATGGCACCAGCAAGCAAATCACTGGGGAAGAACAGGATGACATGCTCACTGCTGCAGCTCTGATTGGATGCAGCTCGGAGCAGGGCATGCGTTTAAGGGGGGGGGGGCGCGGTGCATACAGAGGGTACCGTAATGTAGCGTGTAGCGCAGGGGATCACCTGCACTACAGTAGCAATCTCAATAGGGCTTATTTTCGGGGGAGGGCTTATTATCGGGGAAACACGGTATCTTGTACCTAAGAGCAGTTTGTTGGTTTTATTTTAGAAAATAACCACTTATGATAGCCTTCCTGGTGTTCTGTTACTCAACACTTATTTTTTCCTTAAATGTGTAACCGAAGAAGAGCCAGAACCAATCCTATTCATTGCTGACAAATTAATGCTTTGAAATTAGCTGCTGTGCCTTAGTTCGCTAAGACCAGAATTACAGAACTTAGAAAAGACCTTGGAGATCATCTCAAATAGTTCTAATAGGTCTGTCATCTCCTTCTGGCTTCCCAGGCTTCCTTCAAGTCTCAGCTAATGCCTCACCTTCTGCAGAAAACCTTTCTCAGTGCTCCTTTATCTTCATCTCTTCCCTCTTTATTCTGTACTTAGTTCATAGTTGTTTAAATGATGTCTCCCTCATGTAACTGAGCTCCTTGAGAGCAAGGATAGTTTTTTCCTTTTCTTTGTGTCCTTATTGATTAGCTCAGTGCCTGCCACGTAGCGGGTGCCTGATACCTCCTGGGTGACTGACTTATAATCCCCTCATTTTATACACTAAGAAGCCAAGGCCTAGAGAGTCGAAGTGACTTGACAAGGGCAGATTTTAGTATACAAACCCAGGTCCTCTTGGCTTCAAATCCTTTGTTCTATCATGTAAGACATGCTTTCCTTTCAGATGTCTCTGAATTCACCTCTAGGTTTTAGAGACTCCTTGTGGCCCTATGACTTTTCACTTCCTCTCTCCATCATCTCACATTAATGGTAAATTTATAATCATTCTCATAACTATGATTAAATGTCCCATCTCTTTGCTTTATGCAGCATTCCTGACCACTTAATTGCTGCACATTAAATAAATGGTTTGCTTTTGCTGTCATTGTACTTGCGTCATGTTGTGGAGAGAATCTTTGCATATTTTGAAAAATGCTTCTATCTTATGCATTTGGTCTTATAAATGTAAATGCTGAGCATGCAGAAAATGTACTTTAAGTTTTTTTATGACTATTTAGTTGAACTGATGGTAAAACTGAACATCGAGACTTTGATGTTTTATAAGGCATTCTCCTCCACTAATTAACTTCATTAGTACAGTTAATTAGTGGGAAAGAATGCCTTATAAAACATCAAAGTCTTGATGTTTAATCACAGCTTAAAAGAAGTTTTATACCCTTCGATTGGCAAATACAGTCCAATTAGTTTGGAAGCGGGGTCAACAATTCCAATTTTTCTCCTTTGTGGTCTTCTTCAGAAGTGTTCAAAACTCTATGGTTAGTCCATTGGTTGGAAGGATGTCACATGAGCAGCCTAGGTATTTACTTTAGAAAAGCTGCATTTCATTGGACTTTGAAATAGACATTTAAGGCAAAATTCTATTGGAAAACTTACATACATCAACGGAGCAGAGAAACCTAATTTCTCTGTAGGCTCCAACTTGTCTGTTCCCTGAACCTCTCCTTGTAATAGAAACCATCAGTCACTTCACAGTGTAGGGTGCTTTAAAATCTTTTTCTGGACTGATTTAAATCCAGTGCTCTTCTAGGGGTAAGACCTTAAAGGGACCTAGGTCACTGCCCCCCCACCCCCCCGCCCTTCATTTTTTGCAGATGAGAAAATTCAGGCCTAGAGCAAGAAAATGATTTGCTAAAGATATAAACTCCCTATTTCTAGGTATTAAATCATGGGCAATCTAATATCTGGGCAGTCTTTTTTAAATGAATTCATGCAAGAAATTCAGAAACATTTTTGACCAAAAATTATTGTTTTTAATTATTCTGCTAGTAACCAATAGTCAACCAAAACCAAAAAGGATACCCCCCCCCCCAAACAACAACACGAACTTTGGAGGTCACTCCACTGTGATATATTGTGTATCAATTTTACTGGTTCTTTTATACTTCAAATAGAGTTTATAATAGCAATAATGTAATTCAGATAAGCAATTATTGTAATTGACCTTGGCAGTGAGCATCCTTGGCTTTTACTACAGTTTGCTTAATACTTGAGGAAGGCCAATTATCTCATAATGCCCACTTTGTTAGAAATTATTGTTTTAATTATGGCACTCAAAATACATCACTTTGTCAGCATTATAAAGTCACACGAGGGAATACCATATCCATGCATTCAAAGATGTTTCTAGAGTAGCTAGCTTTATCTTGTGGCATTGCTGTTGTTAATTTCCTCTACCCCCACCCCATTATTCTTAAGATGAAATTAATGGGTTTGGAATTATTTTATTAATTCCTGCCCAGATGGGCCATAGTGAGAAAAGCTACAGTTCATGCTGAATATACTGCTCTAATTAAGTGAGAGTAGTAAGTGCCAATAATCAGGGTGGCTTTAAGATTACCCAGGGTGCTTTACCATACATAACTAGTCTTTTATTACAATCTGCCTCTTCAGGTCCAGAAAAATGGGCTTTCTTGTGCTTTTCCTTTCTCTGTCCTCTTCCTTCACATCTTTCCTAGCTTGCTTGGCTTTTGTGAAATGGTCTGACTTACCTTGCTTGCCTTTACACTTCCTATACTTCTTCAGATTGCAACCCAGGCCTAACTCTTTCAGGATGAATTTCATCCACTCTTCAACCCTTCAAAACACTTCCTACCTAATCCCCTCAGCTTTAAGTGGTCTAGCTCCTTCCATCTCTCAGATCAGCCAATCAATAAACAGACTTTTAAAAAATTAGCTATTATATGGCAGATGCTGAGGAAACAAAGACAAAAATGAAATCTTCCCTGTCTTCAAAGACCTTATCTTCTGTCCAGGAAGAAGATGTAGACATATCTAAGAATTATGCTTCTAGTCTTATGTACTAGTAAAAATTGTATTGCAGTTATGTATGTATTTTTCTTAACCCTTCATCAAGAGATTATAAGCTCCTTCAGGGCAGAAACTGTATGTTGATTTATCTTTGCATCCTTAGCACATAGCAAAGTACCCTGAGCATAGTCAGTTCTTAATAACTTTTTGTTCGGTTGGATTGAACTCCATGGTATATTTCTGCTGTTCACAGATTTTTATCTTTTTTTCCTTTATTAAAAGAAGTAGTAAATTCCTTGAAAACAGATCTCAATCTATTCTGAAACATTCTTTAATTTATTCAACAAATATTCATTGAGCACCCGGTGAATATAAGGCACTTTGCTGTAGTCTATGGACACTGTATGAAAAAAAATAATCAGTCAGACAACAAACATTTAAGTGCTTACTGTGTGTAGGCACTGTGCTAAGCATTAAGGATACAAAGAAGAATCAGCAACAGGCCCCAGCCTCAAGGAGTTTATAGTCCAAAGGAATCAATTTTTCATTCTAATAAGAATGAGACAAACGCTCACTGCCCTCATTGGACTTAATTCAGCAAAGGAGCTTATATATTCTACATGAAAACTAATTCAGAGAATCATATGAAAGCATAGCAATAATAATAATAATGGTAACGTCTTACCTTTATGGGTAATTTGTGGTTACCAATGGTTTATGAACATTAATGCCTTTGGTTGTTTATTTTTAAGTTAAAAGGAGGAAGATATTTCCAGGAAGCAGGATCAGGAAGGGCTTCGTTTTATTGAAGAGATGGCATTTGAGTTGGGCCTCATAAGCTGCTTGGCAGTTGTATGTATGAGAAGAAACAGGTGTGATATTCCACATGCTCTGTGAGTAGTTAACCCACTGGGATAGAGCATGGTGCTGATCAAGTCCAGCTCACCGTGTGAGACTTTCAGCGTTTTACTCTTGCTGTGACCACACACCCACTTCCAGCCCTCATGGTAGATTTAGAGACACAGATATTTTTCAAAAGCGCTGGTTATCAAGTGTTGTTATGTTTCAGAGACATGAAGTGGCCCATATCATGAATAGAAACGTGTTCTCTGAGACAGAAGAGCAGCACTTGGGTATTCTCTTCAGTTTTCTCTGATCGTGGAAGGTTGTGGAGGACATGCCTCAGTGCAGCAAGGTGAACTACACTGCTCACTACCGCAGGCTACGTCGTGAAGAGTCCTCTAATGTCTAGAACTGACTGAATTCTTCCTGGGGGAGAAGAATTACTTGGAAGGGAAGGGTTTTCATCTTGACATGGTTGCCAAAACTTCAGGAGCTTGGCTCTGCCACAGTCCCCACCCTTGCATAGCACCTTCAGGACTTCTTCCAACTAGTGAATTTTTAGACCTTATTTTATGAAGATTAGTAGATCTGTTTTTGGTCAAAATGATTATTCTGTAGCCTCAGTTACCAGTGGCTATATTTGATTTTTAATCCCTTTCACACTTTGCTTATTTGACATTATTTTATGTTTTGTATTGTCTTTCATGTGAAAATTTTCCATTAAAGTCATAAAAATGCCATTTATTTAAAATCAGCAAAAGTAAATTGATATTGTATTTCTGTTAGGCTTCGATGATATATAACCATACAGCATCAAGGGATGAATGCTGGCATTTTAAAAGATAGATTTTTGTGACAGGGAGTAGCCAGAGGTCATTGTGCTACATGGCTTCCCAAAGATAATCCAGTTTGCTCTCTTTTCAAGTCTGGGCCTAGCTCATTGTCTAGATGTGGTAGTAGATCAACTCAATAGGTTGTCCGTCTAACTGTATGTTTAGCTTGGACAGCAATCATTCTTCATCCATTTTATTTTTCTTTGCATGGATCATGTCAGACAGATCTCTTTTGTGTGGTCACAGGTCTCATTTAAGAGGCTTAGCAGCATTCTGGGGTTTGATGCAATCATCTGTATGGCTGCAAATCATGGAATCTTCAATAAAATCAGAATTTCATGTGACCCCAAAGGGCAATGGAGAGACAGAGTGTTCACAAGTAAACATGTTGCTACATGTTATCAACAGTGACTTTGATATAAGGAATGCCATCCACCAAATACACAGTGGTAAAAGGCTGTGAGCCCATCACATCAAGAGCCAGTGATTATACATATATGACTTGCATGCTTCATTTGTATCTATGGATTGTTTAAAGACTGAGAGAGGAAGGCCTCTAGTGTGTTGGATGACATGAACCCACATAGTGAGAGGCAAGAATGGATTCTGGCCTGCACTTGGAGGAAGTGCCCACTTTTCTTGAGGACACTGATCAGTTCGTTTCACTCAGTAGGCATTTATTAAGAGCCTGCTAGGTCCATGATATCTTATTGGACACTGGTACACCTACACAAGTGAAAGAATCCCTGCCTTCAAGGAACATTCTACTGTTAAATTGTTTTAAGCAACCTGGCACTTTACTTTGCTATTCGTCTGCTATGACTAATGGCGATTTTTTTTTTTTTAATCCCTTGGGGAGGTAGCCAAGATTGGGGATTTTTTTTTTTTTTGTACGTGTCAATTTACAGAGAAGGTAAAGAGTTCATGGAGATCCAAGGCTGTCATTTAAATGGAAAACCATTAGTTCTCATAGGTGGCTAGCCTTAGTAGATTGTCTTGTTGATTACTGCATATCTGACAGTAGGTCTGTGAATCATTCTTTTAGAACATGCTCTTTAATTTGCAGTCAGAATTAGTATTGCCCAACTGTTCCCAGTCTTCCTTGGATATGGGCGTCTTACCTGTGATCTGACTCCTCAGCTAGTATCCAGGTTGCTATTAGAGAGAGGGAGCAGGGAATAACTTTTTGATTGCATTCATTTCATTTGCTTTTTTGTTCCCCTTTTCCCTGCCTTAAGCTGCAGCAGTCTGAAAGTTTATAATTTTTAAAAAGGAAGAAAAATGGCTTTTGGCCATACTGCCAGAAATGTATGGACAAGGGACACGTGTGTGTGTGTGTGTGTGTGTGTTTGTGTGTAGAGAGAAAGAGATAACTCTCTAGTTCTTTAAAGTGCTAGAGAGATAAACTTTCATTGCCACTGTAGATAACAGTGTCGTAAGTCTATGTAGTATCATAAGTCATAAGTGTCATTGTACTAATGAAGAAATTTGAGATGAAGTTGGCTAAGTAACCTGCTCAGAATCATCCAGCAAATCTGTAGTAATATGAAGATTGCAACTAAGAGTTTCTGACTGGCAATACTGAAACTGTAAGACCTCTATAAATTAATATACTGTATTTTCCTTCTGTATCCCAGCTAAATTACACTCAAATATGTATGGGGTATATTTGCATACATAATATATAAAGAAATATATACATGACTATGGAATTAACACTCAGTGGGAGAAAAATGTTTAGCCTTTCATGTAGATTAAAACAGTTTATTGGGGGAAAATAGCAGTGTGAAAAGACTTTCCAATAAATTTTATTAGTTTTATAAATGAGGATTCTGGTTCATTAAGTTATAGCTTGCCAAGTGTTAACAATGAATCACTTAAGTTCTATAAGCATCTACCTTACTGAAGCTTTTTTAAAGGCATTTATTCGAAGTCTGTTTATATTTTGATCTAAGAACAGAATGTAGGTATGCATGTGTGTCATATGTAGTTGTGTCTGTGTGTATCCATAAGATTGTGAGCTTTTTGAGGACAGACGTTTTTGCCTTTGGGGGAGGGGGTGGAAACCTGAGTGCATAGCACCATGCCTGGCACAGAGTAGGCATTTAACAGATTCTTATTGACTAGCTATAGCTAGCTAGACAATATGGAAAGCTGAAGGGGTGGTATTCTACTCTTCTTTTTTAAGACTACTGGGCTTGTGTATGTACAGCATTGTTTTTGTGAGCAGTAAATGATAAATAACACATTGAATGTATCTAGAAAATTTACATTATGTAAAAGAACATTTGATCTCAGTTAAAATTTTCCATAGGACCATGTTCAAGTGCATGTAATAAGTAGGAAAGAAGGGTATTTGTCTGTGCTTTGCATATCATTTGTTTTTATGTTTTCAGCTTATGTTTTAGACTGTCATTTTATGGTGTTCTTTACTTTCCACCATTTTCTCAATTCTTATTTCCTTACTCTTTTTGACAGAATTCTTAATATCAAAAGTATAAGAGAGAGAAGAGAGGCAGAGTCAGAGGGTGGTTTCACTAATGGCCTCTGCCACATTTTAGGAGCAATGATGTGAAAAGAAGGAGGTTATTTTACTGATGTGAGGAATTTGGTGGCATGCCTTCCATTGTAGTTGGGCAACTGTACCTAGTGCTGCTATAGCTATTTGTACCTGCACAAGCCATGTGGCTTGTTGGATAGTCCTGTTGACCCGCTTAGACACTTATTAAGCAGTTGAGAGACTAAATAGTTTTTCCACTTATAACTTAAATCCTCCAAATGTTAGTTCTTTCTTTCATAACCTTCAGTATTTTACATTGTAAGGAAGAAGAGTGTTTGAACAAGTAGGTAGAGTTTTCCCAGTTATTTTCAGAGTACACATGGGACTATTTTGTATCAAAACCCTAGTATAATGAAATAATGGAAAGGTAATTATGTAGGTGTCTGATGGTTATCATGTGGTGGAGGGCCAAGTAGTTACAGTGTGGATTATTTTATAGGAAAGTCCTGATTTAGTCATTTTTTTAATCTTTTAAATTCAGTAGCATAATTGGTGTTGACTTTCTCTGAGTTAACTAAAAGGAAGGACTGAATGGAATGAAACTTGGGATTATATACTTAGACCTGTTGATTTCAGTATCTCTGAAAGAAAGGGGTGAAGGGGAAATGGCATTTACATGGCACCTACTAAGTGCCTGGCTAAGCTTTTTATGAATGTTATTTCATTTGAAAGATATTATAATATCCTGCTCACAGAGATAGTGTTACCCAACATCCATCAGTAAAGTTGCTTGTCCAATAGTAGGAGATGAATTTGTACCTTTTTACTCCCATTGTTTCCTCTAGTTCCTTCTCTAACCTACAGCACATGTCACTATAGCCCAGTGGTCATAGAAAATACCAGAATTAACTAGCCCACTCTGAGGTAAGGTTATGGACCTTAGCTTTGTGAGCATATCACCAACTAAGATTAACCAGTGTAACCGTATTTAATGAATACCTTTGGGGTGATGCCAAAGGTTTATTTCAGAAAGGGGAAAATACAAGTAAGAAACCTCAAGAGGATATTAAACTAACATTTTGATTTGAAATAGATTTTGTTAATACTTTGTAAATTATTGACTATTTTTACCTACAAGTAGATCATAGATAATGTAGAGGATAAAACCAAAAATATTTCCTTGAATATTGAAAGAAACATTTGGAAATTGAAAAATATCTGGGATTTTATGTATTGTCTGTATTATGACTCATGGTGTTATGCTAATCCTATGCTATGCTCATATTAGAAAATATTAGAAATTGATTGTCAAATTTCATGGTGTGGTTTATTATATTGCAACCAAAGTTTGCTTAACCTGAATAGAATAAGGCAGAAAAAACCATAGCTGGACTTTGGAATTTAAAGTACATGTTATTCATAGCACGTTCTATGGGGTCGTACATTTAATAGAAAAAGCCTTTCATCTTTGCACAGGGAATATTTTGAAAGGTTCTCCCAGTATTTATTAACACCAAAAAATTATTGGTGATTTTTAGAGACCCAAACTTATTTGTGAAGTTGAAATCTGATTTGTGTTAATTTGAGAATAGAGGGCTCTATGAAGACTGTTTATAGCTTATGGGTGTTAATTATTTCCTTAATCAGGTAGACTTTTTAAAAACTCCCTTTCCCTGTGATGAACAGTAGACTGGCACAAGTAGTAGTTTGTTTGGAAGTTCTGCCTTTTTTGTAGCTTTCTCTTCACCCTTCTACCCCCATATTCTGTTCATTTGCATGCTAATTTACATTAAGCTACACATATTCTTAGTCAGTTTGCACTTCAGTTAATTTTTTTTGTTTTAGTTCTATTGAGCTGTCCCATACCTAGTACTTTTTCATTTTTTCTCTCATTCTGATGAATCTAGAATTTTTATCCCCGAAATTATTCTGTGAGAAAGGGGGCACTGACTTCCCTGTATATTTCAACAAAATTTTAATGGGAAAAACTTTACAAATGCATTATTCTGGTTAAATAAGAATTGCTAAGGAAACCCTTTTTCTAGATACTTAATGAAAATGTTTCTTCTCTGTGTGTCCTTGTATGGCTTCAATTCTCATGTGATGGATCACTCATAGTGTGATGGTTCAAATGCACAGTTCAAATAGTTCCAGGTAAAAGCAATGCAAGAGGCAGTAAAGCCAGCTCACAAGGCTCTAAGAAAAGATAAAAGCAACCAGCAAAGAGGTAAGAGCAGGTGGCCAGGAAGTTCTCTGCTGTCTCATGTGCTCCCTGACAAAGTCCCCAAACTATTTTTGTGTCCTCCTTGCCCATAGTTCCCACATCTGAGGCCCAAATCATTCCACCTGTAGGCAAAGTTAAATCAGATTATTCCAGGTCTGCTTTATCAGTCTTGGCTGGAAACAGCGTTGGTTGGTGGTATGGAAATATAGGGGTTAGCTCAGTCCTTCCCTCCCTACCAGTTCCACTAATATCCTGGCCTACAGCAGGTTTGCCTAGTGTAGGCTTTCGTTTACTCCCTCTTTGTTCCCCATGTTCTTGTCAGAGGTCTTACTTCTGTCTTGAACTTTTGTCTAGGAGCCAGTTCTCATCACAGACTATGGATATGAGCTGTTGGGCTTAACTTTTATAGAAAGAGTTTCCACAGTTTGACCATATTCTCTTGAATATAGGTTATATAGTAGGCTTCCAGACTCCCTGACAGGACATCCTTTTTGGGGGGGAGGGCAGTATTTTCTTCACTCCGTAGCACTACATTTTAGGAAAGATGTTGACAAAATGGAAGGTGTTCAGAAGAGTTAGATGGTTAGAGGATTGGAGACCATGCCATGCATATTAGAATCAATTGGGCAGAAAATTAAGAATAATTAGCCTGGAAAAGAGTAGACTTAAGGTAGACTTGATAGCAGTCATCAGATATTTGCAGGACTGTCAAATGATCTGCTTAGCTACAGAGAACAAGGCCAGGAGGAGGAACAGGTGGATGATGTAGAAGCAGGCTTAGGCTTGGTTTAAGAGGGGAAAAAACCCTTTATAACAATTGGAGCTGTCCAGAAGTGGAATGGTCAGGTGGGTAATTACTTCCCTGTTTCTGGAGGACTCCTAGATGAGGAATGGATAAATATTTGTCAGCATTTATTATCCAACTAGGTGGTCTTTGAGTTTCCTTCTGGCTCTCAGGACTTAATTTGGAAGGTGCTTTTATAATTCATAATTTATATTATATATAAAATATATGTAACTATATGTTATATAAATTATAAAAATTATAATTAATTTATAATTAAGTCCCTAATAGTTTAGTGTTACTTTTTCTCTTCAAAGTAGACTTCAGAAGAGAATCATTCTAGTTTAATCAAGGTACTAGTTTTTAACAAACCAGTATTATTATTACCTGTCTTTATTACTCTTCTCCCCTCCTCCCCCCTCTGAAATGACTACATTTTTTGCTGAAATACAAACCTAAATAATACTGTGACAGTCCTAGACCTATATCAGTCATGGGTGCTTTTTTGCAAATAGCACTTTTGGAGAGTCTTCTTCCTCGTCAATCTTTGTCTGCTTTACTTTTGAGACTAAGTAGGGTAAAGTTTTAAAGGTGCTAGATTCTTCCAGTGATGGTATATGACTACAAGTAATAAACTATTATTGCCTCTTTAAAAGACTAAAGTTGAAGATTTCACAGTATGTGGAAGCAGGTGGAAATCTATTACAAATGAAGAATTTTTTGGTAGACAAGCAGTGTAAAGGATGTAATTGGAGAAATGTATGATCAGAAAAAAGATAGGCCAATCATATAACCAAAATGATGGACAACTTGTGTGGTACATTGGTATCCACACAGTGTTGAGAAGACATGAGAAAGATCTTCAGGTCAATTCTACATGGTGCATGTATGGAGATTGTAGACAAGAATCAGACAGGAAGGGCTCTGATAGGTTGTAGGAGGGAGTTCTCAGGTGAATGAACACTCAATTCCACTAGAATATTATAGATTGTCTACATCAATGTCACCATGTTGTACCCCTGTCATGATTCTGAATATCTTAGTTGAGAAAAAAATGACCTTTATAAATGCACAGAATAATCCTTTTTAGATTAGACTTAAGATTCCACCTCCCTAGATTTCATTTATGACCAGCATAAGATAAAAAGCTTAAAAACTCAATTTCATCTTTAGGGGCTATATGATTATTAAAAAATTATTTACTTATGATTTTGTTCACTATAGTTAGTCAAAATGAGTACTTCATTTTGGGCTATGAGTATTTTCCATCATCTATTCAATGTAGTCAAGAGCCTCAGAAAAATCTTGGTCAGGTCAATTGTACTCTCAGTTTTCTGTGTAAGAGCTAGGCTTGGCTCATCTAGAGAACCTGGTCTGTCATGAATAGAAATGTCTCCCTGGGGTAGCTCTAAATAGAAAGTGGAATGGACCAGACTGGTCTAAGCACCTCTACCACCTTGACCATAACCTCCCCTTGGACTTGAATGGATGATAACCTAGGACCATGGAAAGACTCCAGAAAGAAAGTACTCACCACCAAAATCGTTGGTACCATTCAGGATCAGAAAGGGCTATCCTTTTATCATTGGAAATAACATTACAGAAGATGCACTACCATCTGCTTTTCCACTGCACCCTAAGGAGTCAGTGGCCTCTCCATATGACTTGTAATTGAAACCTCTTTTTTATGTGTTTACTCCTTGAGAGCAAAGACTCTCTTGCTTCTGTTTGTATCCTCGGTGCTTATCATATTGAGCTACATTTAGTAAGCAATTAATGCTTTTTCATTAATTCATTCATTTAATTACCAAAGCAATTGAGTTTCATAATATAACTAAAGACTGTGATCATTCTTAGAAGTTTCTCTCCCAGCCTTCAGGTCCTGCCCTAGAGGCAGAAGTGGGTTTTCTACAAACTTTCTCTCCCGGTTTCATCTTTTGTTTATATATATATATATATATGTATGTGTATATATATATATGTGTATATATATATATTAGCAACTTATCCTTCCACTTCTGTAGTATAGATATTCTTTTTTTTTTTCTAGCAGACAACTCATCACAAAATTGGGCCCTTTTCATTGGCCATTTCTAATACAGTGAAATTGCTCATGCTGGCTAAGTAAGTTACTGTTAGTTATAAGCCTGCCTTATAAAAAACTTGTTGAAATTTCTCAGTGATAGATAGGATTGAATAGGAAAAGGCATCCATTTACTGTTACTAAGTCTTTCTAGAGTAATGATTTGACTCCGATAAGTTCTTTATTTGATATGCAGGGTTTAAGTAAAAGAAAATCTCAAGAGTAGGACTTGGGGCAGGGTGGGAGGAGGAAAATATTTTAAAATCAGTTTTTCTCATAAAAGCCTGACTTTGTTTTAATCAGTGTTTGTTTAATTATTGCTGTTAACACACTCCATAAAAGATCAGAGGGTCCTTTCAGTTGAAGAATGGAGGATTTGTAAGATTTGTGATGTGAGTCTGTGCCAAGTCTGATTTGACTCGAAAGCAATTATGTAATTAAGCATTGCACATTGCCCCAATGCCCATTGTGGAGATCATCCTTTAAATTCTTTTGATAATTAACTACTTTATCATTCTACTGGGGACCTCTAACATCACTTTATTAAGCTGTAAAATCCTAGAATAAAGTATCCATAGTACCAAAACTGTAACCAGATAGAGAAAAATGGAACTCCAGAGTATCACATGCATAAAAAAATGGAAATAAATGCTTAAGTTTCAGTAAACATCACTATTTAGTCTCTTTATTTTAGGTGCTATTTCATCATTACTTTTTTCATTTCATCATTGCATTTTTACTTCTTTTAACAAGTATAACACTTCTACATAATATATTGGAAGCATCCATCCCAACTCTGTGCTAATCATATGTTCACATTCACTTCCTATTTCTTAGGAAAATATATTGTTGGAGTTGAATATTAAGATAAGAACAGGGAGATTGAGGGGGAGGGGCAGAATGTGGAATAGTTCTTGATTTGACATTAGAAGTGAATAATGAAAGGTATTTCATAAGTGGGTCTTCTACAAACTTTACCTGCCTCTCAGCACTTCCTTCCTCACTGTGGTACCTGGTACTTTCTAGCTGCCTTATAGTCTTCTAACTGCAACTCTAGAAACTAGAATTCGCACTAAAATATTAGAGAATGAATGTGCCTTATGGAAGAGGGAAATCTCTTTATTATTTTCCCTACCCCCCCCCCAAAAAAAAAAAAAAACAACAAACCTCTTGTAACAGATATGTACAGTCAAGCAAAACAAATTCTCATATTTCCCATAGCCAGAAATACGTTTGTGTTTTTTTCTCTCATTCTGCATCTTGAGTCTGTCACTTTTCTGTTAGGAGATTGGGGAGCATTCTTCATCCTAAGGCCTCTGGAATTTTGATGGGTTATTGCATTGATGACAGTTCTTAAGTCTTTCACATTTATTTATCTTTACAAAATGTTGTTGTTGTCAAATTTGAAAGAAAGAAAACTAAAGGGAAAATGCAGTGTTTAACTCAAAGGATTGAATATTGAACAGCATTTAAGTCACCATTGTGCCCATATCATAGAGATGTTATTTAGAAACATAGGATGAGAAGGGCAGTCCCTTACTACCTCTCAAATGATTTCTTACAGGCAGTTCCTTAGTCTACTTATAGGTAATACAGACTCTGCAGAAAGTAATAAGGCTTAGAATACTGAGGTTTTGAAAGTAGTCACAGTTGGTTTGTTTCATCTTTTCTCCTTGTGGGTAGTTGTTCTGATATATTAAGCCTATTCTCCATGGCAGGAATGTCTTTATTTCACATGTAAATCCAGTGTAACGTAGTGGAAAACACTCGGGGCTGGGAATCCTGAGGCCCATGTCTGAGTCTGACTCTGTCACTAAGCCACTGCTTGGCCTTGAACTAGATGACTGCCCCCTCTGTGAGCCTCAGTTTCCACATCTGTATAATGGGGATGTGAGGGGTGGGGGTTGACTAGATCCCTCCATGATCTTGTCCTATTTTAGAGCTCTGCTTCTCAATTGTAGTCACCTGGCTCTAGTGCCTAAAACCACGATATGGAAATTGGACATTTGTTTTTAATAATTTGAGGGCGGAAATGGGGCTTTGTTCATTTCCTCAGTGATAGAGAATTAAATTTACATGGGTTGGTATTTATTTTCAAGTTTCCATTTTTAACCAGGTTTAAATATGTAAGCAGTTAACCCTGGAATGTTTCCTCATGAATTTACCGGAATATAGAACACAAACATTTCCTAATCTCTAAAGCCTTCCTCTTAACAATAATGTAGCTTGGAATTGTACTATTTGGAATATATTTTGTATTTATATATATTTTCATATAGAATATCTCCATAAGTAGAATTTCAGTTAATTCCAACAAAAGGTAAAGATGTGACAAATAATACATGAAAGAAAAATAGTCTCCATAGAGGGTGTTGCCGAACACTGGCTGCTACCCTTCTGTGCCTATCAAGCCATGCCTACCATGTTCCTGTAACAGCTGCTAGTTAGTAATGCATATAAATGCATTAGATATAACAGGGTACATTTGTGTAACCTTTTGAGGCCTAAGGAGGAAGAGTTTAGTTTTTCTAAAAAGAGTGTGATTCTTTTCCTCCTGGGCCTCCTTCTTGCTAATGGTTAACAGTTCCCCTCCTCTCTCCCTCCTGAAAGATGGTTTCTTTGTTGCCTTCACCACCATCTACTTGTGCAGAGAGATCTCTAGCTGTACCAACTGATATATGGAATAATTAATATTATTATTTGTCCTTCCTGGGACAAACACCTTGAAGGTTTAAAGAGGAAATAAATTTTTAAAAACCAAGGATATGAATAGGGAGTAGACCTTTGATTTCACTGGTCCTAGGAATTCCCACCACCAGGGCAGGTTCTGTGCATCTTAAGGTCCTGGCAGTTGATGGTCTAGTTAATAGAGTCCTATACCTGGAGTCAGGAAGACCTGAGTTCTAATCTGGCCTGTGACACGGGGGAAAGTACTTCACCTCTGTTTGCCTCAGTTTCCTCAGCCTTAAAATGGGTATTATAATAGTGCCTACTTCTAAAGGTCGTTACTAGGATAAAATGAGATAACATGTATAAAAAGCACTTAGCAGAGTGCCTGATGCACAGTAGGCACCATAGAAATACTTATTCCTTTCCACCTTTGAGAGTTGTCTCAAATACTGACATTAAGTGATTTGTCCAGAATCAGTAAAGGATAATGCATTAAGATCTTAACAAATGTAATTTCTTTTCTTTTTTTTGGGGGGGGGGGAGATGGGAGGCATCATCTCAATCTACTGTATTCTAACACATTTACCCTGCCTCCCTAAAAATAGTTCCCAAACAGTGCTTTTTTATCTTTTACACAGAAGAAATCATATGTGTGTGCATACATGCATACATACATATATACATACCATCCTACGTGGAGACAAAAGATTAACTTTTATATATTTATTTAAACATAGTTCTCTAGAGAAATTTGAAATATTTGTATTTTTTGATAGTGGTGCTGGGGGTATCATCAATTTTTATTTAATTCATTCTTATAATTTTAGTTAAAGATGCTATATCAGTAAAAGATTTTTAAAACATTCTTTCCTTAAACTGGTTTTCCTTGTGGTGACTTACTATTTTATCATTCTCTTTTTCCCTCCACCATACCCTCTCTTTCCTTTTCCTTTTTCTCTTTCCCCTTCCATTTTTTTCTCCACTTCCCCTCTTTTTCCACTCCGCAGACCCCCCTCTTCTCTCTCCTCCCTCTTCTTCTCTTCCCTCTCCTCTGCCCCTTCTCCTAATAGTTTATTCCAAAATAAAAAAGGAAATTAAAGTCTTCATTGAACAGAAAAATAGTGGCATTAAAAATATAGTAACTTTTGACACCTTCACCTTTCTAATTTCAGAGTTCTTCTGTGTCCCCATCTGCCAGTTTCAGAACTGCAGAGAAGCATAGAAACTCAACAGATTATTCATCAGACAGCAAAAAACAGAAAACTGAAGAAAAGGAAATAACAACTCGTTATGTAAGCTCATACTCACTTTGCTTGATCCTAGTCTTATTTTTCAGTGCTATACTGGTAGCCACTTTTCCTTTAACTATTTCTGTCTAAAACTAAGATTTAGGGGCAATAAAACTTTTTAAAAATGAAATGCTAAGCAGTTGGTATTGTTTTTTAGTACCATATCTAAATCCCCACTTTTCAAACTGTGAAGTGGGGTTTTGGTTTTTTGTTTGTTTTGTTTACTGTGTGTGTTGGGGTTTTGTTATTGTTATTGCTGCTGCCAGTTTGGGCAAATAGTGCAAGTATCTTGAGTGTCTATTTCAGCTGATCACTTTATTTAAATGGGGCAATTTTTCTTTTCCTCTTGCTAGAGACATAGCAGATTTATGGGGGCATTTTGTGCCCAGTTGCAAATGGCAAGAGTATTATATAGCAGTATTGCAATAAGTGGTGGCTATCAGTAGCCATGCTGTATTTTAGATATTTGGTAGAATGTAATTTCCCATCATGTGTGATGTATTCAGGCTGTCCTCAAGAGTAATTCAGTTTTACTAAGAACTCTTCAGTGCCTGAGAAGGCTTACCTCGCCTCGATGGGGTTGTGGCACTTAGAAGGGGTTTGTTTAACTTAACTGTCTAAAAATATCATTCTCTTCTGAAAAACAACAATAACAAAGCATATTTCCAATTGTCAATGCAGGACAGTGATGGAGAGAAGAGTGATGACAACTTGGTAGTGGATGTTTCCAATGAGGTATGTGTGCCTCTCTGATGACAACGAATGTCCTTGTTTTCTGATACACACCAGATACACTCATGAAATAATGGGTCTTGTTATCCAGAAAACAGGTTTTCTTAATTTCTGCTCTGACCCAACTGTTGTTCATCTTGGGCTCTTTTTTTTTTTTTTTAATTCTTATTTTTCAAGGGTCTGTGATTTCATCAGTGTGGGAACTCCCTCAAACAATGTAAATCCTAACCTCTTCATGCCTTAGGACATAATTGAATGACTTGCTCCCCCACCACTCCAGTCATCACCTGATAACTAGCCTTTTAGTCATGAGCTTCTCCAGACTCATCTAGGCTGGTTCTCTGTTGACAGACATAGACAGTCTGTTACCAGGCACATTTTGACGACTTTCCAGCCTGGGAAGGATTTGCCAGAGCTTGTTCTTTCAAACTACAGTGCCAAGAACTAAGCTTCACCTCCATGCTGTGATGTCAGAGTAGGACTTCAGTAGAGGATTTATGGTTATTATTATCAAGTGTTTCTAAACTTTTTATTTTCCCTTTGATATGAATTATCTTGAATAATATACATAGTTTATGGTCATCTTCTAGAACTACAAATAGGAACGTAGAATTTTGGTTTGATATTTGTTTGTAAAGAACTAGTATTTTCCCTGTGGTGCAAGTCTAGAAACTTTTATTTGAGAATTTGAATGGACTGGAAATGTTTTGTACATAGCCTATTAAATTCTCTCAGATAAAAACTTTTTTTACCCCTCCCTTTCTCCCCCTCCATCCCCATGGACTGTAGCTTTGTGACTTCAGGTGCTGCATTAATATCCATGTTGTTTATTTGTAGGATCCCTCTTCCCCTCGAGGGAGCCCAGCACATTCTCCAAGAGAGAATGGCCTGGACAAGACCCGTCTGCTCAAGAAAGATGCCCCAATCAGTCCAGCCTCTATTGCATCTTCCAGCAGTACTCCTTCCTCAAAATCCAAAGAACTTAGCCTTGTAAGCAGCACTATTTTTAACTCTCTTTTTCTAAGGTGTCTTCTTTCAAGATGATTGGGTTGATTCCCCCTTCTCTCCCCAGTATGGCACTCATGAAAGGGGTATGGCCAGCCGCCTACTGAAAACTCCCATTGTTCCCATCCAGTAGATGGTTGATAAGACTGTAAGACCAGGGTCTTTTTGGAAGGGGGAGAATTTGTTAACCTGTAGATAATGGATACATTTGTGTTGTGAGTCTTCTTGCAAGGATATGGGAGTTGGGAGAAGGGGAAATGGAGTGAAATGTGTCATCCTACAGATGAATAAGTATATGCTAGTGTTCCAGAGAGATTTTTGTGCTTGTGGTTTATGGTAAATTCACTTTTCAGCTTGGATGTGATTTTGTTGCTAGCTTTGTTTGAATTACCAAGCTATATTCAGCTGCAATAATTTTCACTTCCTATCTAAAAAGTAATCTGTCACTTACAAGAGTCTACTTTGACTCCTACCACAAATCACAATGCAAAAAAGCTGCAAGAAATCGGGATCATTCCCCTCCCTGCCTTCTCTTTCTTTGTGGCTGTAGCTAATCACATTTACCATGACCAATTAAGTCTCTGGAACCTACCCTTTAAGAAAATTTAAGATAAATTTGCTTAGGAAAGAACTCTTAGAGAAGGAAGGAAAATTCCTCTCTTTGTCTACATTTTGCAGAATGGAGGATATATTTGGTATAGGAGTGGTGTGTGTGTGTGTGTGTGTGTGTGTGTGTGTGTGTGTGTGTGTGTGT
>NW_027185694.1:7105738-7139676 GCF_028583685.1 Petaurus breviceps papuanus | reverse complement strand
TGTGTGTGTGTGTGTGTGTGTGTGTGTGTGTGTGTGTGTGTGTGTGTTTAATCCATCATTGTTCTGCCCTTGTGTTGTAACCCTGTTTTAATGGAAGCTCCTCTGGGCTGAATCTTTATGACTGTAGAGGCTTGGTCCCTTTCTAATGAAATCTGCTAACCAGGAAGCCTATTATGACTTGGGCATATCCACTGGGAACCAGGCTTAAACCACTTACTCTTTTAAACATAAGCCACCAGCAAGGAGTCAGTCACAGTCAGGTAGCAATGATTTTTGAGTCACAGTTAGCCCCTGCCTGCTTCAGACCCGTTACCTAGAGAAGAATGACTCAAGCCTGCTGGTAATTGTAGCTTTCCATCATCCTACTTCATCCTCTCCCATGTGCTGACCCTGTTGCCTTGAGGAACTTTTTTTGAATGGGCAAGGCATATTCTTTTTTTAATCTAATATAATTTTGATTGTTCTCTACTTTTGTTCATTAATACAGTAATTCTAAATCTTTGTAGGTAAGTTTGGAAGGAAAATAAATGCCTTTGATTTTTGTCTCTGTTAGAATGAAAAATCTACTACTCCTGTTTCAAAATCCAACACTCCCACTCCACGAACTGATGCTCCGACCCCAGGCAGTAATTCCACTCCAGGATTAAGGCCTGTGCCTGGAAAACCACCAGGTGTTGACCCATTAGGTTTGTAAACAGAATCAAATAAAAACCCCAAACGACTCCATGTCTGTGCTCTGAATATATTTGTCTTTTGTCTGTTACAACTTTCTTCTCAAGAGTATTGATAAACTTGCATGTGATGTTTAGCCAGATGAAAGGAACTATTATAAAACAGTTTGAATGGAACTTATTGAAGCACTGAGTGACTTTTCAAAGCAACAAAGCAAGTGGATTTCTAGCATGGATGTTACTATTATTGTTAGTGTCATTATGATTCTATTTGAGAACCTTTTTTCTTTCTTCTCTTTTTTTCCCACCTCCATCTTTCGTCTAGCTTCAGGCTTGAGAACCCCTATGGCAGTCCCGTGTCCATATCCAGCTCCCTTTGGGATTGTTCCACATGCTGGGATGAATGGGGAGCTGACCAGTCCAGGAGCCGCGTATGCTGGTCTGCATAACATCTCCCCGCAGATGAGCGCTGCAGCGGCTGCTGCCGCTGCCGCCGCCGCCTACGGAAGATCTCCTGTGGTATGTTTCTGGGGCTCTTGTTCTCTAGAAGAGTTATGATACATATAGAGAATCCTCACGTCATCTCTTGTGGCAGGGATGGTTTGAAGAATTTATGCAACATGAGGAGTATTAATAGAGGGTCTTGTGTGTCGTCATAAAATTCAGCTACATGTGACTAAAGCCCCTTTTTGTGTCTAGACATTCCATTGTGTAGGGCAAGTCAAAACCAGAACAAGCTTCATCATATTGAGCTCAATAAGCAGTGTCCATATGGCTTATGTTTGTTTTTATTCTTTTGTTTGCGGAAAACCGTAGGTTGGTTTTGATCCGCACCATCACATGCGTGTGCCGGCCATCCCGCCAAACCTGACTGGTATCCCTGGAGGAAAACCGTGAGTGTTGGTCTGCCATTGCATTAAACTAATTACTTGCTGAAGACTTTTTTCTTTGCTCTTAATTCTGCTTTTAGTCACTGAGTGCTACTGTACCATAGCAGCCCTTTCTGAGCTGGGGAGTAATTGGTGGGGCTTGTAAGGGTTGAGTTTTATCCATCCTTAAGGTATTTCTCATTTTTTCTTAGTACAGGAAGGAGATAATGGGGCAGGGTTTTGTATTTTCAATTTGAAGCCCTGAGCTTCCAATATCAAAATGCAAATTGCAAAGGGATCTCTAGCAATCATGTCTTCTCTACTTCAGTTGCTGGTGTAAAGGCAGTTCCTTTGTTCACAAAAATCCAGCTATTTCTTGCCAACACATTTAGTGCACATAGCTTGAACATGTTGAAAAAAGCACATGGAAATGTTTGGTCAGCTCCAAAACTGAAAAACATCCTGGTGGGATTCCACTTCCATCTCTTCCCAATACAACTGACCAGAGAGTGCTCAGTACTCCTTTGACTATGAACCTGGCACTTGGGAACCATTTTCTTCATGGCCTTCCTGAGTTACAAAAGGTAACACGTAGTTTAGGCCTTGGTGCTAACCCTCTTTTTCCATTCAACTACATGCTGTTCATACCTTCATTTCAGCTTACCTTGCTTTGTTGCTACTCTCTAAACTCAGTATTCCTCGCCTACTCTTTGACTAGATTGCCCTAAATGTATACAATAAGCAGGTGCGAACCCCATCCTTCCCGGTTAATGATAAAGGTAATAGCTGCACACATACAGTACTTGCAGGTCCACAACGCATTTTACACATGGTGGTGGTGTTATCCCCATTTTATGTGCTTTGCACATAATAGGCAAAAAATGTGATAAATTAGATTATAAATTTCTTTAGGAATTATTGGTATCATTTATTTGATTTGTTATTGGATTATTTGATTATTTTAATTGTGGTTAATTTGGGTTATTATTTAATTGCATTTTTTTATTAATGGGTTATTGACAGCAGTATTCAGTAATTACTGGGGAACTGACATGTCTCTGTGTCTCCCTTCTGAAGCTGATGGTATGGTCTTATTTAAAGCTTGACCTGCTTATCTCAAGTCTTGGCAACTTACATTCAATCGTTTATCCCATTTTTTAATTTGCTTATTATGTGCCAAGCATTATGCTTAACACTAACGGAAATGTGAAGGTAAATATGAAATGCGTCTCAGGCCTCAAAGATCTTGTAAGTTAAGTAGAACATATAATGTTCTTTCTAGTAACCTGCTCTCTACCATATCATTGCCCTTCCTTAGCTATGTAAAGACATGATCCCAACAGCCTCCCTATTCACTTTCTTCATATTCTCTACTTGCTTTAAGATTGTAGTTGGACGGGGTTGGGTAATTTTGGTTCCAGGCATTTTGGTGTATCCATTTTATTTGTTGGCTATCAAGTTTTGGGCCTAAAAGTTCTGTTCTCAGTGGGGTTTTTTGTTTGTTTTTAATCTCCTTACATGCCCCATGACTTCACAGCCATCAAATCCATTTAGATGACACCTAAATGTCTCTTCTCTAGTCCTTTTCTGAACTCTGGACCTCTCTGTGTTTTATAGGATACCTCTGACTATCCCACCTGCCACCCTTCACCCCAAAACCTATGCTTCCTTCTAACTTTGCTGTTTCTATCATGGGTAGTATTGCCCAGACTACCAAGTTCAAAACCTTGGTATTTTTACTTTGAATTAACCTTTCATATCCTCTCATCTCTAGTCATGTACCCTATCCTGTAGACTATACCTCTTAAAAACCTTTCCTATCTGGTCCCTTCTTTTCCTGCTGGCATCACTGTACATGATGTTATTATTCCTGTGTTGTTTGGTCACGTCATTCCTGTGCTCTGAAGACCTTTAGTAGCTCTCTTTTGCCTGCCAAGTAAACTTCAGTTTCCTTTTAATGACTTTCAGTGACCTCCATGATCTGCTACCATCCTACATTTCCAGCC
Organism: Petaurus breviceps papuanus; assembly: GCF_028583685.1. Classification (NCBI taxonomy): domain Eukaryota; kingdom Metazoa; phylum Chordata; class Mammalia; order Diprotodontia; family Petauridae; genus Petaurus; species Petaurus breviceps. The sequence goes on along the minus strand of NW_027185694.1, from coordinate 7,136,130 downwards.
TTTTCTTCATTTAGACAATTAGATTTGTCTTTTCTTCACATCCTTTCTTCCTAACCTCTCTGCCCCAGTAAAAGGAAAGTGAAAAAAAAATACTGTGGGCGTTCCCTCTTCCATTCTTTGGTCATACTGTTATTTATGCCTAGCATTTCTGTTTCTCTCATTGTAACTTCTTGAATATCTACCCGTTCTTTAAAAGCTAGTTCAAATACCTTTTCCTTATGGAACCCTCCTCATTTGCCCTTTAGACCCTTCATAGCACTTTTTTTAACCATTCTAAAATATTCATCATAAATCATTTTAATTATAGGTGCATGTGTATGTTTATGCCTCTTGATTACATTATGAGCTCTGTGAGGAGAGGGCCTATTTCCTAACTTAACTTTCTCTTCTCCATGACCTACTTATCATATTCTGCATACAGTAAATATTTTTAAAATGTTTATTGAACTGAGCATTTTCATATAATTGTTTTACCCTATCATGTACATATTTTATCTTAACTATACTGGACTTTTTAGAGTACAAATTTTACTCCCTACACTGAGATATTAGTAAATGTGAAACCCTAAAATTGTCTCTTAGAGTTATTTCAGGACCTTAATTGCATTAAATATATTATGATATAAAACTCACTAAGTCATAAACCTTGCATTTCTTACCCAAAAATCCCCCCCCCCCCCGCCAAGTACTCTTTCTCAATAAAGTTGTATAAATGTTGTGCATCTCTGACCTAATTACTTTTACAAAATGAACTGCCAGATATTATCTGGAATTATAATTAAATACATGTACCAAACTAATGAACAAAGTAGCATTTATTTGATAATCCACATTGGGGCTGCTTGTCTGTTTGGTAGAATTAGCAAAGTCCTACTCAGTTTATAATTGGAATGACAATATAGTTTAATTTCTGCATGAAGAAAAATGAACTTTCCCTCTATTTTACTGATGGGCCTTCTGAGTAGTGTTACCATATTTGATTTAGCATATTACAAAACCTAAGATATGGCCAAATTCTCATCCAAGGGAGAAAAAAAAACAGAATAAAACTACTATTTCAATATAGAAAATTACTAAAGAGGAATGAAGCTATAACAAGTAAAGATTTTGGAGTCGTACTAGAAAGCTAATCAGAGTACAGTAATAAACTTTGTTTTTTCTTAAAAAAAATTCTAGGACAAATAGGTATATATGAGATAATCCTCCCATTACATTTAGCACTACTTCTTTTATAGAGAATATCATACCTAAATTGGGGTTCCACAGTTTAAATTGGGGCTCAGAGAGCTAAGGGAAGAAAGAGAAGGCTAATATGATTATTTGGAATAGTTAGAAAAGTTTCAAAGAAATAGAAGAAAGACTATTTTTCATAATGATCTTTAAGTATGTACAAGGCCAGAATACAGAAGGTGGTGAAAATTAAAATAACATTATCATAGTACATTAGCCATTTTGGCACATATATATTTCTTTCTATCCTTTTGTTAATCTATAAAGTAGATTAGTTCCATCTTGTAGACAAAAGAAAATTGAGACATGGAGAAATTAAGTGACTTTACCACAGCAACATGTGTGACCGTTGACAAACGTCATCAGTATAAGGTATGTCTCCTGTCTCTGGGCTGATGCTTTCCACTGTATCATCCTCACTGTTTCTTAATCTTCTCTGCTGAAGGCAAAAAAAACCAAGCAAACAGAAAATGGACGTAAGATAGAGTAAAGATAATTAAAAGTTAATAACCTCATCAAAACCATTTCTTAACAATTATGATTTGATTTGGTTTGTCTGTTTTGTTTTGTCCTGGCTGTTTTTGAATACAGTCTTGGCAATGAACTCTGTATATCTGTCACTTGAGACTGAGGCAATGTTCAGAAATGCTCATTGCCATCACCACTGGAGTAGTATGTTATTATGGCCTAAGCAGCTTGTGAAGATGTGGCTTAAAGACATTGAGGTTTTCATTCTTAATCAATAGAGGGAAGAGCCTCAAAGATGGAATTAGAGCTCTTTTAAGTTTTCCAGGGTGGTTCTCACACACATCAGAGGAGCTATTTGGAGAGGTTGTAAAATCTCTTTTTGGAAGTCTGTAAGAACAAAATAGATTTATAGTAGATAAGGTGCTATTATTTTATTAAAATTAGTAACATTTTGTTTTGACATCATTCACTCCCAGATAAGCAATCTATATCACGTCAGTACTCAGAATTAGCACTTGATCATTTAAAAAGTTAAGCAAAACTGTCTAACACAGTAACAATTGACAACAAGTATAACTTTCTGCTCATATAATTTACTATTAACAGAAGGGAAAGAAGTGTGTGTGTGCTAGCCTTCATCAGAAACCAAAACTGGTCATTGTATTTAGCCCAGATAGGCTTTTGTATGAAATCAGGTAGATAGACTAGGTGACTTTTTAAGGTCCCCAGGTTTCCATATGTTTTGATACTATGATGGATCCATGAATGAATCCTCTACTCTCGACACATGCAGATCACAGTTCATATTTGCCTCTTCTTATCTTGTGCAATTCCTGTACATCCTTTTCTTTAAATCTTCTCTACCAGTTACCCCTATACAGTCCTAGTTTAAAAAAATACCTATTTGGAAGATACTTGGGCAAGCAGCATTCATGCCATTCACTGGCTCATTTTTCAAATTAATCAGGTTTCTAGAATTTTCCAGGAAGATTGGCTTCCATCAGAATGCTTCAGAGAGTCTGGGAATCAGGAAGACCTATATTCAAATACCACCTCAGACTCTGTTTCTCTGTATGTCAAATGGAGATAAGAACAAGCCTCTACTTCATGCATTGTTATGAGAACCAAATGAAATGATTATGTAAAACTTTTTGTGTACCTTAGAGTGCCTCATTCATGTTAACTATTCCCATTATTATTGCTATATACTACATAGAGTTCATTGCAATCTGAAAAAGTCGTTTATTATTTTTAAAATATGAACTGTCTTGAGTATTCCTTAAGTATACTTGAAGCTATCAGGAGGTGGTTTTAGGTTTTTAAGCCTGGAAAGTAGAAAATGGGTATAATTGGGTTATAAGATGAACCCTGAAATTGAGTGCCAGATTTGTCAGGTCATACACATACTATATTTAATGGATAGTTTGTTCACAATTACATAACTACTCAGATCTCAAGGTAATGTTTTAGTGGGTAAGGGGTTGAGGGGTCTGTAAATCTTTTCAGATAAATTGTAAAATTAAGTAAACACATCTTAAACTTGAGAAAAAAGTATTCCTCCCGTTTTTGAAAATTTAGTCTAAACACTATTTAAAAAAAAAAAAAGACTTTCCAGTAAGATATAACCTCTACCCAACAAATAAAGTTAGTTCTTTTTAGGGGGTGAGGGTGCATTTCAGAATCTATAGAGATCTGAATTTTCCTTCTTCCTCTGCTTAGCTTTATGCTCTTGGCTAATTCACTTAACCCCATGGACCTCAGTTTTCTTATCTGGAATATGATGTGATTGGATTACATCATCTAACTTAAATAATATTAAATTTAAAAGGGATACAACAATCAAAAGGCATTTTTTTTTTTGGCTTTTTTTTGGAGGGAGGAAGGCTGGGCAATTGGGGTTAAGTGACTTGCCCAAGGTTACACGGCTAGCAAGTGTTAAGTGTCTGAGGCCGGATTTGAACTCAGGTCCTCCTTACTCTAGAGCTGATGTTCTATTCACTGCGCCACCGAGCCGCCCCCAAAAGGCATTTATTAAGTATCTACTACACACTGTGCTAGGTTCTGGGGAGAGAGACAGAAATGAGACTCCTTGCCCTGAAGGAGCATACATTCTATTGAAAGATGTAACATATACATAATTAGATATATCCAAGGCAAAGTTATGAAGGGACTCTAGGTGCTGGGGATTTGGGGGTGGTCAGGAGGCGCTTCATGTTCCTGTGGATGCAGGGGTGTATGGTGAACTTTTCTTGAAGGAAACAAAGGATCCTTGGAGGCTGGGGAGAAGAGCAAGGCCTTCTCTGCATAGGTGACAGCCAGTGAAAAGATCAGAAATAAGAGTATGTGAGGAATGGCAACAAGGCAGCTTTGGCTAGACCACAGAGTGTGGGAAGGGGATGATGCATATGTAATAAGGTTGGAAAGGTAAATTGGGGCCAAGTGATAAAGAGCTTTACAGGCCAAATCGGCAGGTTTCTATTTGATCCTAGAGACAATAGGTAACTATTGAGTAGGAGAGTAACATGGTCAGACGAGCAAAACACAAAAATCACTTTGGTAGCTCTTTGGAGTGTAATTTAGAGAGACAATGGATGCAGTAAGAAGCTCTTACAGCAGTGCAGGGAAAGGTGATGAGGGCCTGATCCAGGTGATATCTCTGAGTACAGAGAGAAGAAGGTGGTCGGCTGTGAGACGTAGTCTCCCTTGGGCAGTCTGGTGAAGCCGAGACAGCCCTTCTTAAGAGGTTTTAAATGAATAAAATAAAATACGCAGGATTATAAATAAGCTAATTATCCTGAAATAGTTATCAAAATGTATATTTTAAAAATTTACAGACCTCAAGTTAAGTTCCCTTGTTATAGTTGGAGAAATTACAAGAGCTGGCAAATGTTTGAATATTGATGATGATCTAGTAAAAGGAGACTGAGCGAAGGGCATACAAGTAAGAGGACAGCCATGAGAAAAGAGTGACAGAAAAACCCAGAGAAGGAGAAAACGAGAGTATCCAGGAATGTGTTCTGGACACTGTGCAACTCTCTCAAGTGATGTAAAGAGGCCAAGAAGAATGAGCACTGAAAAAAGGCCAAGAGATGGTGCAGTTAAGAGATCATTGGTAGCATGAGAGAAAGAAGTTTCAGTTGAATAAAGCCATATTGTAGAGGTTGGAGAAGTGAATGAGAGGAAATGAATTGTGGATAGGAGAGACAGCTTTTTTCTTTTTTAATAAATTTTGCTATGAAAAGGAAGAGATATTGAATGTTAGCTTTAGGGGGTGGTAGGCCTTTTGAGCTTTTTTTTTTTTTTTTTCAGATTGGGGAAAATTGGGACATTTTTGCATGCCTCAGAGGAAAAAGTAGATTGGAGACTAAGGGGAAAAGGAGCCAATCTACTGGGAAAGATAGAAAAGGAGGGGATAAAGGATTACATTAGAAGAGCATTGTCCTTTGTTCAGAAAAGGATCATTTCTTTATCAGAGACTGGAGTAAAGGAGGAGGGAATGAGGGATGAGATGTCTAGGAGTTTTGAGGTATTGGAAAGGGGAGAAGGGAGAGCTCACAGCAAATAATCTCAATTTTCTCAGTAAACTATGAGGTATGGTGAATTCCCCCACTGTGCCTTACCCAGGGAAGATCATTCAACTGGCCTTCTTGGGTCTATTGCTTTTCAAAGATTGAGTCTCAACTACCAGGATTAGTTATCTCTTGATTTCATAATCAGCTCTTTTCTCTGCTGCCAGAGTTTTTACTCCCTTAAGCTATTTCCTGCCTTGAATCTTAACTGCCTTTCTGTGTGTCCATCTGGGGAGTGTGTATTTTCATTCCCTTGCTTGAACTACTTGACTCTCTGAAATGCTTCTTGCTGAATATAGTGTCTCCTTCTGGGCATGTTGTTAGATGCCTTGACTGATGGAGAAAGTAGAGAAAATTCCCTCTCTCCCACTAACTTTGGCACAAGCCCAGGGGTAATAGTCTAGAGTGCGTCTTGCCTCAAGTCCTCACTCTTAATAAGAACAGGGAAATGTGCCTGCAGGACAAGAACACAGCTAGGGAAAGAGAAGCAAAAGATCCATCTTGACAGCTCACAGAGTGGAGTGCTGGAACAATCACAAGCTGCCTCCCTGTGAATGGCATAAATCACAGTTAATGTTAAAGAATGGTCTAATTCTTAACCTTAACCAGTAGGCCTGATACCTTGTATGAGCTAAAATACTAGAAAACCACCCATCTGATGTATTTAAGATCACGTCTTTTGTGTGTGATGAAGTGTATGAGGGTGTTAAGTATGGTAGGGGCTGAATGTTACCAGTGGATATGAGCCTCACCTGCTCTGATACTCTCTCACTGAGCCTTTCATCCAGCAAGGGTTTAATAGCTTCATAAACAAAGTACACAGCATCGATTGACCCACCCAGGTGCCTCCCCTCCCATACTCTTTATACCCATCTTGGTTCCTCCCATCACCCTTCTGATTATTTGCCCTTTGAGTTTCCCTTCTGCCCTCCAGGAATGTGAAATTAGTCACAGTCACTTGCCTTGCTACCTTTGCGTTGCTGATGCTTGTCTCTACCTTTAGCAACCTAAAAATAGAGACAGATTCTCTTGCAGGAGATACTCTATGTTAAGTCACATATTAGAGCCAAACACTTTCCCAACCTGAGGGCTTTCCCTGGAAATGAATTTGAGATGAAGCTGTTGATAGGTTATTCACAGGTGGGCCTTCCTGGCAGTCATGCAGTACATTTTTTCTGAGAGCTCAGATTCCATTTGGTATTACTGGGATTTGTGATTGTCATGTCAGGTCAAGGGCGGGGAGGGGGAGTCCCATTTTTTACTCATCTGCCATTTTACCGGGGGGGGGGGGGGAGGGGTTCTGGAGAATCTTAACTCCTTAGTTCCTGGTCATTTTGTGCCTAGTACTCTTTTATTAGCCTGTTTCTTGGAAATCTATATGATTGATACGATGAGATATTAACAGAAAATCCAAGCATTTGGGCTCTGAATCACACACAGCTCTTTGGTTTGTAGACGATGCTGAGCATTTCATTTCACATTTCTCCTCTTAGTCAGCACAGGGAACAAACAGTTCGGCAATTTTTTTTCTTTCATTTCTATTCTTCTTTAGAGCATACTCCTTTCACGTTAGTGCAGATGGTCAGATGCAGCCCGTACCTTTTCCCCCCGATGCCCTCATTGGACCTGGAATCCCTCGACATGCTCGTCAGATCAACACCCTTAATCATGGAGAAGTCGTGTGTGCAGTTACTATCAGCAACCCCACGAGACACGTGTACACCGGTGGGAAGGGATGCGTCAAAGTCTGGGACATCAGCCACCCAGGAAATAAGAGTCCAGTCTCTCAGCTGGACTGTCTGGTAAGCAGTTAATGATGAGTAAAACTCTAATCCCTTTGAAAGCAAATGAGATAACAAATTTTTTTAAATGATTGTCAAAAATTGTCTTTACATGCAACTGAGAGAAAAAGAAAAGATTTTTTTAAAAAATGGAGTTTAAAGAAGTGATTTGAGTTGAATAAATTATATGTATGAGTGAAGCAACATGATGACAGTCATCAAAGGATAGTACAGTGAGTTTGGAGTCCTTCATAACTGAACATTGGCTTTATTTATACCTTATTTGGCAAATTCCCTTTACTTTGTTCATGGTACATGCAGTTGCATTGTCCCACCAGCTGTATGTGTGTGTGTCTGTGCATGTGTACCCACAACTGTATGCACACTTCAACGTACTCAGATATCTGAACCCCTGGACTCCTTTCATTTTTAGACTAGGTTAGGTAGAGGAAGGTTAAGCAAACAGGAGTAATACTTCAAATAACAGGACCTGTGGGGGTGCTTTGAAACCCCAAGCCCACCATCACCTGAGTACTGTGACCGAATAGAAAACAGCAACACTGTATTCTAGCCTTGCCATTTGGCGGTAATTTTTAACTCATGATTGAAACCCCATTAGTTTTTCTCTCACTGACATTTGGTTGAAACTTGCCCTAAAGTTATTTTGGGAGCAGATATTTTCCTCTTTCAACAAGCATAAATCCTGCTGGGCAAAACTTTCCCCCCTGTCTTAGCAGTCCTTGCTAAGGTCTTACCTCCTGTTTATGTAAGTGCTGCTTAATCAAAACCAATACAGCATACTTAGGCAGGTAACAATTCTATGGAAATGAATGTTTCCAGATGTCTATAACCCCTGATACCTTCGTGCCTTTTCTAGACACAAGCATGATAGAACATGATTTTCTATTTTCACTATTGTGGGTTTTTGCAGATCATACGTATGTGTGCACATGTACACGTTGGTGTGCATGAATAACTTATGTGAGTTTGTGAGTTGTTGAATATGTAAAGCTTTTAATTGTTCAGGGTTTAGTCTAGATCTTGGCTTTTTGATGCTAATTAAGATTAAATATCTCTCAGTACTAAATTCTGTAGATCAAGTTTAAGTACTTCCCTAATGTCATGTAATTTTCTGGCATTAATCCACTTTATCATTGTCATAAGTATAAATGGCTCATTAAAACCAGGAGGGAATACAATACTTTTATGGATCTCTGCTCTCATGTTAATGCTGTTTTCCTTTCCTCATGAGTAATCTCTTGATGGTTTCTGTCTCCACAGAACAGAGATAACTACATCCGTTCCTGCAGATTGCTCCCTGACGGCCGCACCCTGATTGTTGGAGGGGAAGCTAGTACATTATCCATTTGGGACCTGGCAGCTCCAACCCCACGCATCAAAGCTGAGCTGACGTCCTCAGCTCCTGCCTGCTACGCCCTGGCGATCAGCCCCGATTCCAAGGTCTGCTTCTCCTGCTGCAGCGACGGGAACATTGCAGTGTGGGATCTGCACAATCAGACATTGGTCAGGTAGGTCAGCAGGATCTGATTACCAACAAGGAAAGAGCTCATTTAGCCACTGTGGGCCACACTTCTTTCTTAATGCTTTGTATATACAAATGGACAAATAATGGATATAATAACAGTAATACCAGTGCCCTGTTTATGTGTTGCTTTGGTTTATAAAACCCTTTCCTCATAATAACTGTGTGAGGGTGAGTAGTAGTAAGTATTGTTATCTATGTTTTACATATGCTGAAACTGACTTAGGTTGAATGACTTGCCCAAGGTCACTTGGCTAGGCAATGACAAGGCAGGGACTTGATCCCAGATCTCCAAATCAAGTGTGCTTTCCTTTCTGTCATACTGCCCTATTCCTAGGACTAGAAGTAGTCTAGAGTGTCACCATTAGCAGACCAGCAGAAAAGAAACATCTAATTATATCAGCTCTTTGTGCTTTATAAAACCAGACATTTTAGTTCTCCATTTCATTCATACAGAATATAGGACAAAAAGTGAAGTCACATTGATGCTAATACTTTGATAAGTTTCCTATAACTTGTGATCTCTCTGGATATCCTTTAAGCATAACATAGCAGTTAGCGCACTGGACTGGGGCTCAGAAATACCTGGGTTCAGGTTATGCCTCAGAAATTTTCTGGGGCATGATCCTGTGTTAAATGATGGGAATCAATACCACTGTCACCACCATCATCATATATTCAGTGAGAATCCACAGGATATATGGCACTATGCTGGGGGCTGTGGTGTTTCAGTAATTTTGGTTGGTTTTGATCCTATCCTGAAATAGCTTATGATATCTGTAATTATAATTTTAAAATAAATGAAAAATAGGTTCATAAGTTTAGAGGCAGAGGAGATCTTGGAGATCATTTAATCTAGCCTTCCAGTTTTTCTAGATGAGGAAAACTAAGGCTCAGGTATGTTGAGTGACATGATCAAGGTTGTACAGTAATAGAATCAAGATCTGAACCCACATCCCTCATCTCCTGATTTCTTTTTTTTTTTTTAAGTTTATTTATTTTTAGTTTTCAACATTCACTTCCTTAAGTTTTCAATTTTCTCCCCCTCTCTTTTCTCTTCCCTCCCTAAGACAACATGCAGTCTGACATAGGTTCTACATATCCATTCCTATTAAACACATTGTCAAATTAGTCATGTTGTATAGAAAAATTAGAACAAAAGAGAGGGACCATGAGAAAGAAGAAACAAAACAAAAAAATAGTCTGCTTTGCTCTGCATTCAGACTCCATAGTTCTTTCTCTGGATGTGAATGGCATTTTCCCATCATGTGTCCTTTGGAATTGTTTTAGGTCCAAGGAACCAAAGTTCTCCTGGTTCTGCTCCCCTCATTCAGCATCAGTTCATAGAAATCATTCCAGGTTTTTCTGAAGTCTGCCTGTTCATCGATGCTTTCTTATAGCACAGTAGTATTCTATTACATTCATATAGCACAGTGTGTTCAGCCATTCCCCAGTTGATGGACATCCCCTCAATTTCCAATTCTTGGCCACCACAAAAAGAGCTGCTATAAATATTTTTGTACATGTGGGTCCCTTTCCCATTTTCATGATCTCTTTGGGATACAGCCCTAGAAGTGGTATTGCTGGGTCAAGGGATATGCACATTTTTATAACTCTTTGGGCATGGTTCCAAATTGCTCTCCAGAATGGTTGGATCAGTTCATAACTCCACCAACAATGCATTAGTGTTCCAGTCTTCACACATCTTCTCTAACATTTATCATTCTCCTGTTTTGTCATGTTAGCCAATCTGATAGGTGTTCACATCTCCTAATTTCAGATATAGTGTTTTTTCCATGGTACTATTCTGTGAAAAGGTTCATGCATAGATATAGCAGCTAAGTAGAGAGGAGAGAGTGACGAGATAGAGAGTGATGGTGACGAGGGGAATAATTATTGCCAAACTTGGATAAAAGATAATCTGAATAGAAGCCTTTGGAGGTGGGCTTGAAGAGCTTATTTGGAACCAGTTTATATGTAATGTTACTAATTGTAGCAAAATAACTACAAGTGCATGATAATTACCTTTCTTTTCCCCTTGGTGTACATTGCATTCAGTTGAGCCACCACTGTTGTCTTTGTTCCACCGGTACTCTCTACTGTAGTCTTCACCTGTTGAAAGGAAGGCAAGAGAGAAGAGGGGGGTAGGCTTTAGCATGCTTTATGCTGGCTGTTGAGGGGCATAGCCTGTGATCCCTTTAGACGAGCGTGGCATTTCTGGGTAGATCAGCTCTGCATTTCTCTGCCTAACACTGATGCCACTAACTTTTATAGCCTTTTGGAGTTGTACAATTAGACAACAGAGAGCTCAGTATCTCTGCTTGGCAGACTGTCCATTTCTGGAGGGGAAAATTAGCCTTGCATCCCCTCACACACCCATGTGTGCCAAGTTATGGGGAGAGAATGGAGTTTATTGTGTTTTGATATTTGCACAGATCATCTGAATGTAGATGTGAGTTTTCTTTTGTTTTTCATTCCTTTTAAAGATAATTTTCTCTTTGTTAGCTGATTTCAAAAGCCACCTAGGTCTTGGAAAATAACCAAGTGAAATAGGAAATTCTATACCTATTCTTTGCCATTTATTGAAGTTTGGAGCGAATTCATCATGTTTTTAAAATATGTAATTATACTTAACACTTAACTGTAGCTAAGGAAGCAAAGCTAGTTTTTGACATAAAACACTCCATTGAGTTCCATCTTAAAACTACGTCATTGTCAAAGTCTCTTTCCTTCTCTTCCCTCTCCCCACTTTTTGACATTTTCAGGCAATTCCAGGGCCACACAGACGGAGCCAGCTGTATTGACATTTCGAATGATGGCACCAAGCTGTGGACGGGAGGTTTGGACAATACGGTCAGGTCCTGGGACCTGAGAGAAGGGCGGCAGTTACAGCAACATGACTTCACATCACAGGTAGCTGTCTCAAAGCCTTTGATATTTTAGAAATTATGATTTTTTCTATGAAATGTGTGAAATTTTAAAAGGCAGAAATTAAGGTGAGTTCCAGAGTTATCATTCACTGTGCATGGTTTCTTAATTTGGAATTATGAATTAACTAGTTATTAATAGGAGTTCACATTTTTCTAAGTTTACTCATTCAAGTCTTTTTAAAGGTTGTTTAACATTAGGCAGTTTTTGTTAGTTGTTGGTTTTGAAGAGCATTACTACATAAATTTTTTTTTTTTATCAATTGGACTACACTGACAGGATACATTGTGAAGATTATGGTCCAAATACACATCCATTTGGGAATTTATTATTTTTCTCATAATTGGAGTGGTATACCTGGAAGAGATTGGGTTACCTTTTTCGGTTAAGATTAAAATAGCCAAAGTCAAGTCACGTGATATTAAAAAAATACTCTTTGTTCCATTTTAATATTAGATCTTCTCTTTGGGATATTGTCCCACTGGAGAATGGCTTGCAGTTGGGATGGAGAACAGTAATGTAGAGGTGCTACACGTTACCAAACCAGACAAATACCAGTTACATCTTCATGAGAGCTGCGTGCTGTCACTGAAGTTTGCTCACTGTGGTAAGCAGACTCCCATGCTTTGTCATTGCTGGCCATGTGGGGAGACAGGGCGGCATATTTCCTTGTTACTTCTTTTAAGCTTAACCTTTGGATGTCTGAAATGGATTCTCTCGTTTGAATTTGAATGACTGTATTCACCTCTCTCTGGCTTAAACTTTGAGTTTTTTGTTTGAGGTAAAAGGAATTTTTATTCAGTTTGTTGTAAATTGGACAACTTTTATTTGAGTAATTCTTATTGCTCTTAGTGAACTTTTCTGTTCTTTTTTGGTGAACTTGAATTCTGATTCTGAGGCATTAACGCTGATGTTTTAAATGATCTGATTGTAGGAAAATGGTTTGTAAGCACTGGAAAGGATAATCTGCTCAATGCATGGAGAACCCCTTATGGGGCCAGTATATTCCAGGTATTTCATGATGCTTCACTCCTGTTTGTTTGTTTGTTTGTTTGTTTTAACACGTTAGGGATAGAATTATATGAAAATATGAGATTTATTTTTTATTAATCACTGAGCTCATTAACTTTTAGGGTTGTCTTTAAAGGTCATCTAGTCTGACTGCTGTGGGAAGTTGGAGTGATATTGTTCCATTTAAAACATTAGTGGTACAATCATATCTGTTGCATGCTGTGTATATTATAGTAGGTCCTTAATAAATGTTTGCATTTAATTGCTGAAATATCTCTATCCTCTTTGTGACCCTGGATAAGTCATTTAACCTCACAGTACTCCAGCTAACTGTCTAAAACTAAAAATTGCAGAGAAAGGAATAACCCTCAGTAATACAGGGAGTTTTTCACTGAGGAATCAACAATATTTATGAAATCCCAAGTCCAGTTCCCGTCCCAGTCCTCTTGAAAGAAATTCTCCTGTTTCCTAGGAGTTTGGACTCAGAAAAGAGTTAGACTTGACAGAGTTATGTAGGAGTCTGTTAGGACGCCCCGTGTGTAGGGGTGTGGGTGTGGGTGTGTTCACACACACATGAAATATATACGCTTCGTCACAGACAAATGACTTAGCCCCTCTGAGCTTCAGTTTCCTTATCTCTAAAATGAGGATAGTATTTATTTCATCTTTGTGTTTATAAATTATCATCATCAATTACTCTAGAGATAGGAACTAGATTGTGAGTTACTAATGTAAAGAACTCTCCAGTGGAAAAGCTCTCTCTACCAGTACAGGTTACCCCCTTCTCTGCAATTTATGATCTTAGACCATTGCCTAGAGTATTGAGCAAGGCTAAGCGACTTCCCCCAGGTCACACAGGCAAGTATGAGTGGGTGGCAAGAGTCAAACCTGCATCATCCTCCTGGCTCTTTATCCACTGTGCAGAACCTAGTATGATATATAGAAGGTACGAGTTGTAGAAGTTGTGTGTGTGTGTGTGTGTGTGTGTGTGTGTGTGTGTGTGACAGAGACAGATCAAATAAATTTTAGGATTTAAAAAAAAAAACTACATTTCCCCATGTTTTTTGGTTATCCTTTAAATAATGGGAGGTGATCACGTTTTTACTTTCACTCATTTTAAAGCTTATAACTTTACTGTTTCTTGAGTATTTATTTTCCTTTTTATATGTCTCTTTCCTAGTCCAAAGAATCCTCATCGGTGCTCAGTTGTGACATCTCTGTGGATGATAAGTACATTGTCACTGGCTCTGGGGACAAGAAGGCAACAGTCTATGAAGTTATTTATTGAGGACAAATCGTAATGCAAACCGGACTCCTCCTTGTAGCACTTTGCTGTATGATCCTTTTTTTTTCTTCCCAAGCCAAGGATTTAAAATGTTCCTCACAGTTGTGGAGTTGATTCCCTCCCCTCCCCCACTTCCTCCTTGCTATTGAATTGTGAATGCTCATTAAGAACCTGTGATACCAAATCTTGAAATATCTACTTGGAAGAACTCGGAATAAGCATACTTAACAGTGAACTGAATCTTTAATTATGTATTATATCTGTAATATATTTATTTTGTTTAAAGAAGGCTTTCTAACAATGAACTGACTAAATAAAGCTGTCTGCTCCCGCCTTGGTAATAAAGGTGCGTTGTACTTTGATAACCCCTTTTTTGTTTTAGCAGGGGAGGGCAAAAGAACATTTAAAATGACCAGTTAGTAATTATTGTAAGCATAGACTGGTAGCTATACAAAGACATTGAATGTTTAATATCAACAGGAAGCAATATCCTGCTTCTTTTTTTTTTTTTTTTTAACAAATTTTTAAAATCTGACTAAATAAAGAGAAATTTCTAACTAATGCCATATGCATTTTGGTTAATTTGGAAAGTTTAGCTTCTAACTCTCAGTTAACTATACTTAAAGAATACTACCCCTCTTAGATACCTGAAGGTTTAGGAACCACTTCAGAACTGGTTGCTATTTTTAGAACTTTCCTTTTTATTAGTTTTATTGACCAGGCAATGGTCACTATATAACTTTTTTTTTTATTTTTTTTTTTTTTTTGTATTATAGAAAGATGAACAGTAAATTGGCCTCAAAGAGACAACTTAATCCCTCCTGGATATTTTTGCCACATTTCTTTGAAAAGGGGAGATGTGCATCTTTTGGGCAATTTTGTGGTTACAAGAGATTATGGAAAACATTTCGCATGTTGTTTGGGAACTGCACAGGTGCACAGCTGTAGGAAAGGAATTCCTACCACTGTGTAAGCCAAGCCTTTGACAAAGAGGACAACAGAGGAGGGAGGATTTTCAAGAAGCCCTCCTCATGAAGAACAGGAAGAATGGGCTCTCATTTGAGATGAGGACTTGCTCTGTTGGCCATCGGTTCTTTCCATGTCTTAGTTGGATGTCCCTGGAATAGACACAAGGCTGATTTGTGCCATCACACCAGAGACATTGTGTTATCTTTTTATGTTGTTGTTGTTGCTGTTAAACCATGATCTGTGACTCCTTTTTTATTATTATTAATTATTATTATTATTATTTGTTTGAATGCTTTATAAATCTTTTAAGTCTGTGGATCTGCTGATGTACAGTGCCTTTGCTGCTATGGATCAAAATCAAAAGAACCGTGTAGATAAATTTTATCGTATAGGTAGAAGATTACTTAATTTCATACTAGAAATGGGTTAATGCTGCAAATTGAAATGGACTATTCATTGAAGTTCCAAATGTGGTAGCAGAAAAAAAATGGTGTCTTAAGTGCATTGTGTTTGATGTCATTGACAGTTTCGTAATACTCTACAGTGTAGAAAGATTTTGATACTAAACTGTGCATTGTACATAGTTCTAATGCATTGTATTGACCACGAGTACTTCTATAATGGTAGAATATTGTTTGTGCATTCAGACTTTTAAGCATTAAACATAAATAACTTCTAGGATTCTTTTTTTTTCTAAATTCCTTTATTGGGTCGGTGGGTGAGGGAAGTATTTGTTTTAGCATTTTTACTTTTGGAAGTTGCATAACTGGTATTTATAGTCAAGACTTCTATTGGACATTAGTTGATTGGCTACAATCAAGCAAAAGTAATAACAAATTTTTAATTTCTTAATCATAATTAGTGAGTGGAAGAACTGTTTTCACCCATCCTCATTTGAGTGTCTTTAGATTTGTTAAAAGCTTCACTACCAAAATACCTAATGGTGTTTTAGCTGTAAAACCCTGGGTAAGCCATGAAATAGCTGAGTCACCATTTCTTCATCTGGAAAACAACAAAGCACCTGCGAAAAGAGGTACTCGTGGGTAGAGAGCCGGCCTCATGGCTGGGAAGACCTGGTTGAAGGTCCTAGGCATATCCCTTAAGCTCTCAGATTCCCCACACTGAACTCTCTAAGTGCAGAGGTGGTGCTGATCTGCATCTGAAGGTTTTTCTTCATTAGGAGTTCCCTATACCCATGAAATCACAGGACTCAAAAAAAAAAAGAAGCAAACCTCCAGTTACCTACTTTACTGGGTTGTTGTGAGGATATATGTAAAACACACTGAAAATGTTAAACGCCACGTAAATAAATGTCAGTTTAAAAAATTATCATCCTAATCATCACTCTCAGAAACATGATAACATGATGCATTTTCCTGTCAACAGGTTTCTAATCTTTTGAGAAACACTGCCATAATTGTAAGGCTGCCTTATTTGGAAATATCAAGTCTTGTTCACTCAGAATCAAGCTTCAGCATAGGGAGCACCAATCAGCAAACATGGGTTAAATGGTTACTCTATGCCTGGTACTGAGTTAAGTGCTGTGTAGACATAGATAAAAACAAGAACCATGCTGTCCCCAAGCTTAAATTCTTTGGGGGTGGGGCACACGTAGAAACTTTACCAAAATATACAGGGTGTCCCAAAAGTCTTAGTGGTAAGATAGAAAATGCGAGATGAATTTGCAGAAGGAGAAGTTGGAGGGTGAGAAAGGCAGTAAAAGGGTGGAGGGTTGGGGAAATTAGAAATTACTGTAATGTAGGAGGTGGAGTTTGAGCTGAATTTCAAAGGGAGCTAGGGATTTTACAAAGGCAAGAGATGAAGAAGCACTTTCCTAGTTTGGAGAATAGGCTGGACAGAGGCAGAGCTGAAGAGAAGTTGTGTGTGAGGAACTGCAGGTATGCTACTTTGGACCATAGAGGTCATGGTGTTTGCAATGAGCCTTGAAAGATAGGCTGGAGGCATTTATGGAGAGGCTTTACGTACCAATCAAATGATCCTGGAGTTGGTCAGGAGCCACTGGAGGTGATGACGTCAGATTTCTGCTTCTGGAATGTCTCTGGAGATGTGGAAAACAGCAGGGGAGACCATTTGGAAGGTTGTTGCAATAGTTGAGAGGTGATGGGTTTGAACTAAATTGCTCTCCAGAATGGTTTGATCAGTTCACAACTCCACCAACAATGCATTAGTGTTCCAGCTTTCCCTACTTCCTCTCCAGCATTTATCATTTTTCTGTTTTGTCATGTTAGCCAATCTTACAGATGTGATGTGGTACCTGAGTTGTCTTTATTTGATTTTCTCTAATCAATAGTGATTTAGAGCATTTTTCATATGGCTATAGATAGCTTTAATTTTTTCCTCTGAAAATTGCCTATTCATATTCTTTGACCATTTGTCAGTTGGGGGATGACTTGTATTTTTATAAATTTGATTGACTTCTCTGTATGTTTTAGAAATGAGGCTTTTATTAAGAGACACTGGCTGTAAAAATTGTTTCCCAGCTGTCTGCTTCCCTTCTAATCATGGTTGCATTGGCTTTGTTTGTGCAAAAACTTTTCAATTTAATATAATCAAAATAATCCGTTTTGCATTTCATAATGTTTTCTGTCTTGTTTGGTCATAAATTCTTACCTTCTCCATAGATTTGACTGGTAAACTATTCCTTGCTTTTCCTAGTTTGTTTATAGTATCAGCCTTTGTATCTAAATCATGAACCATGGCTTGATCTTGGTGAAAATAGTGAGTTTTGTTATGAAAATTGAGTTTGAGATAACTTTAGGACACCTGGTTTGTTCAAAATGTCAAATAGGCAGTAGACGATGCAGAAATGATGCTTGGGACAGAGACAACATGGGTACACAGACATATACATAAACACATACCTCTAATCAATTAATAAACATTAAATACTTAAGGTGTACCAGGCACATAAATGCTGGAGATAGAAAAATCCCTGCCCTCAATGTCAAGCTTACTGGGGGAGGCAGCATGTAAACATACATGTAAAGCAGGCTACAAACAAGATACATAGGAAATAAGACACTAAAATTAAGGTGGGGAGGGAAGCTTCCTTATAAATGAGGGGATTTTAATTGGAACTTAAAGGAAGCCAGGGAAGTTAGAAAATAGTGTTGAGAAAGGTGAGCATTCAGTACAGAGAATGCCTGGAATATATCTTGTTCATGGAACAGCCAGGAGGCCAATGTCATTGGGGCAAAGTGCATATCAGGTAATAAGGTAGGATGGGGCTAAGTTATGAAGGGCTTTGAATACCAAAGAACATTTTGTAATTGATCCTAGAGGTATAGGGAGCCACTGGAATTTTTTTGAGTAAGAAGTTATGTGATCAGACTTGTGGCTTGGGAAAATGATTGTAGTGACTGAATGGAGGATGGCCTTGAGTGGGTAGAGACTTGAGGCAAGCAGACCCACCATCAAGTTATTGCAGACATCCAGGCATAAGGTGATAAGGGCCTGCCCTAGAGTGGTGGTGGTGTCAGAGGAAAGATGGGGGAGAAGTTAAGAGATGGTGTAAGGGTGAAATCAGCAGGCCTTGGTAGCAGATTGGATATAGGGGTTAGGGGATAACTCCTAGGTTGTGGGCACAAAGGACTGGGAGAATGGTACAGCAAGAGGAAAAGTTTGTTAGACCACTCCAAGAGGGAGTTGAACAATAGAGAAAAGAGGACTGAGGACAGATGCCTTTGAGTAGCAGCCAGTGTTGGGGGTGGGATATGATTGTGATCTAGTAAAGGAGACTGAGAAACAGCCACAGAGCTAGAAATGAGACAGCAATATTGTGAGAACTCAGAAGTATCCTGAAGAAGAGATCGATCAGCATTGTCGATGCAGTGACAAAGGATCAGGTCCATTTGCTTGGACCATTAAGATATATTAGTGACTTTGAATCGAGCAGTTCTGTTTTTATCAAAGTTGGAAACCATATTGTAAGGGTTTGAGAAGTGAGGGAGAAAAGAAGTTGAAGCAATGAGTGTTGGCAGCTAATTTTAGCTTTGAAAGGGAGAGAAATATGTACTACATGCTTGGGGATGGGGTTGAGAAGCCCAAGTTGACACCCATTCTTAGCATGTCATATTTCTTGGTTGTACACAGCAGAGGCTGGGGGAAAGTCTGATACAGCTAAATCCATAGTACACTTGTACAAGGCTTTAAAGACAAAGAGTTTGCTATTTTGTAGTGGAAAAATATTTAAACATCACAGTAATAACTTGGTTCAGCTGAAATTTTACAAAAATACTTGAGTGAAATTTCTATTTTGGGCAATCAACGAAAATTAGAATAGAAAAGTCTTGCTGTGAAGCTTAATGTACACACACCATACCATACTGCTCTAAAAGCAGGAGGTGCCCACAGATTGCTATGTCATATCTCACGGAGTTGAACTTGGTATAGTTTGCTTTCTGCTTCAACTATAGAATTCAAAGGTAAAAATAACATAAAGATCCTTTTTGTGAGTAAGGGATATATTTGCAGATGGGTTTGTTTAAATAAATGAGGAGTTATGGCTTTTACTATGAGAAAAATTCATAAGTTTGGATTTCCAAGGGTTTTTTGTTTATTTTTTTTCCCCCAATAGTGGGTTTATTGCCATCTCTGGAGGCCTTGTAGGAGATAACTGAGCCAGGCCTTCAGGGATGGGGTCTCTTTCCCTTGAGCTTTTCCATGGGGCAGATAGCTGAGTCAGACCTTCAGGGGTGGGGGCTCACTTCTCCAGCAGCACATAGTTGAGAAGCTTCTCTATCAGGTCCATGTGGGCCAGCAGCACAACAATTCCTTTCCCAAAGTTTTAAAAATAAATTTAAATTGATATTTTCTATTTCTTGCATCATCATAGTAGGCCTTGTATCCCTCCCTCTCCTTCTTAAGAGCCATCCCATATGACAGGTAGTATTTCTTGAGAGAGGAAAAAAAAAAACAAGACAACTGATTGATATATTGAAAAACTCCGAAAACCTGCAATGTGTGATACCTGTGGACCTCTCATTTCCCTGAAGTGTTAGGTTTGGAGTGTCTTCTCCTATCTTCTTTCAAGTCCCACTTGATCTTTATAATCTTGTTACTTACTTTTGACTTTTTGATGTTCTTTCCATTTACATTGTTGTATTGACTCTGCTTACTTCACTCTGCATTAGTTCATATAAATCTTTCCATACAATAGGATTCTATTATGTTCATATACCATGATTTGTTTAATGATTCCCCAATCAATGGATATCTACTTTGTTTCCTATTCTTAACTATCACCAAAAAAAGTGCTGCTATAAGTATTTTGGAGTGTATAGAAACTTTTTTCTTGTCAATGGCTTTCTTGGGAGAGAAAGACTAGTAATGGAGTTACTGGTTCAAAGGGAATGGATATATTAGTCCCTTTATTTGCATAATTCCAAAATGCTTTCCAAAAAGCTTGTACCACTTCACCACTCTATAAACAATGTATTAGTGTATCTATCTTCTCACAATCCCTTTAACATTGAATGTTAACCATTTTTTTGTCATTTTTTAAAATACAATTTTCTGTGTGTGAGGTGAAATCTTGCCGTTGTTTTGATTTGCATTTAAGTGATTGGAGCATTTTTTTTCATGCATTTGTGAATACTTTGTAGTTCTTTCGAGAAATGTTTATTCATATCCTTTGACCATTTGTCTATTGTCTATTGGAGAATGGCTGTTAGTCTTATATGTGTTTATTAATTGCTTATCTTGGATACTAAGCCCTTATTGGAGAAATCTGATACAAAGATATTTTTCCCCATTTGATTGCTTCCCTTCTTATAATATTCATGTTGTCTGTGCAGAAACCTTTTAAAATTTTTCAAGTAAGTTACCTATTTTATCTTTTGTAATTGCTTCTGTTCTTATTTGGTTAAGAACAACTTTCTTACCCAACAGCTGTGTAAAGTAAGTGATTTGTTTCTCTTCCACTTGTTTATAGTATGATCTTTAATATAAAGGTCATGTATTTAGAATTTATTATGTGGAAGGTGTTAGTCTAAGCCTAATTTTTGTCATATTGTTTTCCAAATTTCCCAGCAATTTTTATCTAGTAGGGAGTTTTCCCCTATCTAACTCAAGTTTTTCACCTTATTGGACACTGGGTTATTGAATTTTATTGTGTCCAAACCTCCCTTGTTTAGTTTGTTCTATTGGTCTCTCTCTATTCTTTGACCAATATTAGATGGTTTTGGTGAATACTGCTTAATTACATAGTTTGACGTCTAAAAGTGCTATTTCCGCCTTGTCCTTATTGCTTTTTTTTTTTTTAATTTTGGAGGGGGGAAGGCAGGGCAATTGGGATTAAGTGACTTGCCCAAGGTCACACAGCTAATAAGTGTTAAATATCTGAGGCCACATTTGAACTCAGGTCCTCCTGACTCCAGGGCTGGTGCTATATTCACTGCGCCACCTAGCCACCCCTGTCATTACTTCTTTTCATTATTTCCTTGGATATCTTTCCCTGCCTCTTCATCTCCCCTGTAGGCTCTTCTCTTTCAGAGACCACAGAGGTCATCTTGCCCTCATTGCTAGCCCTTGATTTGACCCTGGTAGACCACTCATTCCTCTCTGTTCTCTTCCCCTTTCATATACCCTTCCATGTTGTAATGTAGTCCCACAAAAGAAGCATGCACCTATAGGCAGGGTATCTCCATAATGCCTCAGTTTTCTCTTTGCAATTACCAGATTTCTGTAAGAAGTCTCTTACTTGCCTTTCTGTTGTCACTGTTGCTGTTGCCATCCTTGTCTGCTGTATTTATTGATTTCTCCTGCTATTCTGTTCTTTGGGGGGTATTTGAGAAGCAAATAATCTCTTCAGTTCTGGTTTTCTTTCAAAAAATTCTTCTATATTATTAATGTTCATTTTTTGCTCTGTATGGTTCAGCTCAGATTTGCATGACAGGTCTTCCTGGACTACATTCTGAGCTCCAATGCTCTTCAGAACACATTTTTCCATTCCCACCTCCCTTTCATGGTCGGTGCAGAATAGTTTTGTGGTATCCTAATGTCCTTTCCTTGGCATCTGATGGTTTTTTTCCCTCCTGGTGGCTTGCAAGAATGAGGTTTTTTTTTTAATTCAATTGTTAAATGTGTGTCTCAGAGTTTGTAGTCTTGGAGTTTTATTCTGGAAGTGATTTGTGGATTCTCTCAACTGAGATTTCATTTTCTATCCTATGATCCTTAGATTGTCTATGCATCCCATTTTCAAAATCCATAGGTTTTGTTTGTATAGTGAACAGATTTTCTAAAAATTCTTGTTTTTTGCTTCTCTTCTAGCTTGTCCTTTACTTCTATGTATTTGCTCTTCCTTTTGTTTCTTTGGCCAGGCTTGACAATGCAAATTACAGTTTTTCTATTTTACTCATTATTTTTGCTGTGCAGGCCATAAATTCTGTTCTCATAATTCTTATTTCTCTTTTAAGTCACTCAAGAATAGCATGTTGTGGTTCTATGTTCAAATTCCACAGGGGCTCCTATCTTATCAAGTATTGGGTCCTATGTTTTTTCATTTTGCAGTATTCATAGACAATTGAACTTGTTTACTAAATCCAGAAGTCATATTTCCTTCTGTTATTCTTTTTATTTTTTGATTTATTTCTTTATGTTCAAGATCTTTGAAATTTATTCATGAAATCTTTGGTACTTCCAGTCCTCCCCACTTCCCCACCCCCCTATTCTTCCCATCACCTGTCACCATTCCCATCACCATCTATTCTTCTTATCACTCACTTTTTAATTCCCTCCCTTTTTGCTTTGTTTTGTTTTTTGGAAGGGAAAGGTAGGGCAGTTGGGGTTAAGTGACTTGCCCAAGGTCACACAGCTAGTAAGTGTTAAGTGTTTGAGGCCACTTTTGAACTCAGGTCCTCCTGACTCCAGGGTAGGTGCTCTATTCACTGTGTCACCTAGCTGCCCCAATTCCCTCCCTTCTGATTGCGCTTTTCTTGGGGGTTGGATCTCAAAGCTTTTCAGTCTCCTTTTACATTGGGAAATTCACAGTTCACCAGCCTAGATCTCTGCCCCAACAGACTTTTAGGTAGTGAGAATTGGCTTCACTAGGACACTGTGCCCTTTTCCTTGGGCTTGAGTGCTGTGCAGCCTTCACCTTCAGTGTTCTGTCCTTGTGACCTGTCCCACTCCCCATTCTTAGTTCTCTGGTATAACACTAGCAGTTCTAAGCCTGCTAGCACCATCACTGGGCAATTCAGTACTTTGCAGTGCTAGTGCTTCCAGGTTGCAGTCCCCAGCAGGCTTTTGTTCCTGAAGGGCAGTGACCAAGCTGGCTGTCAGAAGCCCAAGCAAATTTTCACAGCCTGCGAGCTGGGATCTACGTGGTACTGGGAAGAAGAAGGAAGAAATGAGGCCAAAGGATGGGTTTTGATGTACACGTCATGTCCTTGTGTCTTCCAGTATGGCCTTGCTGCAGGTAGCATGGGAGGTGGCAGAGGGGTGCTAAGTGTGCTTACAGTCAATAAGCATCAGTTCCTGAGCTTTGAATGGGGTTTTGTAGCCTTCTTTTGGATTCTGGGTGTTCTAGACTATGGAAACAGTTGAAGTTGCATTATCTTTCATGTATAATTTCTGTTTTAGAGAAGTTTGAGAAGTCATGGGGATAGGAGAAAATACCTAGTCTGCCATCTTGTTGCTAATGTGACCTAGAATCATCCCTTTCTCAAAGATTTTAATGATTTTCAGTAATGAAATATATTTCTTTATTTTGTGCTTCAAATTATGGTCTTTTAGTTACCACAGCACCGTGGACCAACAGGTAAGCCTGAAGGTCCTGTGTCAGTCTGACTACTAGAAGACATACATTTATTTAATCAAAGATGGTATCAATGCAAGACCGTGCTGAAAGCTGTAATGACTTTGTGCTACATTTGTAGCACATTCTAGAATCAATAGAAAATGAAAGAGGTAAAAAAAAAAAACAAAGGAGTTAGGATTTTTAAGAAATTTAGCAGACCAAGCTAAGTATACAACATCGAACTCCGGATCAAGGTGAGTGAAAAAGGAAAAGAATATCCAATACCTTGTGAAACTTCTTTTCATAGGAGGGTGCCACATCTGGTATCTGGAACAGGGTCATCAAAGAGTTTTTGGTTTTTTTTGAGTTCTTGGCATGCAAGATGTACCTAACTTGTGTTATATGATACAGCACCCAACCTAGAATGGCCCCTGATGAGGTAGAATTTCTGAGAGCCAACTCAGCACCAAAATAATGATGTTATTCACAGTGAACTGAAAGGCAAGCTATACAGCAGTTGTAAGAACAATTAAGAGGCTTTTAAAAAAGACAAATATAACATTAAAAAAAAGACATCTTGAGTAGCCATCAAATTCTGAGAAATACTGTGGCTGGCTAACCAAGTTGGTGTGTGGCTGTCTGCTAAAGCTACAATGACCCTGAGCAAAGATGTTGTACAGGATAAAGGGTGAGGAGGCAGAAGGACACCAACAAAAGAAAAAAAAAACCCTTGATTTGACAAATGAGATTTAGCCCCTTTCTCCTACCACAGGACATTCTTACACTAAGGGCACTGGTCACCCATCAATCAGTCTTTCAAAGCCACCATGGTGCACATGAACTGCAAAGCTATGAGCAATGTCATCTCCAAACGACCATTTTCTCTGTCTTGCCTACACTTTTCTTCTCTTAATTGTGTCATAGATGTATGTAAAGTTGCAATGCAATAAAACTATCCTAATTATGGTAAGTGGATTAAAAATTTTTTTTTTTTTTGTAATTCATCAATTTATTCTGAGATTCCCTGCCCAATGCTAAAGCAAACACTGATAAAGAAGTCTGTGCCCTAAACCAGTTAATTACATGTCCCGTATTCTTGGATGCACACGTATTTCTTCAGCTCTCTGGCTCCTGACATTTGTGCACAGTGGCACCTTGTCAACAAGGAGCTTTGTCTTATGCTTCCAGTTATGACATCAGCTAGTGAAGCTGCTGCTTTCCTGCTGCTTTCTTTAAACAGTTACTGCTCCTGTGTTCTGCGTCCTATGCTTATTTCTCAGTCTGTTCAAGCTTCCATAGAGAACTAACAATGACACAATAGCTTATTTTGGCAATCCTGAGCACATTAGAAAGCCTCTTATCATTTATTACAGCATTTTAGCAGCAATGCTATAGTTGTGGCAGAAAAGGCTTTTTTCCATTATAAGTTTCTGTTTTCAAGTGGCTGCCTGAAAACAATTTCCTGTGCTTCTTCTCAGTTTCAAGGTGATTCTGGGCAATATTCCCTTTGTTTAGAGAAGAAAAGTTTTTTGAAAGGGGGGAAAAGACAGATTATTACTTCCTTACTGAGCCCCTCATTCATTCTACCCCCAAAAATGCACTTTAAAAAGTGCTAATTTTAACTATTAAGTATTCTTATTTCTAGAGTCTCATTCTATTTTAGAGGAAACCATGGGCTTTGTTGGGTGTTGGTACTTATGGAAGGAAATGGCATTTTTGGTCTTGTTACCAAAATTCTGGGTTCTAAGAAAGAAATATCAAATGACTAGAATCTAGCGTGGTTTATTTTCCATAATGAAATGAAATGCCCTTTTAGGAGTCATAGATGTTCAGAAACTGGACTGTTTGCCCAACAGAGATGTATTCGTGGTTATGCCAATTAGGCAGAAGATTCTAGAGACTCTCGACAAAGAAAAACACAAGAGAAAAGAGGAATAAAGCAAAAAGATGTGATTGTTGCCTCTCATAGTCATATTTAAATTACTTTCGATGGATTTGGAAAGTTTGATAAGAAAAATTTCAAATACCATTTTTAGAGATAGTTGTCAATTTCCAGGGCTAAGTGTCAAAGGCAGATCAGGCTTTATACTCTGTCTATGTAGGTTTATTTCAGTAATGGGACTAATAGAGAAAATGATCAGTTTCTATATTTAGAAGTTTGGTTGAAAATCATCTACCTTCACATAAAAAGTCATCATCAGAGTTAGACTCAGGACTTGTGCCACCAAAATGATCCAGACAAGGTCCCACTCTGAAGGAAGGAGTTATTCTGAATAAATTGAGTCAGAACATACCCTAATGAATATTAAATAGCGTCAGATAACTCCTCAAACTTGATCAGTCTTATCTGACCCTTCTCAGATAGGCACATGGAATTATTAAATGAGCAGGTTTCTATATATTGGTCATTTGCGAAACATAAGGTGAACTGGCATAGCGTTATCTTAACTGATGTAGCTTGTTGTTATTTTAGTTAAATGCTGCTCATGCACTACCCGGGTAGCATTTTAATAAATGAACAAAACCTATGTTTCAGCCTAGGATTAGTTCAATATTTTTCTCATCACCCAGATTATGTTCTGCACTGTTTTCCCCCCTCCATGTGGAAAATTGGTATTAATGCTATATGATCTGAAATTTTATAGTACAGTAGCCAGGAAATTCAGAGTTATGGTTTCTAGTTGACCTTTATTCAACCTGACTGTACATACATATTTAGAGGTTAAAGTTAATGGGAAAAATAATACAACCCATTATTGATTGTATGCATGGCAGTAGTTAAGGTTACTGTAAAAAACCAAAGGCTTTGAATTCTCTGACATTTGATTGTGTAAAATAGGAACCATCATATTAATTAAAAATATAAAGTTCCATTAAAAGGAATTTGAGCAGTTCTTGTTGGATGCTGTATCATGTAACAGGAGTTAGCTACAATAGCGTTCACATTTTCAAGAGAATCCACCTTGCCGCCTTCAACATCAAGAGATGAAGCCTGAAGTCATGTGCCGTAGAAGATCATCTTTGACAAGCTCTTAAATAATGCACCTGCAGCATCTGCTTTTGAACCAGGAGTTACTGAACATAACCCTGGAGATTTCATGTTTCTTCCGGTATTTGGAGTACAGCATTTCTACCTCACAGCAAGAAATTTTTGTCAGAACCAATAACTGTTCTTACTCTTGCCAAATGATTTTTTTTCTTTCTTTCACTACTTACAAGGAAACAATATTGTATTGCCTTTATTGTTATTGTTGTTTTTTTTTCTAAAGCAAACTGGCATTTACAAACATTCCATTAACTCAAAGGTTTAGAAAAAAATGAGCCTTGTGTGCAATATGCAGTGGGATTCACATGGATCATCTTCAATTATTTAAGGACTCCTTTCCCTTGTAATCCTATGCTATCTTAAATTATTACTCATTCCATTTAATTCAACAAATGCCCACAGAGCTCCTATGCACAAAATTCTGTTCTGAAAAATTCACATGAACACTATTTTAATTAAGCACCTTCAGTGTGTAAGGCATGAGGCACTTTGGAGTAGTGGGTGGAGAGACCCAGCTTCCGGTCAAGAAGCTCTTAGGGTTCAAGCTCTAAGTATGTAAACTATGAAAGATGTGTTTACCTGTATTGGTGGAATGACTTTTCTCACTGGAACTTCTTATGCTAATCAGAAGTCTGAACGTTTAATGTAAGACATTCTATTTATCTTTTAATGTATTCTTTATATTTTTATATCATATAATCTTTTATCTATATTGTTATATATCTAGAGATATGCATATATCTCATATCTATATCTATCTATTTATATCTTTTAATTGAAGACATTCTATTAACTACCGTGTTTCCATGATAATAAGACCTATCCCGAAAATAAGCCCTCCCCTTACTGTGTAAGATTCCTCTAAAATAAGCCTTCCCCCGAAAATAAGCCCTATTGAGATCGCTACTGTAGTGAAGGTGATCTCCTGTGCTACACGCTACATTACGGTACCCTCTGTATGCACACCCCCCCCCCCCCCTCAAATGCACGCCGCTCTCCGAGCTGAATCCAATCAGAGCTGCAGCAATGAGTGCATCATCCTGTTCTTTATTGAATTCATTATTGAATAAAGGTACATTTTTTTGTTCACATTTACCTGTTTATTAAAATTGCTGTCAATGTTCATTAAGATAAGCCCTTCCCTGAAAATAAGCCCTCTGGTGTTTTTCTGTCCAAAAATAATAAGACAGTCGGGGAAACACGGTAGGGATTAAATATATGAAATAGTTTCCTAATCTCAAGGAGTCTGCATTCTATTGGGTGTACATAGATAAATAAATACACAGTAATTTCAATAGGACATGGGAGAGAATACTAGCAACCTGTGAGACATAAGGAAAGGTGGCACCAGAGCTGAAAGGGAACTGGAGATTCTGAGAGGTAGAGTTAAGAAGGGAAATCATTTTGGATACTGGGGGACAACCTGTACAAAAGTATAGAGGTGGTAAATTGTATGGGAGGGAGGGGAACCAACAAATAGGCCAATTTGGCTGGAATATAGATTGTGGCGGTGGGGGGGTAATGGAAAATAAATCTAAAATGATAGGCTGAACCCAGACTGGATACTGGACATTGTCATGAGATACACACACATGTATGTATGTACATATATGTAAAAAGACCTGAGAGATCAAGTAGTTCAATCCTCTCATTTAATACACAAGGAAACTAATGTCCAGAGATACAAAGGATTTGCCCTAGGTTGTATCAGTGAATGAACTTTTCATTTTCCAAAGGATTAAAGCCTATTCACCTTTTTTTAAAATTTCATCTACTTTTGATGAAATCTTTCCGAAATGTTTTACATACTTCCTTGCCTTCTTTTAACATCGTCTTAATGATTAAAAATCATCATAAGCACCCATTATTGTATCGTTTTATATACATGTATGCATCACAATATACATACACATACATGCATGTATATATTTTAAAAGCACGCACATATATGTTTATATATGTATGCATATGTACACACAGTTATTCCTTCCACATCATGGGGATTAGGGGTGGAGAGCCCCTGTAATCTGTATAATTTGCATGAAAATTTTTGTACCTCCGTTTGTACCAGAGAAGTCTGATTTTTTTCTTTTTCTTTTATGAGATGTTTACAGTGCCTTATTGTCAAATTTGGGTTAAATATTTGGTCATAGGCTCTGTGTAGTCTTCTGACCTCCATATGTTGTCAGCAACTTCCACAACAGCCCCCCCCCCAAATTCCCATTTAATTTTTACGCTAGATGGTGATATATTGAAACTGTAATGGGGAAAGTCACGATGTCGAAGGGATACCTGTGTGTGTGTGTGTATACTTATACCTATACCCATATCTACACATAAACAGACACACATGCATACATACATGCACACACATACATATACACACGTATATATTATACACATATATATGTATTAACTAGGCAACTTTTGGCTATCAAAATTTACCTTCCTTGGAGAGAACTGGCAGGAGCAGAGGCAGAGGCACTGAACTCTGGGTTTACTGGCTAGATCTCTTTTTCAAAGACCAAGCCTTAAACCCATTTCACTCTGAAGCTCACTGACTGGACAACAATAGATCCCTGAATAAGCACCACTAAATGCCTATTTTGGGGGCCCTCCTGGCTCAGAATGAATGTAAATAGAAAACAGTAACTGTTTCTCTTTTGATGAGCAGCCCTGAGGGTCTTCCCCTCCCCGTTTGATTTTTGTTTTAATTAAAGGCCATCCCTTGACTCACTTCTTGAAGAGGCCTATTCATTGAATGGGTGTTACCTCACTCAAAGTGAGAACCTGAAAAGGCCTAAGCCTAAAAGGGCCAGCGTCTCCCTTTGCATCCTGGGCCATCTCCACTCATCCTGATGAATATCTGGCCATTGGACCCAGATGACTCTGGAGGAGAAAGTGAGGCTGGTGACCTTGCACAGCCCTCCCTCACTCAAATCAAAGTCAACCGCAAGTCACGTCATCATCTCCCTGATGTCATGGTCCTCTTAAAAAACGAAGGACAAAACACAACAACCACATATATATACCCCCCCCCCACACACGCATACATACATGTATGTGTGTATATATAATATATAAATATGTGTGTATATACATACATACACATGTATATATGCACACACAAGTCAGATGATGCAAGATTTGGATGAAATCCTCAGTGCCTGCAATTTGAATGCCCTGAGGTACTTGGATTGATTGCTCCAGTTTGGGGACAGTTTGATTATTCACTCTGAAGGCTTACTGTAGTAGATTGGCATTAAGAAGTCCAGTCCTATCCACCTGCCAAGAAAAGGACTCTTAAGGGAGCCAGGGAGACTAGTCTTGGTTGTTTTAATTGAGATCTCAATCTCAGAAACGCTTGGACCAATCACTCTGAGGAGTGCTTTCCTATGAGAAACTTGTACTGCTGGAATCGGAGTGGGGAGATAGAGCTATTTAAGACCAGCATTAGAATAAGTTCCCTATGGTAACAGGCAACTGTGAGGGTGTTGACTTGGGCCATCTCCTTTCCATCAGTGGTCATTGGAAGATCTAGCTCCATGTCAGCGTGGTACAGTAGAAAGAATGCCAGTGGGCTTTGGAGTCAGAATACCCAGGTTCAAATTGCACCTCCCACCACTTCCTACCTTTGTGACCTTGGGCAAGCCTTTAAACTTCTCTGAGCTTTGTTTTTGAGGGATATTTTTATCGGTAGAATGAAGGGGTTTTAAAAGAGGTCCCTTCCAACTCTCTCTCTCTCTCTCTCTCTCTCTCTCTCTCTCTCTCTCTCTCTCTCTCTCTCTCTCTCTCTCTCTCTCT
>NW_027185694.1:7036396-7105728 GCF_028583685.1 Petaurus breviceps papuanus | reverse complement strand
TCTCTCTCTCTCTCTCTCTCTCTCTCTCTCTCTCTCTCTCTCTCTCTGGCTCTGTCTCTCTCTCAACTTATGGTAGCTGAAGAAATGGTTACTTATGAATGAGTTTTACTTCTGCCATAGGGTTTCCCTCACCCTCTCTTGAAGGGATATGTTAGAGAACATAACTTTTCTTCACTCCAGATGATCTCATGTTCCAAGACACAGCCACATTTTTAGTATTTCTATTTGGCACAGGGGCACTCTCTCATCAGACTTGAATAAGCACACATATTAGGTGCTTTGCAAAGGAAAGTAACAACAAGTTTTCTTGGCAACTAAACTTAAAAATTATCATAGGATTTGAGAGTGGGAAGAAACCTTAGCAACTATCTAGTCCACCTGTACGTGAAAGGAACCCCAACCATAACTTAACAAATAATTGTCCAGTCTCTGTTTGGAGACTTCTGAGAAGAGGGAACTCACCACCTCTTCAGGCAGTCCCATTCTACTTTTGTACATCTTTAATGGTTAGGAAGTTTTTCCTGACATCCAGTCTCAGTTTTCCTCTTTATAATTTCCTTTCATTGCTCCTGCTTCTGCCCTTTGGAAACCAATGGAACAAGTTTAACCCTCCTCTGTATGACATCCCTTTAAATATTTGAAGTCAGCTATCATAGTGCCCAGTTGTTCTCTCTCCTCCACCTCCATATTGTTTCATTAGGCTAAATGTGCCTTCAATGTTTCCTCAAATGACTCAGAAATCCTCAAACGGACCCAAAGCCCTTCACCATCCTGGTGCCCTTCCTCTAGACATCATCTCTTAATGTCCTTCTTAAGCCAAGGCATCCAGAAAAGAACAGAATGTTCCAGAGGAGGGCACAGTACAGGGAGACTACGGCTATTCTGTTCTTGTAAGCCATAACCTCTTAATGCAGCCCAAGACTGCATTATAATTTTTGGCTACCATATGAGTCAACAGTGTGATAAGCAATATCTTTGTGCAATATCTTTTTCAAAAAAAACCCAGACATATTATACTTATGAAGTTGATTCTTTATTCATTCAAGTTTAAGACTTTATGCTCATCCCCATTAGCTTTAATTTTATTAGATTCTGCCTCTTTCTCTAGCTTGTCAAGATCCTTTTGGATCCTGACTCTGTCATCCAGTACGTTAGCTATCCCCCCCCTGCTTTATGGCATCTGCAAATTTGATGAGCATAAATTCTATGCCTTTAAGTCATTGATAAAAATATTAAACAGTAGAAGGCCAAGCATGGGTTCTTGGGGAACATTTCCTCTGGAGATCTCTTGCCTCACTGACATTGAATCATAAGCAAATACTCGTTGGGTCCAGCCACTTAACCAATTCTGCATCCATTTGATTGTGATATCATCTAATTCATACCTCTCTATTTTCTCCACAAGAATAGTATGAGATTTTTTGTTGTTGTTGTGTGAGAAAATGAGAAGGAAACAAACACCTTTTTGGGGAAAAACAATTCAACTCTTGAGCCTCTAGCTTTCTATGGCAAAAGCAATTGGAAAATAATGATCCCTTGTGATATGGCATATGCAAAAAGAAAGTATTGCTGATAATAAAAGTTTATCTTTTGATTTGGAGTAAAAATATACTCTCAATAGAAGTAAAACTTCTTTTTTGTTTTTTAAGTAATCAAGGTTAAGTAACTTGCTCAAGGTTACACGGCCAGTTATTTCTGGGTGTGGTGCTAAGTATCGGAGCCCAGATTTGATCCCCAGGTCATCCCGACACTGGAGCCGGTGCTCTTACTCACTGAGCCACCTGGCCGCCCCTACAAGTAAAACTTCTATTCTTACTTTTTTTAAGAGTTGGATATTTGGGGCGACAGGAAGGGAGAGCATAGAATGGGCCTAGGCCAATGATTCTATTTCTGTAGAGTGTTCTCAGAGTGAAAACTACCTACGCCTATGCAGATAATCTGTAAGTTATAGTCTTAGAGAATTACTGAAAGATTGAAGGATTAAGTGACTTGCTAGTCAATCATGTAGAAAGTGTCCGAAGCAGGATTTGACAAAATCAAGTCTTCCTGGCTATAAAGATGTTGTTCTAGTCACTATCCCACGGGGCTTCTCTAGACTTGGATATCAGATACAAATTCAATGGGTGTCTTAAACATGGGTAGAATGCTCTGTGGAGATAGCATTCCCCACATCATTTTTCTTGTAGCTTTCACTTGCAAAAATGTTGGAAGCTTCAGATCTATTGGGCAATGGTATAAAGATTCATAAAGTATTGAAAGGTAAGATTCATGTCCTACACCTGGATCTTTTTCTTTTTCTTTTTTTAAATCTTGTTAGCTGCATATTATCCAGGAATCCAGGATTCTGAACAAGTCATCTTATAGTTTATTTCTAAATGATTGTGAAACAAAAATGACCTCAAGGCTAATGTATAATCATTGTTAACCTTCTTTGTTATTATTAATTCCCCACAACTTTGATTAGTAACTGTTGATATTTATTAAAAATGGTGGTTTTTTTTGTTTTTGTTTCTGTTTAAAGCAATCGGGGTTAAGTAACTTGCTCAAGGTTACACGGTCAGTATAAATAACGGCCAGTGATTTCTGGGTGTGGTGCTAAAAATAGTTTTTTTTTAAGTGTTTCTTTTTATTCTTAAACACCAAAAAATGAGTATTCCATATAGAAAATATAGAACAGGAAAGGAGAATTGTAGATGGAAATGTGAATTTATATTATATAGAGCTTACTTTTACTTTTAAATATATATCCTGATATATATGTATATACTCATACTATATATATATATATAATATAGTATCATATAATAATACTTATCATTGTATAATAGATATAATATAACAACTTATAATAAAGTGAATATTTCAAAAGCTTTCCTTTAAAGCTCTCTTGCTTGTCTGTGTTTCTTTTGGGCCCTTCTGTTCATTTTCAAAATAGCTTTAATGACTCCTTTCTTCCTTCCTTCCTTCCTTCCTTCTTTCTCCTTTCTTTCTTTCACCTCACCACTACCCTCTGTCTTCTCCCCAGCCAACCCACAAGATCATCAGATTTTTCTGGAGGGGGAGATAAACACAACCCTTGTAACAAATATGCATACCTAAGCAAAACAAGTGTCCACATTGGCTGTGTCTGAAAATGCATGTCTCATTTTACACTTTGAGTCCGTATTTTCTCTATTAAAAAGGTGAGTAATGAATGTGCTTTATCCCTGGGCCTCTGGAATCATGATCAGTTATTACATTGATCAGCACTGATCCTGTTTTTCAAAGTCTTTTTTTAACAATGTTGTTTTATCAGTTCATACCACTCTTCCTAGATTTCCCTGATACTCTCCCTTTCCTTGTTTGTTATAATGCAATAATCTATGACATTCAAATACCCAATTGGTCAGTCATTCCCCCAGCTGAAGGGCACTATCAATTTAATGACCTCTGTTATAATCCAAAGAGCTGCTATAAATATATACTTTCATATGGGTCCTTTTGCTCTTTCTTTGACCTCTTTAGGGGTTATTAGACGTGTGGCTACTTTAGATTTTTCTGTTTTGGGATTGTATTAAAAATCTAAAAAGGAAGAGCAGTAAAAAAAAAAATCCATTTTTTCGGTTTGGGGAGGGGGGAGAGAAGAGGACCAAAGAAAATAGCTGCAGTGTTGGAAGGGATCATTCAATTCCAGCCCCTCACTGGACAGATTAGAAAACTGAGACCCAAAGAAGTTAGGTGATTTGCACAGGGTCACAGAGGCAATAAGCAGCAGATTCAAGCCCATGTCCTCTGACACCAAATTCAGTGTTCTTTCCACCATTAATGAACTCTAACAAAGGTCTCTAGTTCAGTGATACCACACTGCCTTACTGAATTCACTGAAATCAGGTTTATATATGTCTGCATTTATGTATGCACATATATGTATACATGAACACATATAAAATATATTCATATATAATTAATATATAATATCAGCTACATCTTCCATCATCATAATACACTTGGAAGATCTGGTTTCCATTACAATATTCATCTTTTGTGATCCCAAACTACATCAATGACAAATCTGGACCTGTGATGTCAGGAATTCCTCAGTTTCTTCAGAAACACCCTCTCTCAGCATTTGTTCT
Source organism: Petaurus breviceps papuanus (assembly GCF_028583685.1). Classification (NCBI taxonomy): domain Eukaryota; kingdom Metazoa; phylum Chordata; class Mammalia; order Diprotodontia; family Petauridae; genus Petaurus; species Petaurus breviceps. Next base: position 7,101,613 of record NW_027185694.1, on the reverse strand, counting down.
GCTCCTTAGTCCTAAAGGAAGGGAACAAACATTTATTAAGTACCTACTCTGAGCTAGACACTGTGCTAAGTGCTTTATAAATATAACTTCATATGATCTTCATAATAACCCTGGAGAGGTAGGAGTTATTACATGTTATATTATATTGTATTGTATTGTATCATATATGATATGATTAATATGATATGATAATGCATTGTATTGTATTATATTTTATAGTTGAAGAAATGAGGGACAGAGCTTCAGTGACTTGGATAGGGCCATGCGGGTAATAAGTATCAGAGGTTAGATTTGAATCAGGTCTTCCTGATTCCAACTGCACTGCCCTATTCACTATGCCATGCTGCCTTACTATACAGCAACATTGGTGTATTAACTATAATCCCTGGTATATTCTATTAGCTGCTTCTTCAGCATTGGAAACTCTCCATCAAACTCATCTCTTGGCTTATGTGATATATCAGTATGCCAGTTCTCCTTCTTATTCTCCTCTTTCTCTGTTCCTGCTTCATTTTCCACTCTTGAAATGTCCCCCCAGAGTCCCTTTAGGATCATTCTTTTAACTTATCATATCCTTTCCCTCAGGGATCTCATCCATTCCCATGGCTTCATGTCATTTGTGAGTCACTCACAAAACGAAAACTTCAGCCTCTGAATTTCTCTCAGCATTCAGTCTATATTTCCAACTACCTCCTAGATGTTTCCAGAATAACCCCCTAGTACCTCAAACTCAACATGTCTAAAATGCAATTTGTCCTCTTCACTCCTAAACTAACTCTTCTTCTGACTTTCCTATTGCGACTAATAGTGACAACATTCTCCCAAGTCACTCAGGCCAGAAGTCAAAGTTGTCATTGTAATTTACAAAAAGACATTAATGAAGAATTTTTAAGACTAATTAAATGGTAATAGCTGTATGGTGTTTTAAGGTTTGCAAAGCACTTTACATACATCTGCCCATTTGATCTTATCACATCTTTGTGAGTTAAAAATCACAGTTTTTCTTATTCATGTTTTACAGAAGAGGAAACTGACAGTCAGAGAGGTCAAAAGACTTGCCCACAGTCACTCAATTAGTAGGTTTTGGAAGCATGACTTGAAATCATATCTCTCAACTCCAAGTCCAGAGCTTTTCCCCATGATTTTCTGGCCCCTTTATTTTACTTAAAAATTGGAAAAGGCTACCAAAAGAAGCTGAAAAATCTACACCATTGGAAAGAAAGTGAAACACTATCCATCTGTCTTGGATGTTTTAAGTGTAGACTGCCTGAGGCAGGAACTGGACCAGATAAATTCTTGAATTCTCTTCCAGCAATATGATTTGAAGTGACAGCTTCAGTGACTAATCCTGACATCTCATTTCTATTATTTTTCCTTTTTCATCCCCAAATAAAGAGATTGGATAAGAGGGCCATCATTTCTATTGAATTCTACTTTTGTTAAAGTTGTACATGGAGTTTTTGAGACATTTACCTGAGAGTATTTAATAGCAGCAGAAAACCTCAAGAAGATTCTGTAGGTTACAGTAAGGCATGCTAGTTGTTGTTTATCTATTCATATGCTATCCTTACATTCCTTCTTTTACAAGTTAAATGCATTTTGGTTTTCTTCTTTCATTGATAGAAATAAAGAGTCGATTGGGGAATGTGATCTGTTCATAAATTTAGAATATTGAATCACCCTCTTTGATTCATCTATGTCCTAATCTCTATACTAGGTACCAAAGAGAACAAAATATTCCTGTCCTCAAGGAGCTCACATTATATGGAGGGATACGAGTGAGTAGAGAGAGAGAGAGAGAGAGAGAGAGAGAGAAGAGTGGGAATAACTTGGAGGAACTGGGGATTAGGAAATAATGTAGGAAGTAGTAACTTTCTCTTCTCTAGGCTAGCTGATCTCTGGGTTTATTTTGTCTTGTTTTGTTTTTTTCTCTTTCACCAGAGGTCCTACTATGCATTTAATAATTTTGGTTTCTCTATTCAATCCAACAAATATTTGATTAACTTTTATTCTATTCAAGGCACTGTGTGAGACACAAAGAATAAGATATCATCTCTGCTCCCTGCTTATATATAAATATGATGTATATGTATGATACTTATATATTATACTTTCTAGTAGAACAATGGTGGCTGAGTCATATATACAAATAACCATAACACAAGAGTGACTGGATGAGGAGATATGAGAGTGGGTCTAGGCTTTGATATTTATTATTTGTATGATCTTGGGCAAGTTGCTTGACCTGTTCACCTCTTTGGGCCTGTAATGGTAATGGGAATTTGAAGACTTTCCCTGCCCCTTAATAAGCCCAAGGGAATTTGAAGACCTTCTCTACTTTGAAAATAAACTCTGCACCCTAATAGGCTGAATGTAATCACATGTAGGTGGAGTTTGCTGAAGGGTGAGGCAGAGTCCACAGGAAGCTGGGAGTCAGAGTCTACCAGACAGTTGGGAGGAGAGTTTGTTTCCAAGAGAGACAGATAGTCTTGTGAGTAAATATTGATCAAATATTTGTTTGTGGGAAGGCTAAAGGATGGTATGTCTCTCTGATACATTGTGGTACATTAACTTCTATGTTGCTATGATGGAATTGGGTTTTCTGGTGTCTGAATAAATGTTTTGCTTCTGTCTTATATATGGAGAGTCTGTTACATTTTGGGATTGAGCACCATGCATATATATTTATAGTGATTGTGGACACTGTAAATATTGCATTGGCACTATAGGGCCTCAGTTGCTTTAGCTATCAAATGAACAAATTGGATTGGCTTTCTCTGGTCCATCCAAATTCTAATATGCTGTAGTCTGTGAAAATTCAATGAGAGGTCAATGTGGTGTGTCAGTTCACAGAAGGAAAAGGCTATGCATCTGTATTTCTCAAGTTGAGAATCCTAAACTAGATGCATCCAGAACACTGGTTACAAGGCCAATAAAGAAGGGAGATTTTTCTCAATGACTTTGTGTTGTATTTCAAGGATTCAGATAGCTGACTTGCTGTTTTTTAAAAAAAGATGTCCATACCTTACTGACTCATGTTCTACTTGTGTTTATAACCAGCTATCCCCAAACTGCAGCTTTAGTAGTTTGAGTTTCATCCTTAAGGACTTTGTCCTTCATTGTACTAATTAAATTTTACCCTGTTAGAATTATTTTCATGTCCATTTGGGAGGTTTTAAATGATGTTTATTGAATGTCACATTTATATTAACTTTTCTATTGCAAAAATCTATATCACGTTCTTGCATTAGAATGCTAACTCAGTTCATTTGACTCAGGGTAAAATTTGACTCTCAAGTACCTAATAAGTCTCTGTGATTTGGGAATCCAGGGTGTTAGGATTGAGAAGTAGTATAATACAGTATGGATCTGTGCTTAACTCTATGCTATCAGGCCAAATCTAGTAAGATGAAATTTCATGCTAAAGTTCAATTGTTTTCAGTCATGTCCAACTTTTCATGAAGTTGGCATTTTCTTGGCAAAGATATTGTAGTGGTGGTTTGTCATTTCCTTCTCCAGCTCATTTTACAGATGAGGAAACTGAGGCAGACAAGGTTAAATGACTTACCTAGGGTCACACAGCTAATAAGTGTATGAGGCCAGATTTTATCTCAGGAAGATGAGCCTTCCTGACTTTAGGCCTAGCTGCCCCATCTAGCTGCCCAGATAAGATTTACTAGGGATAAATAAAAAGTCTTAAACTTGAGTTTTAAAAAATCAGTATCCCAAATTCAAGACAGGGGAAGGGGGAGATGCATGGATACATAGCAAATCATGTGAAAAAAAGTTTTTTAGCAAGCTCAATATGAGTCAACAGTATGAAGGAGAAGGTCATAGTGTGTGTCACTAGGTATGTGATAGCCCTGCTGTGCTCTACTGTGATCAGTTTATATTTAGAATGTTGTGCTTAGTTCTTGGCCCCACATTTTAGGAGAAACAGTAAGAAGCAAGGTGGCAAGTGAAATATAGATCAGGCCTTTTATTCAGGACCTGTCTCTGACATATGATAGCTATGTGATCATGGAGAAGTCATTTAACTTCTCAGTGCCACTAGGCATGTCTCCAAGATTATAAATTATAGAAGAATTTCTGATCTCCTTCAGTGAAGGTACTTTCACATGCTCGAAGTTCTCTACAGTGATAAAATTACAGATCTGAATGGGAAAGGAAAGGAAAGGAAAGGAAAGGAAAGGAAAGGAAAGGAAAGGAAAGGAAAGGAAAGGAAAGGAAAGGAAAGGAAAGGAAAGGAAAGGAAAGGAAATCATATAACTATTTTTATTCACTTTTATAATTTATTAAACTCATTTTTGAGGTTGTTGAGGGCATGAATCAAACCTAATGCAAACTATGTAAATACCATAGCCCCCAGAGCATACTCTTGTGGAGTTTAATTATTTGTAGACTATAATGATGGTCATATTCCTTTTTTTCACATGCCAGTCACACTATCCATCCATCCATCCATGCATCCATCCATCCATCCATCTATCCATCCATCCATCCATCTCAATGTCCTGATAACTTAATGAGCAGAATTTGATTTGTCCTTCTGGTTTTTGATGAATATATTGACTCATGCTGAACTCCAGAAAAGTTCACCCTCTGTGAAACAGAACCCAAACCCTGAAGTTTGCCCAGAAATGGCAATAACTACTTTTGAGTATAACCTTACAACAAATCGCTCCTAGTCTGAAGATATCTGTTGATGAGTGTATCGTGAAAAGCAGCACCAGCAGCTTTGTAAAATCCCAGCTATATTACATCTATTTCATCCTCCTGATCTACCAGGCCTGTCACTCTGTTTTAGAAGGAAATTAGATGGTTCTGACAACATTTGTTCTTCACAAAGCAATGTTGATTATTACCCAGGACTCTATGATCTTCTGGGTGTTTGCAAATTGATTTTTTTGATGATTTGTTCTAGTATTTTCTAGGTATAGAAAATAAGCTGCTTGGTCTATCATTTTCAGGGCTGTCCTTTTTCTTTTTCAAATAGAGACACTGCCTTGCCTCATCCCAGTTTTTAGAATTATGGAATCATGTTTGAGAGGCAGTGAGGTGAGGTGAAATGAATACAGGAACAGCCTCCGATTCAGGAAGATCTGGGTTCAAGTCCTTCCTCTGATACATGCTGACAGGGTGACCCTAATCAAGCCACATTTAATTTCCTCGTGGCCTCCAGTCCACTCTTTAAAGCTCTAATTTACCTCCCCCACCCCCATCACCAAATCATACATAGATTCTCTAATTGAAAGGAGTTAAAAATGTTATCTATTCTAACCTCAATCTAAGGACAGTGTCATTCTATCACATTCTCAACAGAAGATCATGTAGGCTCTCTAATTCATCTAAGGACCTCAGTTGAATTAAAAAAAAATTTTTTCTTCAAAGGAAAATTTTTCATGTTTACAACTTCTTTGTGGAAAAGAATTATTGGAAGTGATAACAGATATGTAATCTTGCAGAACCTTTTTTTTTTTTTTAAAAGTAGTAGGCACTAGCAAAAGACTACTATAACAAGGAAAGCAGTTTGGCATAAGGGATAGAGGATAGGCTTAGAGTGAGGAAGATAGGGGTTCAAGCCTGTCTCTGACACACGCTGCCTTTGTGACTTTAGCAAGTTGTTTAATCTCAGTGCCCCAGACAACTCTGTAAGTACTCAACTCAGTGCCTGGCAAAAGTAGGCACTTCATAAATGCTGGTTGACTTATTGACTGTATGTAAAAGAGTCACGAAGGAAATTTCCACACCTTACAAGGCTAGACCAAAAAAAAAAAAAAAAGAAGATCACATATTGATCTCTGAATAGAAAGAAATTAAAGGCACCCCACAGTCCAACTTCCTTCTTGAAGTAAAAATGTCCTCTGTGATAATCCCCAACACGTGGCTTTACTCCATCCCAGAATTTTAAAAATTGCTTTAATGAAATATTTTCTGGTTTACAAGTTACCTTAGGAAAAACCCAGGGTTACAGAGTTAGTAAGTATCTGAGGCCAGATTTGGACATAGGTCTGGGTGCTCTAATCCCTGCACCATCTAGCTGCCTTTAACAAAAAGGTATAGTTAGACAAAAATAAACCATAAACGCTGGCTGGCAAAATATGCCTCATTTTACCTTGATAAGTTTACTACGTCTGAGCTGAGAGCAAAGGAGTATGTTTAAACATCAGTCCTCTAGAGTCATTGTGTTATCAAAGTTCTTTGTTTTAAATTATATTTTTTCAGTGGGCAAAAACCTGCCTCTTTCCCCTCCTATCTCTCCCAAACTCCAATTGAGAAAGAAAGAAAAACAAAAACTTACCATAAATATAGGCGAGTAAAATAAATTTCTACATTGGCCACATCCAAAAAAAAAAAATTCTCTCTCTCTCTCTAAAACGCACACACACACACACACACACACACACACACCTCTATCTATCAGTTGTCTATCTCGTTCTGCACTCTGAGTCCTTCACTTCTCTATCAGGAGTTAGCGTGTTTCGCCAAGAATCTTTTGGAATCAAGATTAATCATTATGCTGATCCGAGTTCTTCAGTTTTTCAAAGTTTGTCTTTACAATATTGGCATTGTATAAATTATTCGACTGTATCTGCTCACTGAACTCTGTGTCAGTTCACACCAGTCTTCCCAGGTTTCTCTGAAACCACCCACTTCATTGTTTTTCATAATACAATACTGACCTTTCATGTTTATATACCATAACTTGTTTAGCCATTCCTTAATTGATGGGCAACCCCTCCACTACCTCCCCCACCCCCACCCCCACTTTCCAATTCTTTGCTACTACAAAAAGAATTGCTATAATTATTTGTGTACATCATTAGAGCTCACTTTCCTTAGGACTAATCCTTTCTTTAACCTGCCCTTTATTTTATTCCCTCCCTTTCCTTTCTCTCTTATTTCCCTGTTTAGTGAAATATATCTCTGTAATTAACTCTGTGTGTGTGTGTCTTCTTCACTTCTTTAACCAGGTCAGATGAGAGTGAGATTCAAGTAGTAACCTCTACCTGTACCTCTTTCTTATTTGTATAGACATTTGTTTGTACACCTTGATTATGTGAAATAATTTTTTCCCAATCTTCTCCCTTCCTCCCACCCTAGTAACATGTTTCTTTCCCCCTTTCTTTCTGTTCTTCTTTTTAAGATTAGCAGGATATATCAGAATGACTTGTAGGCTCTCTGTCTAATCAGATCTGCTTTGGATCAGACCAGTTTGAAAACATTGAAAACCTCCAGGTCCCCAAACCTCAACTCTCCTTGAGATACTATAATAACACTCAAACCACAAGAAAGCGACCACAGGACCAGTTCAGATCTTCCTTAAGAAGATATGATAGAACCATTCTTAGACCCTCTAACTACATTCCCACCAGAATACCTGATTGTACTAAGATTCTGAGGAATTCAGGTATCACATCCCCATAGTCCTTTGGGAATGTTTACTTTTTATTTTTAATGTTTCTCTCGACTCTGATTGATCTGCAAGCTTCTGATGTGGACTTGGGTCCAAGCAACCTGTCTACGGGCTTTCTGTTGGCCTTAGTCACTAGCAGCCAGTCAGAAAGATCTGTTGGAAGCGGCCAGGTGGCTCAGCGAGTAAGAGTACCGGCTCCAGTGTCGGGATGACCTGGAGATCGAATCCGGGCTCAGACACATAGCACCTACCCAGAAACACCTGGCCATGTAACCTTGAGCAAGTTACTTAACCCCAATTGCTTAAAAAAAAAATAAGAAAAATCTGTTGGTTCAGTGACAGGACTGCAGGCTTCTTTTTGTTTTAGGATTCCTGCCCTAGTTATTCTCTTTCAGGTACCAAGGACTGAAACTAGAATTGAGACCCTGTTTCACTCCTGAGGTCTGAGACGTGCAGATGCTGCTTGCTCCTGAACTGACTCCTTGTTTGGCACACAGCAACCATGCTTTTTTTTTTTTTTTAAAGCAATTGGGGTTAAGTAACTTGCTCAAGGTTACACGGCCAGGTGTTTCTGGGTGGGTGCTAAGTATCTGAGCCTGGGATTTGATCTCCAGGTCTTCTCAACACTGGAGCCGGTGCTCTTACTCGCTGTGCTACCTGGCCGCCCCTGCAACCATACTTTCTTGACAGTTGGGTAGTGCAAGGGATAAAGTACTGGGTCTGGAGTCCCGGAGACCTGAGTTCAAATCTACCTGCTGACATTTACTAGATGTCAAACCCTAGGAAAGTCACTTAACCTCTGTTTCCCTCAATTTATTCAACTGTAAAACAGGAATAATAGCACCTGCCTCAAAAGGTTGTTGTGACAATTAAATGAGATAATTATCGATAAAGCTCTTAGCACAATGTCTGGCACATCATAGGGCCTATATAAATGATTATTCCTTTCTTTTCCCTTTCTCACTCTGGTACAACATGCAGAGGTAAATGTCCTCTCCTAAGTCATTACTGGGTCTTGGACCTGGGGTGAAGTAGTGAACAACAGAATTCCAGTTTACACTGTTATTCCTGAATCCTGCATAAGTATAGGTCTGTGAAGCACCAACACAATATTTACAGCACTGACAGTGACTATAAATATGCTAGCATACTTCTCAATGGCAAAATATAACAGACTCTCCATATAGAAGACAGAAGCAAAAACATTTATTCAGATACCAGAAAACCAAATCCAAATACCAGAAAGTCAAATCCATCACAGCAGCAAAGAAGTTAATACACCATAGCACAGCATGAAGCCACACCATCCTTTAGCCTTCCCACAATCCAACACTCATAAGCCTAGCTGTCTTTCTGGGTGTATCCTCTCTTCCCTCCAGCTCTAACTGCTCTGATACCCAGTTTCCTGTGGGCTCTGCTCCACCTTTCAGCAAACTCCTCTCACCACAGGCTCCATGTAATTGAATGCAGCCTATTATGGGGCAGGGAAGATCTTCAAAGCAGGGAAGGTCCCTTAGGCTTATTAAGGTGTAGGGAAGATCTTTAAATTCCTGTTGCCATTACAGTTCCTCTTTTCCGGATCTTGGTCTTCTTCTTGCTTTGGTACATATTCTCTCCCTGAGCTGGAATGCTTTGCACTTCAGTTTCTGATCAGATTTCATACCCAGTGATCTATCTCTCTATCTCCATATGCAGACCTATTCTGGGGGGAAAAAAAAGACACTGTAATTTTTTTTCTTAAATTCTTATCAAAATTTGACCTGATGCATTTTCTAGACATGTTTAGAGGAGTTAGGGTTGAGGAGAGAAGTTCACTGTTCTTCCTGCTTCTACTCCATTTTGCCTGACTCTCAGAGTTCTAATGTCTTTCTGGATGGTTTTTGGGTTAGGACTTTACTGGTGCTACCATAAGGGCTCAGCTGCTAATATTTCCTGGCTGAAAAATCACTTGAATGCAAAAAAAAAAAAAGAGTATGTGTGGGGAAATTAAAAAAAAAATAAGCCTAATATGAACCACAGGGTAAAAAAAAAATTATGATTTTCTTCATTCTCTGATTTCCTTATAAGTATTCCTTGGCTAACCAAATTCCTTTGATATTTAAAAGCAGTAATTCAATACAGAGGCCATTGTGGTTCTAAAGCAGTCAGAACCATTTTCCAATTACAGACACACTTAATTCTTTCTCACTCTAAGTGTGAAAGCCATTTGGGCATGAGTGAAAAATTCTTGGCCTATGAACAGAGACAGCAGAAGAAATTCAGCTCCCCTTTATCAAGAGACTGAAAAGGGAAAAAAAAAAGTATGTGGGGGAAAATTGCTTTGGGGAGACCTTGCTTAAGACTTTTAAATTTAGACATGAAACATGGGGAAATGTTAAAAGTGGTTTGTACTGTATTTGTCTGTCACTTTCTAGTCTTAAAGTAGAATCTGGGTGACTGGAAAATTTGAATAAATCTCAATTCTAGTCCTCATTGCAGGCTGGATACTGCCTGCCATGATTTTTATACACAGATGGAATCTAATATGGGTATTCATATAGTTGAGAGCTGGAAGGGGCCTTAGACATCATCAAAGACAACCTCCTCAGTTTACAAATGAGTAGACTGAGACCCAAGGAGAGGAAAGATATTTGCCTAACGCTGTATAGGTATGCAGAAGTCTGTCACAAAAGAATGCAGTGATGATTTGAACCCACATCTACTCAGTGATCTTTCCAGTACATCATGATGAATAAGGGTAAGCTTCATTTTCTCTTTCTTGCATGTGGAGGCAGCTAATTTATATTTAACATGACAGCTCAGCTATCTGAGCAGGTAAAAGATGATAGAATGCAGAAATGCGGTACAAAGAAGTGCCTGACGGTCTTGTGCAAATGCTACATGAATGCTCTACAATTTTCCCTCAGGTTTGAAGTCAAGCCTCTGAGGGTGGTGGTCTGAGAAAGGGGTCTAATGTCTGAATAGCTATTTGGAGGCAGTGGGACCTATGGGTGAAATTCACGTGCTATTTTCTTGTGTTTCATGGTGTTGGCAGTGATAAGCTTGTGACTTCATGTGAGTATTTGAGGGGAAATTGAAGGATGCTAGACTTTGAAAATTATATGAGTTGTACCCACGGTTACATTACTCTAGTTACCATATGACTCTTTTGGGGTGGGGGCTATAGGCAGTTCAGTCCTGTGATTTCATTGATATTGGGAAGTCCTTGGTTAAGAATCTCCCTGCTGCAAATCAGCAACCAGTGGGTAACTTAAGAGACTTAGATGGTTGCCTGGGGCACTGGGAGTGTTTTGCTCATGGTCCCACAGCTATTATGCATTAGAGAGAAGACTTGAGCCCAGGTTTTCCTGACTTCATTGTCAATCCTCTATGCACTATTCAATGCTGCCTCTTATACATTTTTTAAAAAGGATTTTAAAGAGGAGAAGAGGAAGCAACATTAGCCTGCCATCCTTAAAAACTCTTTGCGTTTTGGTAAGTTGCCAGGCCTGCTTTGTAGGACTTGAAAATTTTTATAAGGAATACCCTTTTTTTCCTGGATCTTTTTCAGGGAAGAGCATTTTTTTTTATACTTTAAATTGACAAGTCTAGAAAATCATTCTTATTTATGTTCTGGAGATTTTCTATACAGCAATAATTGAGACCAATGGTCTAGAAGAGTGGGTGTGAATTTTGTGTAAATTTTTAGTTTCTCTTTTTTGTTATAAATACAGTGACAATTATATACATGCTCTCTGAGGTACTTTCAAGTTTTAAATCTGTGATATTATAAACCTGGTTGCTGGATCTTTCTTGCCAGCCTGCAGACATGCTCAGATCTCCCACATTCTTAAAAACCCCTTCACTTGGGGTAGCTAGGTGGTACAGTGGATAGAGCATTGGCCCTGGAGTCAGGAGTACTTGAGTTCAAATGTGGCCTCAAATACTTACTAGCTGTGTGCCCCTGGACAAGTCACTTAACCCGATTGCCTCCCCCTCCCCCAAATCATTCACTTGGCCTTGTGATCCCTTCATGCTATCATATTGTATGTCTCCTCAGCTTCCACTGTCAGTCTTTTAGTTATTTTCCTACCACTCACTCCTCAAAACCTTTTAATCTGGTGCTAACATCATTATGCTACTTAAGCTGTTTTTTCAGAGGTTCCCAATGATCTTGTGAAATCTGGTGACTTTTTCTCAGTTCCCATAATTCTTTTTTGTAGGTTTTTTTTTTGGTAATTTTAAATTTAAATACAAAATGAGAGAAGAAAAAAATAATTGCCAACTACACAGAAGACCATAAGACAGGATTCAATATAAAATAATAAATTTACATTTCAAGAAAACCTATATAATAAATACTACACATTGTTTTCAAAGCTGCCTAGTTTTCCTTTGTTTCATTGTTGATTTTCTTTTGTTCTCTGCTGTACACTTTATACTTTATTTTTTCCTCTCCCCTCAAAGAAAACACACACACACACACACACACACACACACACACACACACATATATATATATATAAATACATGTAGATATCTATAAACTTACACATATATACTCATACATATCTGTAAGACTGTACTATGCTTATTTCCACCTGTCATCTGTTTCTCTGAAGGTGGATAGCATCTTTCTTCATGGATTCAAGTCTTTTCATGTTTTTCTAAATCAATCTACTCATCACTGCCAATACCACAGAATATTCCAATCCAATCACATCCTGTCTGAGAGATTGTCTATGAAAGTTTTCCCCCCAATTTTCTGCATTCCTTTTATTCTTGGGTGCATAGGTTTTATTTATGCAAGAAAATTTTAATTTAAAATAATAAAAATTACTCTTTTTATACTTCAACAGTGTTTTCTCTTATAAAATAATTTAAGGTCTGATACTGCTGAATATATCTTTATATCTTTTTTTTCCTGGTTTCTTTGAAGTTCTTGATGTTTTGCTCTTCCAAATGAACTTTGATATTATTTTTTGTAACCCAGTAATTTTTACTAATTTAATTGAGATGACATTGAATAAATAGATTAGTTAGGTAAAATTGTCATTTTTGAAATTATATTGGTTTTACCTACCCATGCACAATAAATATTATTTCAATTATTTAGATATGAGTTTATTTGTATAAAAAGTTTTTAAGTTCATATAGCTCCTGTGTCTGTTTTGGCATATGTATGCTTTGATATTTTATACTATATAGGTATTTTATATGGACTAAAACGATACTGAATAATATTGCTAACACATAATGTAGCTTCTCTATTTTTCATTCTTGATTAAATCTATTTTAACTTTAACTTTGTCTGAGATCATGATTACTATCCCTGACTTTATTTTTTACATAATAAATCCTACTCCTGCCCCTTATTTTGTCTTTGTGTGTATCTCTCATTTTTGTTTTCTGAAAGCAATATATTGTTGAATTCAAATGTTTAATCTGCTATCCATTTCTATTTTATAGGTAAATTCATCCCATTCACATTCTAGGTAAAATTACTTGTTCTATATTTTCCTCCTTCCTATTTTCCTCACTATTCGTCCCATTTCTCCTCCCTCCTCTGCTCTACCCGCTACCTTGCCCTGCCATTTCTTAACCTGCTCACCCCTCTGAAAGTCCCTCCCTTATTGTCTCCCCTTACCCTATGTCCTAGACCTCATTTCTTTCTGAATTTAGAAGATTTTATACCATATAAAATATGTATGTCCCTACATAAACACACGTGTGTATATGTATATTTTGCTCTTTAACCCATTCCCAATGAGAGTAAAGTTTCATCACTACCTATCCTCTCCCCAATAACCTTTTCCTTTTTTTTCTTTTTCTTTTTCCTTTTGGAGGGCAATTGAGGTTAAGTAACCTGCCCAAGGTTACATGGCTAGTTTTTTTTTTGTTGTTGTTTGTGTGTGTGTGTGTTAAATGTCTAAGGCTGGAACCATACTCAAGTCCTCCTGACTCTGGGACCAGCACCTTACTCACTGTGCCACCTAGCCACCCCTCCAATAACCTTTTCTGTATCAATTTTTCATTTTATGCCTCATTTGTATAATTACTATTTTTTATCCTTCCCTACACAGTTTTATTTTTTTAGAATCGTCCCATCATACTCAGCTCAGCCCAAGCCTTTCTTTGAAATGACCCCCAAATAATGGAAATCATAAGAATACTGCTTATATTTTCACATATATGATGTAAACAATTTGACTTTATTGAGTCTCTTATAATTGGTCTTTAATGTTTACCTTATAATTCTCTGGGATGTTATATGTCAAATTTTTCCTTAAGTTCTAGGGATTTTGTTACAAAAACCTGAAACTTTTTCCATTCATTAAATATTCTTTTTTGTTTGTTTGTTTCATTCAGGATTATACTTAACTTTGTTGGGTAAGTTACCCTTGGTGCATAACCCTAGGTCTTTTGCTCTATGGAATATAGTATTCCAAGGTCTACAGTCCTTTGATTTAGTAGCTGCTAGATCTTGTGTAATCCTTATTGTAACTCCATGATATTTAAATCATTTTTTTTTTCTTGTTTCTTCCAATATTTTCTCCTTAACTTGGGAGCTTTGAAACTTGGCTATGATATTCCTGTAAGTTTTCCTCCTGGAATTTTTCAGGTGGTGATAGGTGGAGTTTTTCTATTTCTGCTTTACCTTCTTCTTCTAAAACTTCAGGGCAATTTTCCTTGATAAATTCTTGAATATTATATCAAGACTCTTTTTTATTGTTATTTTCAAGTAGCCTGACTATTCTTATATGATTTTTCCTAGATCTGATCTCTAGATCAGTTGTTTTTCTGATTAGATGTTTCACTTTATCTTCTTTTTTTAAATTTGATTTTGTTTTATGATTTCTTGGTGTCTTAGAATGTTATTAGCTTTCCCTTGCCAAATTTTAATTTTCAAGAAATTATTTTCCTCCTTAAGTTTTCAATTCTCTATTTCAAGTTGGTTGATTTTCTTTTTATAATTTTCTTGATTTTCTTGGATTGCTCTTACTTTTTTTTTAATTTTTCCTCCATCTATCTTATTTGATTTTTAAAGTCCTTTTGTGTGTGTGTGTGTTTGGGACCATTTGGCATTTCTTATTGAAAAAATAGTGGCTTTTTTTAAACTTCATTATCTTTCTCTGATATCAACCCAGATCTTCTCTATCTCCATAGTAACTGTCTATGGTTGGGTTCTTTTTCCTTTGCTTACTCATTAAAAAAATTATTTATTTATTAGTATAATCAAGTTGTAATCCTGAGGTATGAAGAAGATGCTCAAGTTTCAGGGCCTTCTTACTGTTATTTTCAGAGGTCTGTCCCAGGTCCAACTTTGGGCTCTCATCTCCACTCCTCAGCTGCAGTTAGGACAGTGTCCTGCAGATGGTCTTACTCCTTGTGGTTCCTCTGATGGCTGCAAATGACAACTGTCCTCTCTGCTCTGAAACTGAAACCAGGGGCTGTGCTCTCCTGTAAGTGCCCACAGCCAACAGGGTCATGCCTCTTTCTACTGCACTCACCAGGTATATGCTCGCTCCTGGTTCCTGAAGCCACAGCCCAAGATGTGTCTGGTCTGCACAGCTGTGCTTGGCATCCCTCACAATGGAAGATCCTTCCGTCTTCTCCTACTCAGCTGAAAGACTCCCACACTGTCTGCAAAATGAAAGATTCTAAGACTGAGGCTGCCTCCCAACTCAGCTGTCCCCCAGGTTTGTTGTTTATTAATTCTGCAGAGTCAGCCTGGAGGTGTTTGCACTTCACTGGGACTGAACCTCTGCCCATGGAGGTCTGGTCTTTCCTGGTGTCTTCACAAATTGTCTCTGGAGGACAACTGCTTTACACGATGTTTATTTTTGCCATTCTGAGATGAAGTTCTGTCTTTTTCTGTAGAGGAAATTTGAAGAGCTGAAACTTTTCTGTGCTACTCGGCTATCTTCTCAGAATCCTCTCCAGTTCCCATGATTCTTTGCCTCTCTGAAAGTTTTGATATAATGACCCACCTCCTCATGCCCCACACCATCTCTTTCATTGGCTTCTATGACATTGATTTATTTTGGTTGTTCCTACTACTATTACTATTCCTTGTGACTAGTCCTTCTCATTGTTTTTTGTTTTTTGTTTTGCTTTTTGAAGGGCAATTGGGGTTAAGTAACTTGCCCAAGGTGACATGGCTATTTTTTTTGTGTGTGGGTGTTAAGTGTCTGAGGCCGGAACTGAACTCACCTAGCTGCCCTCCTTCTCATTCTTCTTTATTGGATCAGCACCTGTCTCCTACTCTCTTTGCACAGGTGTTCTGTAGGACTTTGTCCTGTGACCTCTTTGTTTTTCTCCTTTAGTAATACTAATGGCTCCTATGGGCTCAGTTATCATTTCTATTGAAATTTAAATGTTCAGCCCTAGACTCTCCTGAACTGAAATTTAGTGTCACCAACTATCTGCTAAGCTTTAACTCCTGAGCAGTATCTCAAACTCAACATGTGCAAAATGGAATGCATCATTTTTCCTGTTAAACCCTCCCTCCTTCAAAGTTGCCTATTTCTGTAGATCCTTTATTAAAAACATCCTAAATGCTCACTTTACCTCACCTTACATAGTTAATCAATTGTCCAATCCTAGATATTATACCTTCACAATATCTCACATCTTTCCTCTTCTAATCATGATTACTACCTTAGTTAAGACTATGGACTCAAATGTTGAGGCTCTTGGAATAATGTCCTGGTCTCTTTCCATCAGGGTCTGAGGAAATGAATTTGCAATGTCATACTCGAAGAATTGTTATTTTCTTTCCAGTCTTGCTTATGACCTATTTATACCTTCTAGGATTCTCTAGACCTTAATCTAGGAAATTAATTTTGTTTGAGGTAGCAGAATATAGTAGGGAGCATTTTGCACCTAGCTTTTGAAAGTAAGGGGAGGTGTTTAATCTAGATAAAAGAGTCATAAATTTAGAACCAAAAGAGAACTCAGAGGTCTTCTGAATGTCCCCATTTTACAGATAAAAAAAAATTGAGGCCATAGGAGATTAAGTGATTTGCCTGCCAGTTACTCCACCACTCCTTCCCTTGGGCTGTGAGTTAGTACTGGGAAGTCTGACTTTATTTTATGTAAATTGACCTCTTGGTGTATTCAATTCACCCCACTCCCCAAAAGGGTTTGTTCCCAAATCAGTGTTGCCTCCTCCACACTTCAGAGGGCTTAATTTCACTTTGCTGCCTAGTTGTTCTTTTTCTACTAGTGATACTGAATTCCTGCTGGGGTACCTGGGGTCTAGGTCAAACCAACTTGTAAAACCAGTCTGTGAAGTCGAAACTGCAACTTGTCCTTTCCCACCCTTGAGCTCTGCCCCTTCTCCCTATCCCCACTCCACCTAGGCAACACCCTGTGACCCCTTTGTTCTTACTTAATCTCTTCATTTCTTCTGGGCCTGGCCCACACCCTCCTTTGTCCTTGCCTTTTGTCTCCTTGGGCCTGGCCCAAATCTTATCTAAACTATCGATTCACATGCTCCTCTTGGTCAGCTCTGACCTTTGTCTATGCACTGTGGCCCCTCCCGTCTGGTCAGCCCTGACAATGGCAGCCCTACCCTTTAAAGGTAAAAGCATGTACCCCTCTCACTCGCAGGTCCCCTAAAGGACTTTTCTCATAGAAGCATAACAATAAACTTCTACAACTCTCACTCCAATTAAGCCTGAGACCTTGAATTCTTTCCAGACGATATTGCAGGTTTTCTGGTCTTAGATAAGATCATAATTCCTGCTGAACCTATTGGGATCCTGTCCCCCATCATTCCCACTCCTCTCTTTGTGTTCTATCTGTAAAAAGTGGGTATTGATACCTGCTTCTCCTAAATCATGGAATCATTGTGTGGGGAAGGTGTTTCTAAAACGCTAAAGTGCTATATACATTCATGTTACTATTATTAATACTGACATGCTTAACTTGTAGCCAGTGGATTTTTAATTTAATTTTAAGTATACTTAAATTGAAGAGGACCCAGAATACCACAAGTCAAAATGTTCTTTTCCAAGATAAATACACAGTAAGGAAATGATGGGTAATAGAAAGTACCCCATCCATCTAGATTTGTTAGTTTGTTCTAGAAATATTTTCAAGGTAAAAATGACCGTTTTCAGCTGAAATAGATCAGAGGAAATTTTAGTCATGGATGGATTGTCTCTTGTGTTATTGCATTAAAATGGTGAATTACAAAGATTTGCTCCTGATATATTACTGCTTTGGTTCATGAAATTCACACTTGCCATGAATACATAGATAATGGGAGTGAAGCCAATTTATAATCATGTCTCTCCTCCAAATAGGCCTATGTTCATCATTTTCCACTAATAGGCTTGGTTAGTTCAAAATTTGGCTGGGCATGTGATATTTGGAGCCTATTAACATTCTAACTCAATGAATTAACATAAGAAGAACATTTCTGTTGGAACACTGTTAAAAGACATTGTTTCCTTGACATGTGAGATGGAGAAGTTATAAAAAAAATCTTTCTCTAATCTAATCCATGGGTACCCTGGTTACATTCTTGCTAAAAATCACATCTTTGTAAATCCAGTTAAAATACATTAGGATTTATTATACATCTTGTAAAGGATTCAGTCAGAGATGTTGTCAATTATGTAAATATTATCTAAAGTTGAGGCTTCAAAGATAAAAACCGCACCTAATGGAGTACCTTTGCTATTGGAAAATGAGCTCTGATATTATCCAGGACTCATTCTTACTCCAAGATGCTCTCCCACTTACAAAGAGTGTCAAACAGCCTTTTAGCAACCATCAAGAAATCTCTGGTTGTTTACATGAAAGTATTTCAAACCCTTCATCTGCTATAAATTGTATGTGGCAAGTCGGCACTGGGAGTATTTATACTCAATCTCTTTATCTGGCAAGATAAAAGGAATGTTTATAATTCCCCTGAAATATATTTGTTTTCATTGGATTTAAGATTATGTTATTTTCTCTCCAAAAAGAGCCTTTAAAAAAAAACAACAACACAGTTCAATAAGTAACAGAGGCAATAAATAGCACTGAGCTTGGGTGTGGTTTAGATCCTAAGGGTGGCATTGGACAATTAGAAAGAGGAAGATGCAAAATGAATTGCTCTGTTTGTTGTTGTTCAGTTGTTTTTCAGTTATGTACAATTCTTCATGACCCTATTTGGGGTTTTCTTGGCAAAGATACTGGGGTGGTTTGCCATTTCCTTCTGCAGCTCATTTTACAGATGAGGAAACTGAGGCAAACAAGGTCAAGTGAATTGACCAGGGTCATGCAGCTAGTAAGTGTCTGAGGCTGGATTTGAACATAAGGAAGATATCTTCCTGACTATAGGGTCAGTGCTCCATCCACTGTGCCAACTTGCTGCCCCTGCAATGTTTACTAATTGTGAAATATGTCCATATATCACGGTGTTTTCTTTTTTTCTTGTGAACTTAATAATCATCAACAACTATAAACATTCAAATACACCAGGTAGGGAGAAAAAAGAATTCCATATGGAACAATGAATTTTGACTGTAAATATTTAAAATGCATATTTCTGTTTCTTTCTGAACTTCTAGTTTTCTCTTTTTTTTGGTTTTATTGGTATATTTCTTCCTCTCCCTCTCCCCTTCTCCACATCAACATAAATTTTCACTAATTCAACCTTTGCTTTTAATTCAGCCTTCCCTTGTGAAAAATAGATATAATCAAGAACAATGAACCAACACATTGGTCAACTCTGAAATTGTGTGTATCACTTTGTGTCTCTAATCCATCACCTATCTACCAAGAGGAAGGAGGAAAATTTATCAGTCTTTCTTTTTTTTTTTTTTTGGAATTAAATTTTATGTTTATTTTTAGTTTACATCATTTATTTCCACAAGATTTTGAGTTACAAATTGTCTCCCCATTTCCCCCTACCCACCACCCCAAAACAGTGATCCCACTGAATATCCCCTCCCCCAATCTGCTTTCTCCTATATCTTCCCCCATTCCCCGTCCGACTTTCCAGTAGGGCACTATGGATCTCTATGCCCCAGTTCCTGCATATCGTATTTCCCAGTTGCATGTAGAATAATAATAATAACAACAACAATAATGATAATAATAAATTTTTAAACACTTGATTTTAAAACACTGAATTCCAGATTCTTTCCCTTCCTCCCTCATCACCCACCCTTACTGGGAAGATAAGCAGTTCAATATAGGTTGTACATGTGTAACTATACAAAACATTTCCATAGTGGATATATTGCAGAAGACTGACTATATTTCCCTCCATCCTATCCCACCCCCACTTGTTCTATTCTCTACTTTGATCCTGTCACTTTTCGAAAGTGAGTGCTTCCAACTTCCCTTCCTCCAGCCTACCCTCCCTTTCATCATCTCCCCTCTCATCCTTTCCCCCCCCTACTCTGCTGTAGGGTGAAATACCCTGTTTAGTATGTATGTCATTCCTTCCTCAAGCCAAATTCAGTGAGAGTAAGCTTGACTCATTCCCTTTTGCCTTCCTGTTCTTCCCCTCCACTGTAATAGTTTTCCCTTGCCTCTTCTATATGAGATAATTTACCCCATTCTGTCTCTCCCCATTTCTTCTCATTATATTCCTCTCTCACCTCTCAATTTCATCTTTTAAATATCATCCCTTCCTATTCAATTGGTCCTGTGCCCTCTGTCTTTGTATAGCTGTACATATATATACACACACTCACATATGTATTCATGTGCTCACATACCCTCCTATATAGACATATATGTGCATGTATACATATATATATACACATTTCTATTCCCTTCAACTATTCTCATACTGAGAAAAGTTTCATCAGTTACAATTATTGTTTTTCCATGTAGGAATGTTAATAGTTCAACTTTGATAAGTTCCTTATGGTTTCTTTTCCCTGTTTACCTTCTCATGCTTCTCTTGCTTCTTGTATCTGAATGTCAAATTTTCTATTCAACTCTGTTATTTTCATCATTAATGCTTGAAAATCCTCTATTCCATTGAATGACCATATTTTCCCTTGAAACATGATATTCGTTTTTGCTGGGTAGATGATTCTTGGCTTTAATTCCAGCTCCTTTGACCTCCAGAATATCACATTCCAAGCCCTTCCATCCCTCAGTGTAGAAGCTGCTAGATCCTGTGTTATACTGATTGTGTTTCCACAATATTCAAATTGTTTCTTCCTGGCTGCTTGTAATATTTTCTTCTTGATCTGGGAACTCTGGAATCTGGCCATAATATTCCTAGCAGTTTTCTTTTTGGGATCTTTTTCAGGAGGTGATCAGTGAATTCTTTCAACTTCTATTTTGCCCTCTGGTTCTAAAACATCAGGGCAATTTTCCTTGAGAATTTCTTGAAGAATGATTTATAGTTTTTTTTTTTTTATCATGGCTTTCAAGTAGTCCAATAATTTTTAAGTTATCTCTCCTGGATCTATAAACCATTGACCTAGAAAATAGATCCAGGAGAGAAAACTTAAAAATTATTGGACTACCTGAAAACCACGATCAAAAAAAAGAGCCTAGAAGTCATCAGTCTTTCAAAGTTTTAGTTGTTTAGAGCATTGATGAAAGTTAAATGTTTTAAAATTGCTTTCCTTCCATGAAAACTATTCTCTTTTTGTTCATAATTCTCTGAACTGTAGTTTATGCTATTTTTCCAAGTTTCTTTGAATTTTTCATATTCATTATTTCATATAGTTCATTAATATTCCAACGTATTCATATGTGATGTTTCATTTGGTCATTCCCTAATTGATGTATTTAGACAATTTCCATTTTATTATTATTAGTTCTATGAAGACATTGCTGCTATAAATATTTTTGCTTATATGGATCCTTTCCCCCTGTTTCTTTGATGTCTTTGGGGTAAATGCCTAGTAGTAGTAATGTTAGGTCAAATTCTTTATACAATTTAGTGACATTTGGGATATAATTCCAAATTGTTTTCCAGAATGGTTGAACTAATTTGCATCCCTAAAAACAATGTGCCAATATGCTTGTCCTCCTGCATATCCATCTTCAACATTTGTCATCTATGCCACAAACATTTATTAATTTTGTATGTATTTTGTGCATTTTAATGTGTATTTCTGTTATTTTTGGGAAAGGAAAAAGCATTTATATAGTACCTAATTTGTTCTAAGTGCTTTTACAAATATTATTTCATTTTTTCCTTACAACAACCCTGCAAGGTAGGTACTATCATCTTCATTTTAGGGTTGAAGAAACTGAAGCAAATAGGTTAAGTGACTTGCCTAAGGTCACACAGCTAGTAAGTATCTGAGGCTGCATTTGGACAGAGGTCTTCCTGATTCTAGGCCCAACACTATCCACTGCCCCACCAGTTGTCTCTATTATTAGTAATCTGAAATTCCTTCCATATCATTGTTCTTTGGTAATCTGTTCATATCCTTTAACCACCTATCCACAGGGTAATAGTGTTTATTCTTATATATTTGAATATATATTTATATATATTCCTTATATATTTTGGATATCAGACTTTTGTCAGAGATATTTGCTGCAAAAATTTTCTTTCAACATTGACTGTTTCTCTTCTAATTCTAGCTATATTAATTATGTAAAAGCTTTTCAATTTTATATAATCACTATAATTAAAATGATCCATTTTAATCTTTTCTAGTTGTCCCTATATCTTGTTTATAGTTAAATTTGTCCCCTGGTTATAATTGTGGAAAGAATTTCTTTCCTTTCTCTCTTTTTTAAATCATGTAACTCTTTGTTTTTATGTCATGTATCAATTTCTAGATTATTTTTGGGTTGTGATATATGATTCTGGTCTAGTCTTGGCTTCTGTTAGACTGATTATCAAAACAGAATCTTTATGCAATTAATTTAATTTATGCTATTAATTAAATTTATTAATTTAATTATTATTATTTTTTTTAACACTCTGCCCTTGTGCTCTATCACTTCTGGTTTGCTTTTTTTCTTCTATTCTACTGATCTACTTTACTATTTTTAACTAGTATGAAATGGTTTTGATAATTAATAACATTTTATAGTTGGATATCTGTTAATATTAAGTGCCCTTTATTACTTTTTCTCCCTTAATATTTCTTTGGAAATCCTTAACTTTTGTACCTCCAGGTGAATTTTGTTATCATTTTCTCTAATTCTAAAAAGTAATTCTTTGGCATTTTTCTTAACACATCTTTAAATATATAAGCTAATTAAATTTTAATTATATTAGCACTGTCCAACCATGAACAATTAATATCTTCCAATTATTTGTCTTTATTTCTATAAAGAATGTATTAGAGTTGTATTTTTATAAGCCCAGATTATGTCTTGGTAGGTTGATTTCCCAGATATTTTGTATGTCGTAGTTATTTTGAAAGGATATTATATATATCCTTTCAAAAGGATATGTCTATACATACATATATATTATATAAATGCAACTCTAATATATTCTTATTTTCCCATCCTTTTTTTTCCTCTTAAAATTAAGCAAAATTACATCTAGGTCCTAAATATCTTTCTTTGTTTCCTCTTTAACCCCTTAAAAATGGTATTCTAAAGGGTAATGTTCTCTTCTCCCTCTATACACATAAATACTGATAATTATTTAGATCTTTTGAGCTGTTCACATTTTTTTCACCTTTCCATGATTTAAAGTTTCTTCTTCTCTTTAATTTTATCAAGAAGAATGCTTAGAAAGTAATTGCTTTTATTAAAATTTGATTTCTCCTGTTAAATTATGCTCAGTTTTACAGGATTAAGTGATTATTCTTAGTGGTAAGGTTTTTTCCCTTGTGGTATATCATATACCAAGCTTTCCTTTCCTTATTTATAATTGTTACAAGATCTCATGTGATCCTGTCTATGATTCCTTTGTACTTGATCTCTTTTTTCCCCCTGACTTTCTTGCAGTATTTTCTTCTTAATCTAGAAGCTCTAGAGTTTGATGACTACATATCTGGGTGGGTTCAACTTGGCATTTCCTTCAGTTGGTTAACTGTGAGGTTTTTTTTTTTCTCACTTTCCCCCCAGATTCCAATAGTTCTAGGTAGTTTTATGATTTCTTGAAAAGTTATATTCAGAATATGTCAGGGATACTCAAATTATCTTCTTAAATTATATCACATTATCTTCTTTTCCATGTTATTTATTTTTGGTAGTAGGTAATTTGTGTGTTTTTTTAATCTTTTGACTCAATTTTAATATTTTTTTTGTGTCATTAAATTTTTGAGTCATGTTTGCTTCATTCTTTTTTTTTTTAAGATTATCTACTGCCTGGGTAATGTTTTTGAATTTCTTTTCTAATTTATTTATTGTCATTTCAAGTGCTCACATTTTATTCTTTATCTTTTGTTTTAGCTCCTCCTTCATTTCTTTCATCCACTCTTGGAGTCCTTATAATTAATCAAATCTTTTTTTCTTTTCTGGGATTTTACTTGTAAATATTGCAGAATTTTTTCCTTTTGAATCAAATTTTATCTTGGGATTATCTTAGCCTACAATATTCCATCATTGCATTAGGAGAGATCTGCTGCTTACTATGTCTTCTCCCTCTCTGTTAAGAGTCTGGGGCAAAGGTACCTCTCCTTTATATTCAAGTTTCTCTTACCTTTTTTTAGTCGTAGCAGAGAAGGAATCTAAATATATACCATTCGTTGGGGTACAACTTTGAAGGTAATGGCATATAATTATTCCATAATTAAAATGATGATACAATAATAAACATAATAGAATATAATTGAATTATGAGAAATGATGAAAGAAATGATTTTAGAGAAATCTGGGAAAATCTGTATGAATGTAAAGTGAAGTGAGTAGAACAAGAAGAACAATTTGCATAATAACAACATTGTAAAGATAAATAATTATAATAGTTAAAATTTGTATAGAGCATTAAGGTTCACAAAGCCCTTTGCTTTGATTTTCATAATACCCCTTTAAAATAGGTGCTATTATTGGGGGTGGCTAGGTAGCACAGTGAATAGAGCACCAACCCTGGAGTCAGGAGGACCTCAGTTCAAATCTAGCCTCAGATACTTAACTTAATAGCTGTGTGACCTTGAGCAAGTCACTTAACCCCAATTACCTTGCCTTCCCCCCTCCAAAAAGCTAAAAATAAATAAAATAGGTGCTATTATTATCCCCTTTTATAGATAAAAAAAAACTGAGGCATAGAGATATAGGGAGAAACACCTAGTCAACATCTGAAGAAGGTTTTGAATTCAAGTCTTTTTGACTCTAAATCCAACTATACACTATAGGGGATGGGGGTGGGGAAGGGAATAAACCTTTACATATATAGTGTCTACTATATTAAGTACTTTTACAAATATTATCTCATTTGATCATCACAACAAGTCTGGAAAATAGGTGTTACCATTATCTACATTTTACAGTTAAGGAAACTGAGGCAGAGGGTCTCACATCTAGTAAATGTCTGAGGCCAGATTTTAATTGATATCTTCCTGACTTCATATGTAGAACTCCTTGCACTGTGCCTCCAACTAGCGCTATGCCACCTAGATGATCAGATTTAGGGGTAAAGAGGCACTTTTGTTGACCCCCTGGTCCAGGTATCTGGAAACTACATCCCATGGGCCAGATCTGTCTTGTTACCGATTTTTTGTGCAGCCCATGAGCTAACCTTTGGTGAGAAGTCAAAGAAGAGGAGCAGGAGTGGGTAGCTATGACGGACAGAGAGAGCAAAGCTTGGTCGCCATCTTTTGCTTTCTTCTACCATCCTCAGCAACCGGGAAATGAGAAGACCATACAGAAGGGCAGCAAGTAGCAACATCTGATAAGAGGAGCTAGAGGCAAGCATTGAAGAAAAAGAGCAACAGATATCAAGAGTCAGAAGGAGGAGAGATACTTGTGAGGAATCAGCCCCAGATATGCTCCCCTGCATCGCCAGCCAAGCAGGACTGAAAATCCCTGAAACTATTTCTATAAGCTCTGCTATGAGGACTGCTAGTTTTCCCTCACTTTTTGATAAACCCATCTATGTTTTGAGCCTTGATGGCCTGTGTTCTTGAAAGGGAAATTGACGCCAATGGCCAGCGCTGGGATTCCTAGTCCACCCATGTGGGAGCAATAAAGCCAGAGAAGCAGAAGACCCCCCAAGGTGTGCTCTGTATGCGGAGGGAACCTCTGACTTGGATTCCATCAATACGCAAAAATCTAAATTAAAACATCAATATCTTAGGGACTGTTGATACAGTTTTCTAAAAGATTATCTCCTGATACGATGCTGCTTTTTTTTTTTACCTATTGCGCTCTCCTTGGATATTTAAGATAGCATTTTAATGAAACAAAATTCCATTTATTCCAAAATTGTCAGTCACACAACGTGCCAGACGCGGTGCTAAGATCTGGAACACAAAGAAAAGCAAAAGTGTCTGCCTTCAGGGAGCTCACGGTCTTAGTGACGGAGACAGCGCACGGACTGCTGTGAGTCCTGCGGGCAGGCGAGCCGGAGATAATCGGCAGAGGAAGGACATTCAGATCAAGGGGAAGGATGGTTCGTATGGAAAATGCAGATTTAGGGGCGGCCAGGGGGCTCAGCGAGTGGGAGCACCGGCCCCGGTGTCGGGATGACCCGGGGATCGAATCCGGGCTCAGACACTCAGCACCCACCCAGAAACACCTGGCCGTGTAACCTTGAGCGAGTCACTTAACCCCGATTGCTTAGGGGCGGCCAGGGGGCTCAGCGAGGAAGAGCACTGGCCCCAGTGTCGGGATGACCTGGGGATCGAATCCCGGGCTCACACCCAGAAACCCCTGGCCGTGTAACCTTGAGCGAGTCACTTAACCCCGATTGCTTAGAGGCGGCCAGGTAGCACAGCGAGTAAGAGCACCGGCCCCGGTGTTGGGATGACCTGGGATCTCCCCCTGGCCGCGTAACCTTGAGCGAGTCACTTAACCCCAATTGCTTAGGGGCGGCCAGGTGGCTCAGCGAGGAAGAGCACCGGCTTTTGTAAGATTTGAAGAGTAAGATTTGAATTCTGGGTCTTCTATCTGTGTGACTTTAGGCAGATCCCCTTCTCCCTCTAATTCCCAGTTTTTTCACTTGTAAAATGAAGGGTCAGACTAAAATCTAGCTTGAATGCCGAGTACAAGTTTTACAGAACAAACCCTTTGATTAAGGAGATTTGCTCTGTGAAGTTTGGATTAGGTCAAAGGGCTGCACTTGAGGACCTAGAAGGCCACATGTGACCTTGAGGTTGCAGGTTCTCCACCCTTGTGCTAGATAGATGGATGAAGTCTCCTTTCAACATGTAATCTTAAGACACCTATGGAATCTATTAACTGCTTCCCCTGAAACAAATCACCTGATTTCTCTGAGTTTCCTCAACTAAAAAACAATAATAATGATACCTTTATCAGCCAACTCAACCACTCAAGAAACACTTGTTAGACAACTACTGTGTTCTAGGCATTGGATATATACTCAGGTGGATCTATGATCTCATTGGTTTGGGAATTCCCTCCTATGATATAGAGCATAATTCACCCATGCATTCTTGTCCTGTGTTACTCTCACCTATGTCAATCAAAGAATTTGCCCCAGGGACTCCACCACCCAATGTATTGTAGACCTTCATTTTCTCTTGAAATATTCCGGGTGCTATTGAGACACTCTGGCCATCTGCTTGTCATCCCATTCTTTTGCTGCATGACCAACCTGTCTTCTTTTTCTGTCAAACACTTTGACGGGGGGCTGGGGAGTGAAGTGGAGGGTGGGGAGTTGGGGGGGGGACACCCTTGGCTCCTGTTCTTCTTCAGAGGTCCTTAAGGGTTGGCTCTGTGTTTCACACTGCTCACACCCATCATGCATCATTACATCACCATCATTATGATGCTCATCTTTAGTTCTTTGGAAGCAACGATGGTCCATGCCTTGTTGACATACAAAAATTCCTGTTTGGGAGATACAATGATATTAAATGGAAACAGTTCCTCAAGAACCTGATATTCTAGTGACAGAAAACAACACCTGCATATATCATTAAATACAAAATATAAAAAGTTAGTCGAGGAAGAGTGCTTTTTTTTTAACTGCAAAGTGTCACCATATATGTATGTTGTTACTCGGGGCTGTTTTTTTTTCCAACCATGTTTTTTTATAAATCTGAATTTTAAATGCTTTCCCTTTCACTTTGGAGCTACCTCATAGTTACTATACCAAAAGAAGAATGGAACTGGAATAATTATGATTCCTTAAGGTGAGACCTCCAGCTTTTGAAGCAGACTAGGCTTCAGGACTAACAGCTTTAACCTCTAATAACACCAAAGAAAGAAAAAAAAATGACTACAATAAGAAGCCAACCTTTCATCCCAGCTGCCTCTTAGCTCATAGTTGTTGAAAAGAGTTGCTCTAATTATCTATTCTCTGGCTTCCTCTTAGCAGGAAGATTTTTCCGGATTTTAATGTGGCTTCTTTCTTTACTCACTATTCTGTGGAAAAATCCACTTCTTTTAAACAGACAATTAGCTAGCTAATCAACTGTTGCAGCCCCTGCTGCATTTGCAGATGACTCTGCTATTTTATTCAAGGGAAATGAGCAGCAGAGTGAGGTGAAAAACCCAGGCCCTGAGCCAAAATTGTCCTGGGTCTTTCTTTCCAGTTACCACACCTTCCCACATCGTAGGATAACTTCGAGACTCCTTTCCCAGACCTGGGAATATTCCAGTGTCAGAATTGTAGGATTCAAGATCTAAAGCTGGAAGGGATTTCAGAGGCTATCCAGCACAATGCTTTCTTTTTTACAGATATGGAAACTGAGGACCAGGTTGCTTAAGTAGGTCATATAGGCCAAGGTCGTATAGGTATTGTCAGAGTTGGGATTTTAATCTGACTCAGAGCCTGAGTGATTTTCTTTTTTTACATTGTATGTATTCCTTGGACCCCTTCACCTTTTTTCCCCTCTCCCTCCAATTTAGCCCACCTTTCTTTTGAGTCCATCTCTCCCCACTGGCAAATGAGGGGGCTGTGGGTAGAATTTAAGCCTCATAGATAAGGGGAAAAGAAGAAGAAAGTGGAGAATATGATCAGGGCTACTTTTGGAAAAATCAAAGAGGAGAGAGAAAAAGCATAAGGATGAAAAACACTAAGCAAGGCACTTCTCTCCTCACCTCCCATATCTGACAGCAGGCTTAGCAGATATGCATTCTCTTAAGGCAGAAAGGGTGAAGATAAATGCCATTTATCTGATTCAGCTCTCTGGGAACAACCACTAAAGGTTTGTTAAGTGGGTTGGTTTGAGGCTTCTCCAACCTTTCTGGGCCTGTTTATTGATCAAAATAGGGTGTGTGGCAGCCAGCCTCGTTGAGGATCACCATCGGAAATGCCTATGAGGCCAAATACCCTGACCGCAAAGGACAGTTCTTTATAGAAATGGCGCCAAGGAATCTGAAAAGCCACTGAAACCACCCTTGGGGGAGAGGCCACAGTGGAGCAGAGGAGCCAGTTTGGATATGAGGATGAAGCTGCGGCTATTACTTCAGAGGAATTCTTTATTTAAAGCTACAATATTGCCCTCCTCCTTTATGGCATGTGGTTTGGAGCAGAGTTAGGGGAAGGAGGTTTCATTTGGCTTTGATTGCTCTGATGGTGTTTGTACATAAAGGCATATATTGAATTTGGAGGAAGAGGTAGAAAGTGGGAGAAAACCTGTGATTTCATCTGTATAGAGATCATCCTTGTGAGGGAACTCCCTCTGCCAATGCAGCCTAGAAACTGAAGTTATCCCTTCCACATTGCGACTTTCCCCATTGTGGTTTTGATATATTGCCGGTAGGCATAAGAAGTTAAATGGGAATTTGGGGGAGTTTTGTGGAAGCTGCAGATGACATAGGAAGGACAGCAGACAACACAGAGAAAGCCTAAAAACTCAGAAAGGCATAAAATACATGTGTAGCATTGTACAATATCAACATAGTTTACATTTTAATACCACAATAATTCAGATTTCTTCTCTGGTACAAAGGGACGGCCAACAATTCTTACATGGATTTTGCAGATCATGGGGGCTCCACATCCCTAACCCCCTCAAAATGGAAGGGATAACTGTATTGTGTAACTTGGAGTCTTACAGCATATCCTGTAGACAATCGGAGGTTAAGTGACTTGCCCAGGATCACTTAGCTGGTATTTTTCAGAGCAGGAACTTGAAGTCAGGTCTCTCTGACTCCAATGCCCCCTCTCTATCCAGTATTCTAGGCCATACCTAATACTGAACATCAAATTTAGAACTATATTTTTTCTATAAAGATTATTGATACAAGAGTCATTGACAAGATTGAGGGTTGTGAAATTTTTCTTCCCTTCCATTTAAAGCTCTAGCTGATGTTTGGAAGCCCTTTGTTGTTTGTGTCTCCACCTACTTACTGCCTCACTAACCCTTCAGTTCCCCGATTCCTGTGTTTGAAGTAAAGCATGCTGTCTCCAATTGCATTCCAGGATGAGCAGTCGGTCTGGTCCTCTTTCCCAGCATTCCATACCAATGTCAAATATGAATCAGTAGTGTGAAGTAAAAGCCAAAAAACTAGTGAGACCTTAAGCTGAATTAAGAAAGCCCTAGCTTCCAGGAATAAGGAGATGTCAGTTTCTCTTTATTTTGCCCTGTCCCTGAAAAAGAAAGTCAATCCAACAAGCGTCTGCTTGTGCCAGGGGCTTTTGTGCTAGGCATCGGGTTTAGAAATATAAAGTCTGAAACAATCCCTATGCTCAAGGAGCTCTTATTCCAATATAGAGAGAATGAGCACATATGTAAGTATGTGTAGAATAATTATAAAGAGAATAAATACTAGGTGGGGATGGGATTAGTGATTAAGATCAGGAAAAGCTTCTCATGGAAGGTAGTACTTGAGGTGGAACTTGAAGGAAAGAAGGGAGTCTAAGACTCAGGAAAGAAGGAGGAAGAACATTCTATGCATGGAGAATTTCTATTGCAAAGGCACTGAGAAGGGAAATGGAGTGCCATGTGTGAGGAAAAAACAGAAGGTCAATCTAGAGGGATTTCAGAGGACTACTATAAGTAGTTAGCATTCATATAGCACTTTAGAGTTTGCAAAATGAATGTTGTCCCATTTTGTTCTCACAATAACCCTGGGAGGGAAGTGCTAAAATTAATTACACATTACAGATGAGGAAACTGAGGCAAACAGAAATTAAATGTCCTGCCCAGTGTCACACAGCTAAGAAATGTCTAAGACAAAATTTGATCTCATTTCTTCCTGACTCCTCTCCAGTATTCTAGCCATTGTACCATCCAACTGCCTAGTACTGAAGAGAGAGTAATGTCCAAAAAGCCTGGAAATAGGTTGTGAAGGGCTTTCACAGCTAAACATAAATGATAATATTTTATCCTAGGGAAAATGGGAAACCAGTGGAGTTTTTGAGGAGGGGAGTGAAACAGATCTGAGTTTAAGGAAAATCACTTTGGCAGCTTTGTAGAGGACAGACTGACTTGGAAAGGGAATTAGACCAATTAGAAGACTGTTAGAATAATCTAGGTGAGAGGTGAAGGGAGTAAATAACGAAAGAGCTAGGTGTGTGAATAGAGATGAAAAAATTATGTCCTGAAGGACGGATGTGATCAACGGTGTGCTGGGGCCAGCTTGAACCGACTGAGTCAACTGATAATTTTCAATATGAGCATTTGCACCTTAGCAATAAGCAAAGGCTGCAAATCAAGGCTTGGTTAATTGCTTTGTTGATTGTTGAGACTTGAAGTGATAAAGAAAATGTTAATAATGCTTAATAATAAACTTAAAGATATGTCCCTCCCCACCCTGAAAGTCACTTGTTAAACATTTACTAACACACTCTTCGATGTCACTGAGGTAAAATGGCACAGTCTGGCAACTGATAAGATTTATAATGTGAAGGAGAATGAGAAATCGAAGATGGCATGGAGGTTATGAACCAGAGAGACTGGAAGAATGGTAGTGCCTCAGTCAGAAGTGGGGAACTTTGGAAGTGATTGGATTTCGGGGAAAAGATTTTAAATTTGGTTTTCAGCATATTGAATTTGCAATTTCTCTGGGACATCCAGTTTGAAATGTCCAATTGGTAGTTGGTGGCATGAGACTAAAGCTCAGAGGAGAGACTGAGTCTGGGTATCTAGATA
Organism: Petaurus breviceps papuanus; assembly: GCF_028583685.1. Lineage (NCBI taxonomy): Eukaryota > Metazoa > Chordata > Mammalia > Diprotodontia > Petauridae > Petaurus > Petaurus breviceps. Next base: position 7,070,104 of record NW_027185694.1, on the reverse strand, counting down.
TGAAAGTCATCTATATCAATATGATAAACTCATGGGAACTGAGGAGGAGAGAGAGACAGAGAGAAACAGAGACAAAGAGACGGAGAGACAGAGACAGAGATAAAGAGAGAGACAGAGAGACAGAGAAAGACAGAGACAGACAGACAGATAGAGAGAAAAGAGAAACTTGAGAGAAGAGAGTCCATGGAGAACCTTGGGGAAAACTCACAATTAGGGGGAGTCTCATGGACAGTAAGCCAGCAAAGAAGTCTTTGGAGGGGTGGTCAGCCAGGTCAGAAAAACCAGGAGAGAGAGGTGTAGTACAGAAATCTGGGTTCATATCTCAGTTTTTGTTGTGTGACTATAGACCAGTTACTTCTCGAATATCAGGTGACACAGTATATAGAGTGGAGTCAGAAAGACCCGAGTTCAAATTTGGCTTCAGACACTTACCAGTTATAGTGTGACCTTGGGTAAGTCACATAACCTCAGCTTTCTCATCTATGACATGGGATAACATCACCTACCCTGAAGGGTTGTTATGAAGCTCAAATGAGATTTGTGAAGCACTTAGCATGGTGTCTAGCACATAGTAGGTGCTATATTAATGCTTATTTCACCCCATCCCCATCTGTATATTGTGATAATACTTGTACTTACCTACCCATCTCAGAACATTTTTGTGAGAAGCAAGGACTTAATAAGTCTTAAAGTACTATATAAATATGAGTTAGTAGTAGTAGTAGTAGTAGTAGTAGTAGTAATACATATGGAAGTCCATATAGACATCTCTGTTTTCCTAAAACACAGATTTGACTATGTGATTATCCTACTTAAAAATATTTGGTGACTTCCTATTGCCTTTAGGATAAAATAAAAAAATAACAAAACCCTTAGCTTGGTATTTAAAGCCCTTCGAAACCTGATTTCGCACCTCCCTTTCTAGGCTTATTTATTCTTATTTCCTTTTCCAAATTCTCTCTTCCAGGCAAACTGGATGGACCATGACTATCAGTTCCCTCTTTGTGTCATTTCTCTGTGTCGCTTGTCTCCATGCCTTTGTACAGGCTGACTCCGTGTCTGAAATGTATTCTCTCCTCACCTCCACTTCTTAAAAATCTCCAGGTGCCATTACACACAGCTAAGGTGCCACCTCCCACTGGCTTCCTTTTCTGATCCTGACCCTGACCGCGTCCATCGTTTATACCTTTTCCCTCTTGAAATTACATTACTTTGTACTTTTCTGAGTACACATTTTATCTCTCCAGAAAGATATTAGTTTCTCTAGAGAGCAGGAATGGTTTCATTTGACTTTGCATCCCCCTAGCACCTAGCTCAATGCCTTTGTACACAAGAGCCACTAAATGCTTTTGCTGAATTTAATTAAACAGTGGTATGGAGAAAGCACGAGATTTAGAGTTAAAGAATTTGAGAATTAGAAGGGACCTCAGTGTCCATCTAATGTAACCTATATGTGAAAGGAATTCCCACTGTAACCCTCTTGTCAAGGGTGTGATGTACTGAGTTCAAATCCTGAATATATTTCTTGTTCCCCAAGTTATATATTTTTTTAAAAGTAGGTAGGGGGTGTTGTGGATAGCATGTCAGACTTGGAGTCAGGAAAACCAGAGTTCAAATCCTAACTCAACCACTTAGCTTGACTCAGTTTACTTACCTATAAAATGGAGATATAATAATGACTATCTATCTTACTGGGTTGTTGTCAGGATTAAGTGAGATAATATGTAAAAAGTGCTTTGGAAATCTTAAAGCAATATTTAAATTTTAGTTCTGGTTATTATTGCTAACAACCTTTCTGGGCCTCAGTTTCCTCAGGTGAAAAATGAGCAACTTCGTTGCTTAAATGCTGAACATCAAAATCTTGTTGAACAAAAAAAACAGTTAAGTAGGAGGGTTATTTCCTCCCCTATTTTTTCCAATCGAATTTCATTAATTACATTAATGGAATTTCTAAGTGTTAGATATAATGAGTTAAAACAAAAATAACATTATTCATCTAGTAATGCTGTCCTTGAATTGAAGAACCAGGCTAGTCTACATTTCATATAGAAAATACATGAATGTGTTTTCACTCATACTGAAAACCACCTATTTCTCAATTATTTTCCTGTTATTTGAGTATTTGCTTCTTAATAATAGGATTTGAGGACTAAAAGAAGAGGGTGCAACTGTTGGCATGCTTTAATTTTTGCTGCTTTTGAAGTAGCAAATATTCATTGACTTGAGGGTGAATTGCGTTTTTTTTTTTCTATTCCTTTGAAGAAAACAGAGTGTATGAGTGGGTGCTGATAATTTCTCTCCTTGACAAGTGCTTTTAAGAAGAATATTTCAAAATGTAAAATACAAAGCAAAATTCCAAGAAGAGCAGTCTACAGTATGGCTGTAACTGGTTGGTTGGTGGTGATCTGCACTTTGCTTGAAAATCTTCCCTACGCGTAGAATTTTTTTTTTCTCATGACTCTGTGCTTTTGACTATTTGCATTGAGAAGCTATCTATGAAGAGACTATGTTATGTATTAGTTTTAAGTTCTTGTGTTTTGTAAAGGTATGGCTATCTTAAAGAAGGTAGGTTTAAAGTTATCTGGTATGCGTGGTGGTTGCTAAAGGAACATTCAATGTACAACTTTTGAAGAGAGTAATCTTTGGCTTTGAGAGGCAATGAACTAAGACAGAGTAGTGGGGAGATGAAAATAAATCTTCTGATGGTTGGACCATAGAGGTCATCTAGGCTGGCTCCCTCATTTGAAGAATGAAAATATTGAGATTTTAGAGAGATAAAATCACTTAGGCAAGTACATATGGCAAAATAACGGAAGATTTAGATAGCAGTATGGTATAATACATAGAGCCCTGGATTTGGAATCAGAAAGACTTGAATTTGAATCCTGTCTCTAACATCTAAATCTGGGTGACCCTAGACAAGTCAGTTGACCTCTCTGGGCCTGTTTTCTCATCAGTAAAATGGGATGTTTGGATGCTAGAGTTTGTTCTATCTCTATATCTATGATCTGGTGAGAAAGATCCCAGGCCTTTTATCATCACCATTGAGGGGTTCAGTGTCTTCCTCTGAACCTTACCCAATCCCTGCCAACCTGTCCTTTATATACATAATTAATTCAAAGGCACTTTTGTAAGATGATAGTTCTATTCAGACCCAGTAGTAGAGCCAGAGTTTAAATAAGCATTAATTGAGAATGCATTAAATTTAGTAAGGTTACTAATTATACCCAGGTCTTTATATTTCTTTAAATATTGCTCTAAATTGCATTTCATTTCTAAAGACAGCATTTGATAATATTTCTTGATATCTATAGTTGGCAATTTTATTTTTATTTAAACAAATCATAGGGAAGAGTGACGAATCCAGTTAGTTATCTATCCTTTTGAAGAGCAAGGCTTTTTGAACTACAAAGTTGTAAGTACCACCATAGACAAATAATTTAACTTCCCTGGGTCTCAGTTTCCTTGTTTACATTATGAGCGTTCTGACTAAATGACCTCTAAAGACCCTTTCAACTCTGTTTATAATTTTATAATCGGTGACCATAAGAGAACACTGTCTCTTTAGTATCAACATATCCTAATTCCAGGCAATGCACTAAGTATAAATAGCTTCCCAGGAACTAGGCTTATAAGAGGAAGTTTGGTGTAATGAATAGAGAACAGGTCCTGGAGTCAGGAAGACTTAAATTCAAGTTCTGTCCCAAATACATACCAGCTGTGTGACCCTGAGCAAATTACTTACTCTCTCAGTGTTCTGTGAAACTTTTTAAGACTATAAATTGCGGAGAAAGTACCAACATGCATTGGTAGAGAGCATTTCCTCCCCTGGGAATTTCTTATATTAAAGAAACTCTTCCTATCCTTAATCCTTGGTCATGGAAAACACTACACAATTTCTCAAAGGAAGTTATTAAAATTTCCCAATCTACTTTCTTCTTCCTTTTTGACTCTGGGCCCAGTTCACTGTCCACCCTGGTATCTATCTAGCTATCCATGTCAATGGTCCAGCTCTTTAGCTAGTCTGTCCAACTGCATACCATTGTGAGAAAATGTCATTTTTCTTTTTCATTCTTTATTTTCCTATTCCCCCCACCCACCATGTGAATAGTTAGGTTCAACTCCTTTGAATGGCTATCAATACCAGTTACAGTTTTGCAATGTTTGGGAACTTGATATAATAAGCACGTTACCTACAAACAAATACATCTCTGGTGTCTCCTTTGTCCATGAGAAATCTCTGAAAAATAACATCAAAAATGAACTTGTAAAGTTCAAACTACCAATAGGGAAAAGGTTAACTTTTTCATTTAGGACAATTTCAAGACCTATCAATACTCTGAGGGATGAGATGAAGTCAGAGAAAATAATTTTCTGATTATCAATCAAATGAAGCATGTAAGAGGGATACCCAAGGTTTTTGACATTGCTGTAGCCTTCACTTCAGTAGAAAGCTCCTGGAGGAGAAATAATTTTTTAAAATTTATTTTTATTTCTAGCACCTAGCATGGTGCCTTCTTACATAGTAGGAACTTAACAAGTGCTTTTTGAATTATATGGCTTATTGGATGTAAAATGTTCAGTACAGAATACAAATGAGGGAGTGATTCTCTATAGATAAAGAGGTGCTCTAAGGTGCACATTTGCAGAAAGAAGTATAACCCACAGGGGCCCCTCACTCTGGGGCTTTAGTTAGCTACCCCAGTTTGTAGATGCTTTGAAGATTATAATGCTCTCTAAAGCTTAGCTCATGAACCCTTAGTATTTTACTTTCCCTGTCAACCTTAGATTGGTCTACAATAAAGGCATTTTAAATAACACTGCAAATAATGTAACAATGCTACATTTTCTTCCATAAATCTTGAACTGATTCTCCCCCCCCTAAAATATATATATATATATATATACTCTCAGGGGAAAGAGTAGAACTTTCTGGGTATCAGGTGTGAAGCATCCACAAATGGGAAGAGAGAGAGACAGAGAGAGACAGGAGACAGAGACACAGAGAGAGAGAGAGGAAGAGAGGGAGAGAGAGGGATGGAGACAGAGAGAGAGACAGAGGGAGAGACAGAGAGACAGAGAGAAAGAGAGAGGGAGGGAGGGAGAGAGAGAAGGAGAGAGAGAGAGAGAGGGAGATGGGGGAGAGAGAGAGAGACAAAGAGAGAGAGACAGACAGACAGAGAGGAAGAGAGGGAGAAGAGAGAGAAAGAGAAAAACATAGTGGTCAGGGCACACATGTAGGGGCAACTGATGATTGATAACTGGTACTGATACTGATACTGGAAAGCCGCTGATGTCTTTTCCTGCTGTTTTCTGCAAGACCTCATCTTCACCACCTGTTGCTCTTCAAATAATATCTTTTAGGCAACCAATAATTACAGTTCTCTTACCATCTCTTATATTCACCTTCACTGTTCCCTGAGAGTGTTGCCATCCTTAATAAACCTCTCTGGTTCTTTCTGTACCCCAGATATATTGTTACAATCAGTTACCTGCAACTATATCTTTTCATCTAATGATGTACTTTTTTTTAGCTACTCTCTCTGTCTCTCTGTCTCTGTCTCTGTCTCTCTCCTCATTGCCCCTGTTTTGTCAACAAGCTCTTTCAGCCAGGAGATGGCAGTACAGAGAGTCGGTGCCTCAAGGTTGAGAAACCTTTAGCAAGTATGTTATAAAATCCTCATTTCTGCTAGCTAAGCCATAGCTAGGTAATGTATAATTGGCCAACAATCACAAAACAGTTTTGTGATTAAGAGTTCCCTAGTTTTCAACCAGAAAGTTCTCCTGTTGGTCATATGCAAATGAACATTGGGAAACAAGGCACTTACATGCTTAAGTAGTCTTCGTCCAGGGTAATTGCATTATTTCTGTGGATTGCTTTTATAGTACTCTTTGTATATAGCTCATATTTATCTTGTCTCTACCTTTTTTAATCACCAAAACTGCCAAAATCAGAAAAGGGTACACTGTTACACTATTACTATCAAGTGTCACCAAGAAGTATTCTTAGCCAATAGTTATGAAACTTAATTCAGTAATCATAGTCAGGTTTGTCAGTCAATCAAAAACCATTTTTAAGGACCTGCTATATGTTCTGGGCACTGTTTAGTCCTGAGAATACAAATAAAAGCAAAAGATAGAACCTGCCCTCAAGGAACTCACAATCTAGCTATGAAATAACTCTAAAACTCTCTGGAGTCTTTACAGTCAGCTCCATAATCAATGGCAATAGTCTTATCCTCAACCAGACTATACCAGAAGATAGAAAGACCCAGGGCTGCCCTTTAAAATCTTCCTAGAATTCTTCAATCAACCGCTTCTGAACTTCTTCAGTTCTTAGCACAGTGCCTAGAACATAGCGGGCGCTTAATAAATGTTTGTTGACTTCTGAACTCTTCTCTAAATCGTATTTCTTTTAAAACTGAAAAATGTCCCACCTTCTCCTCTAGGTCTTTCCATTCAATAGCTGTCAAACTTATGTTTAGAAACCTGTTTTAGTTCTTCAAACTCTTCATAAGCCCTGGCTCCCTATGGTTCTACTACAATACATAGAAAAAGGATTCACCTCTCCAACCTTTCTGATATATATGTATATATATATATATGTATGTATGTATGCACATATAGACACACATATTATATATCTGTATATACTCTGCTGGCTACAAAATTATGAAATGTTATGACATTTGTCTTATACCTCTCAGCAACATCTTACCAACCTGGTCTTTTTGACCTCTCTACTTAATCATGATAAATACTAATGACTAAAAGCCCACTGGAGATGAGAAAAGACTAGAAGGAGTCATCTTCCTTGCTTTGAACTATTTGGCTCATTTCTGGTTAAATAGCAGCATTGCAAGCCAAGGTTCTGTAATGGAGGTTATCTTGCTTGACATCTTTTTTCCTGACAGGAGTCATTCAGTAGTTTTGCCAGAAACTTTCAAGAGAACTAACTAGAAAAAAAGTATCACAAAACTCTTCATACAATTGAAAACAGAAGTCTTTGGAATCATTTGCATTAGGCAAGGAGCATATCTAATTCTTGATTTTTAGCAAATGTTAACAGTAATGTTATTTGTTAGATAGTTTGGTTTGGAAGGACAAAGAAAAGCACATCTTAAAATATCATTTCATAGCACTCCTTTATTTCCAAACCGCTGAATAGTTTTTAAGATAACACAAAACCATATGCAGTTACCACTGAAATTGTGTTAACCATATCATTTCTCCTCTTGAAACCAATAATAATAACCTTACATTTCTGTATTGATTCACAATTTACCTAGCACTTTTCTAACCTAACCACCATCCCACTTACTCCTTAGTATATGGATAATATCCAGTGATATGGGAAATACAAAGCCAAATGAAATAACTAATAACTCTTCGGATACTTCTGTTTGGACTTTGTTTCCATACCTACCCTCCACCAAGTTGTAAAGTTTCATACACTAATTTTCCTCTTCTTCATTTGAATTCGCAGCATAAAATGCTTCTTTCTGAAACTCATCTGAGTAGATAAATATCTTGTTGTCTTTCATACAGATGAGCCCTAAGCTTTAACTCAAAGCTTAACTTTCTTTTCCTAGATCCCTTTCTCTATTAATAGTACTAATTACTTATGGCTGTGTTACCATGTGTTTCACGAGGGACCCTCTGGTATTAAGAGATACCTGCCAACACTTAAAAATTGACTTGTATCCAGCAATGCCTCTAAGCTAGACAGCAGCTGGTTTGATATTTTTTGGTTTTGCCATACCAAGAAGTAAATGAAAGGGACCCAAAACCAAAACAAAACAAAAGCAAAAACAAACCCCAACACTGACTGGGTGGGACAGAAAGAGGAAATAAGTTAGGGAATCATTTGAGATAAAGTATTGGCTCCATGTTCACAGAGATAAGGAAAGTATGCCATGACACCCTGAAATTTCCTAATACTGAGCCATAAACATAGAGGACATTCCCTTAATCCTGATAACAGTGAAAGTAATAGAAGTATTTGCTAATAACAGAAAGAATGTTCACCTTTTCAGATATAGCCATTTGGAATTTCCCTACTTGGCCATAATGAAAGGATGTAGGGATGGAGCTAGGTAGAGAATGATAGTACTTAGCAGTTAGAATAAATAGAGATCTATTGATTGAATAATTGAATCAGAATTCTCATATTTCTCGCAGTGAAGCTGATGTGAGTCTGTGGAAAGAGTGAAGTAAGGTAATACCTTGTGGACCTGAGAAATCAGTGGAGGTGTTTTACTTATGTGGCCATTCAAATTAGGATTCACATTGGCAGGTAAACTAGATGCCAGATCATATCTAGAAGCGGGTTTTCTTCAGTATGCCTAAATCCATAGAAAAAAGGAGTAGAAGTAAAAAAATGAGGGCTGAGCTTTCAAGTTTCATCCCTTGTTGCAACAAACATGCCCTTCATTCTTGAAGAAGACCATCAGGAAGATGATGCCATGACTTACAAGTGAGTTGGATTTAAGTGAGGGAGGGCCTCGCAAGGTTATTAATGTCACTTTCTCCTCCTGAGTCATCTGGGTCCAGTGTTAAGATATAGATCAGGCTGACTGGAGATGGCCTCCTCAAGATAAATTGGTATGTCCTAAAGTCAGGAGGTTCTCAACCAGGGGAATTAGCAAAGTGAAGCTCATCTGAAGTGATTCTTCTCTTGGCCTTTTTTTTTTTTTTTGTGATCACACCCTTTTATTAAGGTAGTTTAGGCTCTTTCCCTTCCCCCATCCCAAATCCTTTGCCTCATTGTATTTTATTTTGGTTGTGAGCAATGGCCCATGGATATGCCATGGACTTTCCTGACCTAGATATGTCAGTGAGTCCATGAGCTCAGACAAGAGTCACTAGAAAGTCACTTGGTAACTGTCAAAGGCATTCAGAATACAGAGAATTGTGGTAGGAAGGAGTCAGGCAAAGTGTGGATGGGGGGGGGTGTGGAGTGGTAAAGTGGGGTAAAGGTCACAGAATAATGTATCTCATAGCTGGAAGGGCCCTTAAAGGTCATTTATTCCAAAATGTACTTGTGCAGGAATCTCTTCAATAAGTGGCCATTTAGTTTGCCTGGATATCTCTAGTGAGGGGGAGTAAGAATAATTGGAGATGGAGTGATGGCTTAATGTTCCTTAGGATCATGAAAAGTTCAAATTGCTAATGCTCCTCCTCCTCCTATGGATTTCAGCATTCTCAAATCAACCTCTAGTGAGAGATGAGGGATAAAGAAATGTTCACAATGAGCTGGAATCTGGGCCTGCACTGTACAAAACAAGCAGGTTATTCCCAAGATACCTTCCTAAGGTTTGCAGAGACATCTGAGCTTAGTGCTGCCTGGCTATGTTGACCAAAATCTTGGAGGGGGTGGGGGGGCGGGGAGAGGGAGGTTCATATCCCGTGGGAGTTTGATTTTTTAGGGGATGATTGGGAGCCCTCTCACTCTATATATCTTTTGAATTGGGAGAAAGGAATTGGGAGGCTTTCTTGAAGCATGCTCCTTTTTGCCATTTTGGGTCCTAACTGTTGGATCTGTCTTTACATAGGCTCCTGAAAAGAGTAGAAAAACCATATACATAGTAAGGTCTATCTGTCTGTCTATCTATCTATCTATCTATCTATCTATCTATCTATCTATCTATCTATCTATCTATCTATCTAGCTGTCTGTCTGTCCGTCCGTCCGTCTGTCCGTCTATCTATACATATACATATATACACACATACATATATGCAGTTTTATATACATACATACACACACAAACACACACACACAGAGTGGTCTGATTGCAATGATAAGGGAAAAGTCCAAATAATAGGAAAAAGGAGGGATAATAGGATGAACGATTATGGAAAGGATAAGACTATACCAGTCCAATATTCCTTTAAACATTCCATACTTATATTTTTGGTATTTTTTTTTTAGTATTTTCTTCTTTAGTCTCTTGAGTATCCCACTATAAACATCGCCCCCCTTACGGCCCCCTCCCATATCATCCCCCCAGTGTTTGCCATGAATGATTGGTCAAGGAATAGAAAAATCAATAGCCATGGAAACCCAGTAGAGGGAGTCAATCAGATGAGTCTTAAGGTAGCTGGTCCAAAAAGCAAGGCACTGTCACCAGCCTCCAGTAGTGGGGGCAATGGGATTAACCCATGTGGCATCACTGTACCTAACACTAACAAGGGAGGCAGCTGAATAGCATAATGGATAGATCTAGACCTGGAATCAGGAGAGACCTAAGTTCAAATTTGACTTCCAATATTTCTTGGCTATGTGACCCTGGGCAAGTGTCTTCCTTCAGTTTTCTCATCTGTAAAATGGGGATAATATATTATACCACTTACCTCCTAGGACTGTTGTGAGGATAATATGAGATAATATTTGTAAAACACTTCGAAAGTTTTTAAAGTACTAAAAAGACATTGGCTATTATTTTTTATTACCACAATCAAATAATAAATTAATAATTCATAAAATTGTTAAATAAAAACATTAAATTTAATTATCAAATTGTTATTAGTAATGAACAATTAAATAATAGTTATCATCATTATTATTACAAACATATGAAGAGAATTATAAATTGAATTTTGCACATTCTGTTGAAATTGCTTCTATTCACAATCACAAAGTCAGAAAGACCCCTGAAACTACCTAATTGAATCTGTACATGAACAAGAATGTGTAATATACCCCAAAAGTGGCCATCCAATCTTTGCTTGAAGACCTTCCATGCAGGGGAACTCTACATGCTAACTAGACTATTCCACTTTTGGACAACTCTAGCTTTTTTTTTTCTCATGATGTGTCTAAAAATGTCTCTTCGCAGATTTACCTTTTGCTTCTAGTCTTTTCCTCTGAGACTCACAGGACTTTTCTTCCATATGTTAGTTCTTCAGACGCCTGAAGACAGCTATCATGTTCCCCCTAAGTCATCTTTCCTCCACCCTAAATAATAACTATTTTCCCCATTTTATAGATGAGGAAACTAAGGCAATCAGAGTTTAAATTACTTGCCCAGGGACACACAATTAATAAGTGTCTGAAGCTAGTTTTGGACTTCAGGCCTTCATTATTTCAATTCTAAGCGCCTAGCTACCTGGATATTATGCCTAAATATTCCCACATCTTTCAAGTGATTGTCACACTGCATGAAATGAAGACCTTTCAACATCCTGGATACCTCCTATAGAAACTCTCCAGCTCACCTGTATGAAGGCAGAGAGACAGGAGACTCCATAAAGGGCTCTAAAATGCCATATAAGGGAGTTTGCATTTTATTCTAGATGTACTAGAGAATCACTGGAGCTTTTGGCCAGGGAAATATTCCTTAGTGCCTAAATGTGTGGAATGTGAAATGGAGAGGGGAAACACCTGAAGCATGGAGACCATGACTATTGCAACTACAGCAAGGTAAGAGGGGATAAGGATCTGAACTAGTATGATGTCCATGTGTACATACAGAAAGGAAAAAAAGTGAGAGGTATCACAGAGGTAAAATCGATGAAACTTGGCAACGAATAGGATATAGAAGTCGAGGGATGTTAAGGAGTTGAGTATAAGTTTGAGGCTGAGCACTTGGATGACTGGACAGATGATGGTGCCCTCAACAGGAAAAGGAAAGTTAGAAATAGCAGTGGCCTTGGGGCATAACACGTATGTGGGTAAGTCCCCTGCCTTTCTTTCCCTGAGTAACTTCAATAAACCACAACACCTTCAAGGCCCATGTATGAGTCCCAGAGAAAAGCCATTACCATGTCACTATGACGGGAACTCCCTCATACTTCTGGGGCAGCCCTTTTGTGGGGAAAACACTCTCCTATCACTTGTCTCATAGATCCCAAGTCCCGCTTCCCATATACACAAAAGCAGTCATCATGAAACCATCTAAGCCAAATCGCATACACTTATTTAATGCTTAGATAAAAGCAAGAATAATAACCACAACCCATTTATTTAATAGAAGGTAAATGCATTAGTAATCAAAATAATAAAACCCATACATAAACCTGGGTCAAATCATCAAACTAATGCAAGTAGTGTCTATGGGGAAGATTGGATACACCTTTACAGAGATCTAACTGGAAGTCACATGAGGATACCCAATGTGTAGCTTCTCAGGGCAACTCACAAGTCTCCATTGGAGGCCTTACAATCCTGGTCTTTTTAGGAGCAATCTGTCCAACACAAATCTCCTCCTTGTCTACTCATAAACTGATGAATCAGTAACAAGCTCTTTTAATTCACAAACATAAAAGTTCTTTTACTGCCCCTTTCAGTGACCAAATTGTTGACATACATGGGGAAAAGATAGTGTGATCTGTTTTGGACATGTTGAATTTTAGATGCTTCTGAGGTATCCAGTTTGAGGTGCCTAATAAGTAATTGATGATACGGGACTGGATTTTAGGAGAGAAACTAGGGAGCCCACAACCTTGGCATATACCCTCAATTAGCATTCTACATAATGATCCAGCAAAAGAGAATAGAAGTACTAGCCAGAGGAGTACTAAAAGTGAATAGGATCTTGAAGACCCAGAGAGAAAAAGAGTACCCAGGAATTGAGGGTGCCCAACAGTTTTAAATATCGCAGAGAGGTCAAAAAGGATGAAGACTGAAAAAAGGCCTGTGGCTACTCCTAACAACCTGATGATGTAATAGCCCTACATAGAATGCATTATAAATATTATTTTCTCCATTCAATGAATGAGGTAAGAGTTTAAAGATTTGTCTGGGATTGGAGATTAGTAGAGAGATTAAAGATCTCTTTGACTGTCTCTCCTCTCCCTGTGTTTCCCTCTCCCTGTGTTTCTCTCTCTCACTCCCTCTCCTTCTCTCTCTCTCTCTCTCTCTGTCTCTGTCTCTCTCTCTGTCTCTCTCTGTCTCTCTCTCTCTCTCTCTCTCTCTGTCTCTCTCTCTCTCTCTCTCTCTCTCTCTCTCTGTCTCTCTGTCTCTCTGTCTCTCTCTCTCTGTCTCTCTCTCTCTCTCCCTCTCCCTCTCCCTCCTCCTCTCCCTCCCTCTTCTCCCTCTTCGTCTCTCTCTTTTTCTTTCTTTCCTTCTCTCTTTACTCTATTATATATCTATGTTATAGCTCATATCTCTATATCTCTATAACATCTATCTATATATCTCCATCCCTGATATTTACCCTGCCCTACTCCTTTTAAATCAAGAATACCCTTCCAACAGTTAAGACTCATTCCATGAAGTTTCAGTGATATCTCTGAAATCAAATTTGCCTCCATGTGTCAGAATCTCTTTCACCCTCTCCGTTTTTTTCTTTATGATATGATATCTATAGCTATGGATTTTATTGTGGATGTCTTTCTTGGATTTTTGTCTCCCGGGAATAGGGTGGTGGTTGTTTCTGTTGCTATATTATAGCTACTGTCTGTGTTTATATAGCTTGGTGGATATATGCAGGCATTTTTCTTTCTCCCATTTCCTTTTCAGTTTAAAGCCTTTTTGATTAGATTTGCAACACCTCAGGCAAATACATTTTTACTGTCCCTTGTTAGTGGTGTCCCATGCCATGGTAGAGCCTGCCATTCTTATATATATATATTTTTTTTGCCTTTTGGAGGGCAATTTTGGGGTTAAGTAACTTGCCCAAGGTTACACGGCTAGTATTTTTGTGTGGGTGTTAAGTGTCTCCGGCTGCCATTCTTGTATTTTAACGTCCCAACTCTTCCATGGAGCTGGATCTCAGTGAGGTATTTTGCTTCTTGTGGGATCCTTACTATTCATGACAGTTTTTCTCCTCCTGCAACACCTCTTCAACCTTCAGCCGCCGCCCAAGGGCACACCCATACTTTATGTATTTTTATAGACCATCTCAGTAGGTATTGCTAAGGTGATTTGGGGGTCTCTTTTAGCTTTCATGTGAAGAAAAGAGTCAAGACACTTGGCTTATTAGTTTTCTTGGACTGACAGACTTGGTTGACCCCAGTTTGGGCTCCTTTATCACATTTAGCTTCATGCATTAGGATGACCTTGTGCAATCTCCAGAAATTTTTTTTAACTTAAGCTGCAGTGTGAGATTTCTCTGTCACTCCCGTAACATCCAGGAGAAGCAATACCTTCAAACTTAACAACGTTATTAGTGAGGAACATGGAACTGAATGGCACATTTTTTATTCTTAAACGCTTTACCCTGAGCAATTTAATCCCAAGAGCATATACATAATTTTCTGCTTTAAGTCAGAAGTTATTTGTCACTCAATCAAAATAAAGATGTCATTTCAGGATGAATTTATGGGATTGCCAGAACTTAATTTTCTTGTGGGAAGCAGGAGCATCCTCTTTCTTTGCTTTGTAGTATTTCTAACTGAGGCTAGCTCTTTATGGGTCATCTTGTGATGGAATACAGGCAAAAATAAGTATTTTGGTTACAGGCTGCACTGTAGGTCTATGAGAAAACTGTCAAACCTATAGGTAAAACTTTCAGTGACTTGCCATCCCTTCTGCATTTAAAACACATTTTTTTTTTTCAGAAAGAGGAATTACCTAAGGGAAACTCATATTACTAGAGAATACAATCCATGTCCCTTCCATTGTACCACTGAGTACAAACACACACACACACACATTTTATAGAGCAAGTATAGGTATCCTGATTTTAATTCATTTTTTCTCACCCCAAGCCCTCTCCTTGCCTCCAGGAGCTCATTAAAGTCAGCTGGAACACTTGATCTGTGTTCTCAGAATGCATACCCTTCTGGGCTTGACCTAAGCATACACCTATCCCCAAGGAAAGCAGCAGGCAACAGGAAATGTTAGCATGCCGCTAATTGGATAACAAAGTATAACCGCCGTTAGTGGTGGATGACAGATGAGGCCAGTCCTAGACAAAATTCTCAAGGAGGACTCTTCTTAGCTTCTGTTTTCCCTTATAGCCCTTTCTCTTTTTTTGCCCCTGTTATCATTCTTATCTCTCATCCCTCCACCTCGTATTCCATTCTTTTAGGGTGCTCGATTTCTGTAGAGAAAAGAATACTCATCTAACATGCAGAATCCCAAAGTCCATCTAATCCAAATCATACCTGACATAACCCCAAATTCCTATCACTAGGAGGGAAAATCCACTAATTTTCTTTTATTTTTAAATTTTTTTCTTAATCCACTAATTTTCAAAGCAGATAATTTCATTTTTGGAAAACTCCAATGATTGGGAATTTAATTTCTTTAAATCAAGTCTAAATTTGTTTCTGTAATTTCCACCTGCTATTCCAAGTTTTGTCCTTTGGGGCCAAGCAGAACAAATCTATATTCTCTTATCCATATCATTGCCCTTAGAATGCTTGTGATAAAGGAGCCAGAACTTGAAAAGGCTTTACTGATTATAGAGTCAGTTTTTCTCCAACTCTTGTTTTGAAAATGTGAATTTGTTCACTTGATATATTATGGAATGATCTGAGTATAGCTTAAATTTTCTGTTTGCTTATGTGAGATTTCATCTGAGAGAAACATTGAGAAAACACAGAAAACTACCACTTCACAATGACTCACAAGCTGCAAGCTTTCTGACAACGACTGGTGCAGTAGGGACTGTGGGCCAAGGAGAGATGTTTCTACTTTATCCACTCCTCCATCTTCCACCAAAACCCAGGTTGGAGGTTTTGGAGTTGCTGCCCACCTAGGCCGTCCTATTGCCAGTATATTTAACTTTTCTAGCCTGGGTGGATCCTTTGGGAATTGGGGCACAGGCTGAGCAGTATCCTGAGATCACAGACACGGCTCCTGTTTATTACAGTATGCATGCATTTCTTAATCATTTAAAATCTGTTAAACTATGCTACTATTTTTATTAGGTTCTTTTTAAAAAAATGTCACAGGTGAAGTTTTTTGAGTGTTGTGATCTTAACCCCATTTCCCCATAAACCTGGTGGTTTTTATTGTGCTATTTTGCATGACGGTGATTTTTAGAAACACATATGTTATATTACAGCAGAATTGACTGTATATAAAAAAAGGCAGAAATGTGATATAAGATGGAGAAAGACAATGACCTTGTTCCATAGGCCTAGGTATGTTTTTCTCAATCCCTCTTCTCCTACCTCTTACATACTCATTTGACTGGAAGAGTAGAAGACTAAGAAGATCTCAGAATTAAGAAACTGACTTTACAGGGACCCAAAGACTCCCTTGTTGAGAGAGTTGCCTTTAGAATAAATGCTGATTTAGTGTAGTATAATCATTATAGATTAAAAAGGGAAATGGAATTCCCACCTAAACTAGAATGTGGTCTTAAAGGCAAACCCCAGAAGTCAGAAAATATGGTTTAAAAAGTAAGACTTTGAGTTTGAGGGTACTACTTAGGTAGGGGTGGCTCTGCTCTGTGTTCCTGAAGAGCTTGTTATGTGGGGCAAAGGGCCTCTTGGTTTTGAAAACTTATTCTTACTAAGTCCTTGAGAGGACCAGGAAGACCATTCTGGAGAAAAACAAATCTGGGTAGTTTCCCCTCTATCATTTCCTCCAGGAATGATTTTTGGGTGTCTTATAAATGAGAATTGAATGTTGCTATGCTGTTATTGTTTTTTAATACTTGCACAAAGCTTTGGGACCTTAAACTAAAAAAGCATGGGAGAACCCACTCTTCCTTTTAGGAAGCTAATTTATAAAGATAAAGCCAGGAGCTAGACTCAGAGAGAGGATCCATGATGACATGGTCAGTGAAGTTATACCTGGCAAGTAGCTAGCACTGCCTGTGGGATGGGAGGGAACATCATTCAATGGCAGAGAGCAGTAGGGAGCAGGCCTGATAGGAGAAGATTGATTACATTAGTGGTCATAAAAAGACAAAGGAATATAATATTTTCCTGTGTGTGTGTCCTGGCCACATAAGTTCATTAAAGCATACTTCTATCTATGTGTGCCCTGGCCACATATTTTTGAGAGGTATATGTGTGTATATGTGTATGTGTGTCTGTCCATGTTCAGACAATTAACTTAAATGCTTAACTTCTGTTAATCATTTATTTTTTTTCCAAAATTTTATTTTAGACTCAAATGAGAGAAAACAAATACAGAATAGAGAAAAGAAACAAAAACATATTATAAACTTAAATAAAAAGTTAAAAAGAAAAAAAAGCATGTTGTGTGCATAGCAGAACGTAAGAGAGGATTCAAAATATGTAACAATAAATGTTCATTTCAAGAAAGCCTATATGATAAATAATACTTGTTGTGTTGAGAATTGTCCATCTTTTCTTTGCTTCCTTGTGAGTTTTTTCTTGACTGTGTACTTTTTAATTTTGTTTTTCTTCCCCCTTCCCTCAAGGCCCCCTCCCAAAGGCCACAATAAAGTTTGGATATGTTTCTCTATAGCTATAGATATATCCATACATATATACATATACATCCCAAACCTGTTCTACTCTTGATCTTTGTTTATATGTTTGTGCATATCCCTTGTTTCCTATCCCTCTTGCCTCCTCTGCTTTACTTCTTCCCACTACCTTGCCCTCCTATGACTTGCCTACCCCCCTCCAAGGATCCCTCCCCTATCCTCCCATTCCCATAAATCTAAACACCCTTCTATGCTCCTATTTAACATATTCCCTCCCCCTCCCCTCTAAGGATCCTTCCTTTTCCTCTCTTCCTCCATATGCCCCTACCATTTTTATTTCTTCTGGATTTAGAAGACTTTTATACTCTTCTAAATATATTATGTATTGTTCCCTCTTAAACCCATTCCCAATGAAAGTAGGTTACCAGAACTACCAGCCCTCCTCCCCCACCAAAGTCCTCTGTATCAATTCTTTTTCTTGCATCTCATTTGTATAAAATAATTACTCATTTAAGCTGTTCCTAAATGGTTTTACTTTTAAAATTCATAATATACTCAGATTTACCCCAATATTTCTTATTGATAAGAATCTTACACATACATTTTATATTTTACATATATAAAAAGTAAACAGTCTGTCCTTATGGATCCCTTATAATCAGTCTTTGTTATATACCTTATATTTCTCTTGGTTCTTCTATGTCTAATCTTTTATTAAGTTCAGGATGTTTTTTAGCAAAGTCTTGAAAGACTTTGCTAAAAGAGAGTTTATCAAATGTCAATTTTTTTTTTCATTTAGGATAACCCTTAACTTTGCAGGCTATGATATTTTGGCCTAAGCCCCAGTTCTTTTGCTCTTTGATGTGTTGTATTCCAAGACCTGCAGTTCTTTAATGTCTCTGCTGCTAGGTTTTGTGTAATTCTCATTGTGGTGCTATCATATTTAAATTGTTTTAATCTTGATGATTTTAATATTTTTTCCTTGAGCTGAGGATTTCAGAATGTGACTATGTGTTCCTATGAGTTCTCCTCATAGAATTTCTTTTAAGTGGTGATGATTGGATTTTTTCTGTTTCTACTCCTCCCCATACCCCTTGCTCTATTGCTTCAGGATAATTGTCTTTGATTGTTTCTTGTGTTATTGTATCAAGATTATTTTTTTGATCGTAACTTTGTCAGTGCAATTATTTTTATATTTTCTGTTCTTGATCTATTCCCCAAATCTGTTGTTTTTCTTATGTTTCGCTTTCTCTTCTATTTTTTTCATTATTCATATTTGTTAAATCATTTCTTGATCTCTTGTAACTTCAATGGCTTCACTTTGCCCAATTCCAATTTTCATGGTGCCATTTTCTTCCTAAAGATTCTGCATCTCCTTTTCTAATTGGTTGACTTTTCTTTCATATCCTTCTAGTTTTTCTTGGAATATTCTTGTTTTCTTTTTTTTAGTTTTTCCTCCATCATTTGATTTTTAAAGTCTTTTAAAAGATCTTCTGTGAGTTCTTTTTGGGTAGGTGTCCATTTTGCGTTTCTCTTTGGGAGTTTCTTTACTTCAGTATCCTCCTCTGAAGATGAACCTGGGTCATCTCTTTCCCATTAATAGTTTTGTATGGCTGGATTCTTTCTCCTTTGCTTGTGCATTTTTTTGTGGTGATAGCTTAATTTTTTTGTAATCACCTCTAGCCCCGGGGTATCGGGGATGGTACCTCTTGCCCCAGACCTTTAGTTCTCCCCTCTAGCCTGAAACCAAAGTCAACCCTCCAAAATTTTGTAAGTGCCCACAGCCAGAGCTTTCTGCACTCACTGGGAGGGATGATGATTATAAAGGGGAGATGCCCAAAGAGACTTATGTGGATTCATGGGGAACTCATAAACTGATAATTTAAAAAGACAGAGAGGATAGAAGTAATGGTGATAAATCAGAATGAAAAAAAAAAGTCCTATGAGGACTGTGTCAGGAGCGGTAAGACCAGAATGGGCTCAGGCTAGTGACAATAATTACGGAAAATTGTGTGTGTGTGTGTGCATGTGTGTATGTATATTTTCATGTGTGTGCACATATGCATGCACATGTTTGTGTATGTATATAGGAAAAACAGGGTAAGCAAAGAAGAGGTAAGATTATCAGAATGGAATGGGATGATGATAACCGACAAAAGGGTAAACTATTCAACTCATTTAATTTCGATTTCACTCTTCAGGATGAGTAAAAAAACCATAATAATAAGTAACAATAATAATACCTAGCATTTATACGGCACCCACTATATGCCAGGCCCTGCGCTAAGTACGTCCCTTGCTTATAATGCAGAAATTCAAATCCCTTTCTGAGATACTTTTTTCTTAGCCAGATATTCACTTCCTAAATATGTTTTTTCTCCTCTTCTAAATAACCTAATAGCTCATATTTATTCAGTGATTTTTAAGTTTTGCAAAGCACTCTACAAAGATTATCTTGGTTGAACCTCACAACAAATTTGGGAAGTAGGTGCTATTCCTTATTTTATAAATGAGTAAATTAAGACAGAAATTTAACCTTGCCCAGGTTCATATATAGTTAGTGTGTATCTAAGGTTGCCTTTGAACTCAATCTTCAGTTAACTGTCAATAGGCATTTATTAAACTCTAAGTTCCAGGTGCTGAGCTAGGCCAAGGAGATTGAGTGGTGTATCAGCAATGCCATATTCACAATGCCTATGGAAATTACAGATATGCTGATATAATTATCCATCACAAAATACATCAAGCTTGCCATATGGGGGAATAAGCTAGAAAATTTATTAAAATACCAAAAGACTGAGTCCCAAAACCAGAAAGTCAAAGCCATCAGAGTAGTTATGAAATTGGCACAGGTAGATAAAGTAGAAAGCACCCACATTCTCAAGCCTTTAAAACAGAACAGGATACCTCAGGCAAAGGTCCTCCTCTCCCTACTCACAGCAACCACCCAGCGTCCAGGAAGCGTGCTCCCAGCAGCTCTGGCCCCTGGCAGTCCTCAGCAGGAGTCCTTAGCAGAAATTCTGGCTGACTCAAAAAGGGCTTCGCGCTGCCACTGCCTCTGCCTCTGCTGCTGCTGCCGCCATCGCCGCAACTGCTAGCCACCTCAGGAACTCTAGTTTGGCTTCCGCTTCCTTTTGCTCCGCCCCTTCCTGCTACTTCAGCAAGTCCAATGGGGCATGGAAGATCTTTAAATCCCATAACCCTTACAAGTGGTCAGATAGAAAGGAAGAGATTCTCATCCAGATATTCACCCTTTGCTAGATTGTTATTCAGATCGTGCTCTCTAGTCATTGGTATCTCTCAGGGTTCTGTCCTAGATCCTCTTCTCTTATCCTTCTGTCCTACTTCACCAGGTGATTTCATTAGCTCCCAAGGATTTAATTTCTATCTTTATGCTGATGATTCTCAAATCTTTCTATCTTCCATCAACCTCTCTGCTGACATTCAATCTCTCATCTCCAACTGCCTTTTAGAAAACTCAAATTGGACATCCAAAACAAACCTCATTATCTATTCCTCTATGCCTCCTACTAATTAATGCACCATGAGAATTATCATGGCTTTCTTTATATTCCAAGGAAATGAAAGGTCTGGACAAAAATTCCCCTAAAATATGTAGGCTCTGGAAAGAAAGTATGATGGGGTATAGCAATTCCCAACCTCTACAAATACAAAGAACTTTTAACATTAAAAAAATTCAGTTCCTGTCACCTGCATGATAAAAATTGTACTGATAGTATCTATTGCTTGAGAAAATATACAATGACAAATAAACTGTGAATTCAATAACACTTCAATGAACTTGCTCTATTAAACACAGTAACAGTATGGTGTAATAGAGGACTAGACTTAGAGTCAGAATGATTTGGGTTCATATCTTAACTCTCGACACTAACTGGCCAATGACTTAGCCTTCTGATCCTCAAGAAACTATCTAGGACTTCTTAACAATGCCGTAGACAGGATCTGCTTTGAGTGAGTGGAGAGACTTCTCATATTAGGAATTACATTGACAAAAGTACAACTCTTTTTTTTTAAGTCATAAGTACATCTAAACACATTTGAAAACATATGTGGCAGGCATATTATTATTCAGCCTACATAAGGTGTGTTTGCTTATTTATGGATTCACACATGGATCCACAGATCTCTTATAAAACATTCTGCATACATTATGGTTTTTCCCTCCTTAGTTGCCTATTTTGTGATTGTCTTCAACTTTTCCCATATTCTTTAATAGGTTAAGATTTTTGATTACTATCCAATTTGTTTAGAGTGAAACTCCTAAGCAATCTGCATGCCTCAGTGCCAGGCACTGAGGGCATAATCAGATCTGAAAGGAACTTTCTCATCCCTATCTTAAACAGTAGGCAGGTCTGAGAGGGTGGCTGTTGAGATAGAAGTAAGGTAGTTCAAAAGAGAGATTTGACTTGTAGGCAAGGTACACCTGTGGGTCTGATTCACAAAAGAGGTGAAAGAAACCAGCATCTATGTACTAAAAGAACTGTCAATACTCCCCTGCAGATAAAACAAAAACTAAAGCAAAACTGCACAGGAGCAAAAATCAGCAGAGAATCAAGACATGGGGCAATGCAATAGAGTATACAGACTATAATTGCACCAATAATTTGTAGCTTGATGGAGAATGATGCCAGCAAATGGTCTTAGCAGCAATATGGGGAAAGAAGATAAAAGAACATTTTCTCCTGGGGTTGGGGAGAGATGTTTTGTTAAGGGAGCCTTCAAGGAAGAGATGGCCATGAAGAAAGGGAGCAACTTTAATTTCTGGTCCATCTGATAGCTGAGCTGTTACTGTCAGGATAGAGCCAGACTTCTAGGAGAAGTTATGTGTGCTGCTTTATTTCATTAAGTCTGGGCAAAGATAGAAACTCAATGGGTATCAAACAGGTATACCAAAGTATTCAAATATTATTTATTAAAACTCTTACAAAAAGAATATTTACTTTGAAGATACAGAAAGAATAAAAAGGCACAAACATTTCTCTCCAAACTTTAGAGACAAATACTCTCCTATACTACCTCTGGGTAGTAGGATTAGATTTAACATAATTTCTATGTAGTATTGTTCCTACAAGTTTCATATCCAAATGTAGCATCCTTGGAGGATGAAAACTTGTCTTGGTTTCTACTGACTTGGATCCTAGAGGTCTTTCCTCACTTCTTGTGGTATCAAAGTTTGAACACTTGCATTCAGAGCCCAGTAGAGACTCCACTCTCATACCTCTTGGTCACTCACTCTTCTGACCTCTCAAAGCTCATAATGTTGTGATCATTTCTTTACCTAAAACAAAAGAACAAATTAGGAGGCCAAGGACTAAAACCTGTTGTATTTACAGGCCATATGTCAGTCTCAGGTGTGAAGGTCTTGAGACCTATTTCCACTGATAGTTTTGTTTCTCACCTTATAACCTTATCTCTCAGCTGAATATTGTCAGTCTGGAAGAATTCACTCAAAGAAACTTTTATTCTTTTTGTATAATTGAGTTTGTTTGCATGATTTGTATATTATTTAATAAACTCTGTAGTTAGAACATCTATGGGTGAGATTTTATTTAAGTTCCTTGCCATTCTGAAACAGTAGCACAGAAACTTAATAGACCATTTATTTCAATCTCCTTGTTTTACAGATGTTGAAAACAAGTCCCAGAGAATTTAAGTGGCTTGCTCAAGGTCACATAGCTAATTAGTGGCAGAACTGGGGCTAGAACATACTATTTCTGGTATCCAATCTAGTGCTTTTTTTCACCATATACTTCTATCTAATTGTAATGGGAATGGGAATTTAAAGATCTTCCCTGCCCCTTAATAGACCTAGGGGGGAGTTTGAAGATCTCCCCTGCTTTGAAAGTAAACTCTGCCCCCTAATAGGCTGAATGTAATCACATGGAGCCTGTGATGGAGATAGTTTGCTGAAGGGAAGCAGAGCCCACAGGAAGCTGGTCTGAGCTAGAGAGATGGTGGGGTAGAGAGGATGCTCAGGCAAGGAGTCAGGCTGATATTGATCTTGTATTGGTTTGTGGGAAGACTGAAGGATGCTGTGTCTCTCAGCATTATTATGGCTTCTTAATGTCTTTGGTACTGTGATGGAATCAGTTTTGGGATTTGATTCTCTGGTGCCTAAATAAATGCTTTAGTTCTGTCCTCTATATGGAGAGTTTGTTATATTTTGCAGTCGAATGTCATGTGATACTTATAGTCATGGTCTTTATTGTGATTGTGGGTGCTATAAATATTGCATTGGCGCTACACTAATTCATTATTGTTTTTGCATATTTTCTATGAAGTTCCAAATTTGACTATTGTGGAGATAATCTATTATGCTGATTGCATGGTTTAGTGCATGGATTAAAAATTATTTAAAAAATAAATATTTTCAACTCAGAAGTGAAAATAGTCAAATAATCAATAAAAATTTATTAAGCAAATATTATGTGCCAGACACTGTGTTAAGGAATGCAGAAAGAAGCGAAAAACAGTCCCTGCCCTAAAGGAGCTTAAAATTTAATTGTGGAGACAACACGTAAACAAATATATACAAAACAAAGTATGTACAGGACAAATAGGAAATAATTAAAATAGTAACTTTTTCCATCATTTAGCTTTTTTAGAATAGGAAGTAGTGTATGGTGACTTTCTCCTTAAGAACTGCTAGGGTGCCTGACATAGAGATCAAATAGAGTAACAAAGTTTTATGCATGATTATACTAATGGGGTTCCAGGAGTAGTTGTAAGGAATGTAAAAAAAGCAAGTGCAAACTGGGATTTACTGTTGACAGAGGAGAGATGCCTTCGTCCTTAATCTGCCAATGTCACTGGCTAGCAGAGCTGTCACTCCACACTAATGACTTTAATTGAATGTTACACTATTGCTGTCCAACCTGATGTTCATTGACAGCTCAATCAGTCAGGCAATAGAGGATGCTAGACAAGCCTTTTTCCCTTCTTCTCTCCTCTACTGATTCAACATCAGACAATATTCTCCTACATTACTCTAAGGATATAAATTATACATCACTGATATCTCTGGAAATACTAGACACTATGGTATTTGTACACCAGCTTAGTATTTCCCTCCTTGGCCTTCTAAATAAAATGGAAGAAAGTAGAGTGGGATGTCTAGTTGGGCTCTGCAGAGTGAAATGTTGGTAAGTGTTTAACAATTGGCCCCCTGAAGAAAATGCATGATGTACTTTTAAGTTTTATCTGCTTTATTAACATTTTCTCCATCATTTCCCTAAATTTTGACCAGGGGTTGACAAATTGTGGCCCAAGGGCAAAATACAGCCCACTACCTGTTTTCTATGAGTTATGGTGAACTAAGAATGTTTTTGTTTTTTGGTAAACAATCAACAGAATAAGTGAAGTCCTGACATATGGCATTTGCTCATTTCAGAGGTGTAAATGCTCATGTTGAAAATTTGTTTTGAGAGCACATTGTAGTGCAATCAGCTCTCATGACTCCGTCCAAGCTGGCTCTAGCATATGCCTAGCTCTGGATATCCTCAGATCAGGACTGTTTTCTAAAATAATCCAGTAAAGATTACAGTCCTGCTTAAAACCCTTACTCAGATTTTGATTCTGTGTGTGTCCATATTTTCAATGTTTATTTGTTCATAGCTTTCTGTAGCTGCAACCACACTGGCATACCCAGGATGGCTGCTAGCAAAGGTTCTTAGATCTGCTTTACTAGGAAAGATAGCTGTTTAAAGGGTCAATGATCTTTTTAAATTACATTCACTAGTTCAGGGGAAAAGAAAGCACCCTGAATTTCAGAGAAAATACAAACAGAGAAAATACAAGCAGAGAAATTAAGACCAACAGACTGGGCTTTGACTGCATGAATCAAAGCAATATTGCTATACACTTCACATACATCCCTGGATTGAGAGAGCCTTTACATCTGAGCAATCAGGGAGCTCTGATTATATGCATATGGCCACGCAAAATCTCAACCAGCGAATCACAAGATTCTTCTCATAAGTAAGCCCCCAAAGCAAAATACCAACCCAGAGTATATATACACTTTTCAGAGCCAGAAGGCATCACAACCCTTGTGACTCAGTGCCTCATTAGAAAGTAGCAAAAGGTGTGAAAGCCTTCCCACAAGCAAGCTTCCCCTAAGCAAGTTTCCCATAATGGGCTCCATGTGAGGCCTATTAATGGGTGGGGAAGGTCTTAAATCCCATTAACATTACATTTCACAAGTACCCCACTTCCTTAGAATAAGAACATTTTGGACATCAAAATTAAAGCTTTGCCGTGTTGAAATAATTCTTCTGAAAGATTCTTAATGAACTTATTCCTAGTTGAATGATATTGGGTGAGTCATTTCTGTAGTCAAGGGCATTTTTTTCCTCATCTATAAAACAAGTGAGAAGGACCAGGTTATTTCTAAAGGTAACTGCTGCTCTAAGATGCTATGAATTTAAAGCCAGTACCTAGAGGAAAAAAATTGATACCTAGTTCTGAAAAGATGAGAAGGAATGAAACAGGAATAAGCTACCTCAGTTAAGATTGATAGGGACAAGACAACAGACAAAAAACAAATTGGGTTTATTTCACAGGAGATAATGAAAATGGCATGTTAATCCATATGTCAAGGAAAAAGATAAAAATGGAAAGAAAAACACAAATTCCCTAATCGCCAAAGACAGGCATAACATACATGGCAATTCTAAAATGGCTGAGATTCTGAACTCTTTTTGAAATGTCACATTTATCATGAGAAATGCAGATTAGAAGCTTAAATTTACTAATGAATAATGGGAAAACTTAGAAACTTGGCTACTAAAAAAAAAGCAAGCAATTGAATGCTAATACTTAGTAAATTTGAACATAGAATATATATCAGCAGATCTAGTTGATGTTTCTCCTCTTGGGTATTATGGGAATTAGCTAATGTGCTTGCTGAACCACTCATAATGCATAGTCTTTATAAGATAATTTTGCTGATTTAACATGTATTCAATATCCAAATGCATTATACACAGGAGCTGCCAACTTTCAAAGAACAGAAGCAGGAAAATTTGATATTAAAAATTTTTTTTAAATCATTTTGGAAATGTTTTCTAAAATGTCTCATTTCAGATAGGTCCTTCAAACCCAGACTGCCAACATACTCAGTGATATTAATCTTAGTCCTTGCTCTTTGAATTTAAACTAAGGAATGGAAGACTATGACCATCTTACTGCCCAGTTTCGCACTCTCATGGATAAAAACTTTGAGGAACACCCTTCATTTAAGTAAATGACATAGCAGATTTCCTAATGCATTGGGGAAGAAAAGGTTCCTTAGTTCTCAAAGAGACTATTATAATTGCAGCATTTTTTGTTGTGCTCACCTTTCCCCAGTACCTTTGTAGGCCCTGGGCTTTTGGCCCCGCACTTTAGAGGATCCCAGTCATCATAGACACAAAAATGTAAGATAAAAATTAAATCTGCAGAATAAAACAAAATAATTATGAATGACTTGCACAGCCAAGCAAATGTTACCCTATTTGCGTGGGATATATTTGGTAGTAAGTGGGAAAAATGTCTGAATACCTAAATTAAGTCAATGAATCTTAGGGATTATGTGGTACAAAGGCAGCTCGAAGGTTGAAGGTGTGGTGAGGAAGCAGGAAGGGCAGTTCTGTGCAAAGGGTGTATAATGGAACACAACATAGTAGATAAAGCTGCCGATTTGGAGCTGAGGAATGTGGTTGCTGAGCCCATGTATGAGAAAAGTCCAACTCCTCAGTTGAATCCTCACTCCCAGCTCCATCAGTGGTTGGTTTTAAATCCCCTTCCCCCCAACCCCCTCCCTTTCAGCCTCCTGAGCTACAAGTAAGGGTTGGAGGACAGGGAGAGAAGCTCTTGTGCTGCTCTGAGATCCTAGTGCAAAGCTAGATTGGATTTATACCCCTTCTAACGGGCGTGGTACAGGTGTAGTGCCAGAACAAGAGGGTTGAAGTCTTGTCCCTGGATACAACAGAGGTGAAGTTTTGTGAGATTTGCATTGCTCTTTGTAAAAAAAATGACCTGGCCAAAACCACTCAGGGGATCTTTTGATCAACAGCTGAACAAGATAGATGGGTTCAAAAGTGGCCTGTCAGTGTCCTGCTACTGCTTACACTGTCTTTTATATCTCCCATCCCCCAATGCTATAGGATAGGATCAAGTATAAAGTGGTTTTGTTGTTGTTCAGTCATTTCAGACATGTCTGATTCTTTGCGACCCGTTTGGGTGCTTTTTTTGGGCAGAGAAATTAGAATGGTTTGCCATTTCCTTCTCATGCTCGTTTTACAGATGAAGAAAATGAGACAAACAGGGTTAAGTGACTTGCCCAGGGTCACAAAGTTAGTAAGTGTCTGAGGTCAGTTTTGAACTCCGGGCTCTCTATTCACTGTGCTGCTAAACTGCCCTAATATGCAATGGGGACAATAATAATTAACAATTACAAAAATGATAGCAACAACAACAACTAGCTTTTACTAACACTTTATTTTTATTTATAGCATTCATTTTTTAAAAAAAAGTTTTCATTTCATTAACTATTTCCCAACTACATGTACAATTTTTTTTAAACAATCATTTTTTAAACTTTTTGAGTTACAAATTCTTTTCATCCCTCCTGCTCCTTCCCCTTCCTTGGGAAGGCAAGCAATCTGATTTCAATTATACATGTGACATCATGAAAAGTCATGTTGCAAAGAAGACAAACAAAATAAAATAATAAAAATAAATAAAGTAAAAATGTATGCCCCAATCTGCACTCTGAATACCTCCGTTCTCTCTGTGGAGGTGGATAGCATTTTACATCATAGGTCCTTTGGAACTGTCTTAGATCATTTTCTTGATCAGAGTAGTGGTCTTTCACAGTTGATCATCTTTACAATATTGCTCTTACTATATATGATGTTTTTCCGGTTTTACTTACTTCACTTTGTATAAGTTCATCATATAAGTCTTCCTGGGTTTTTCTGAAACTATCCTGCTTATCATTTCTTATAGCATAGAAGTATGCTGTCATAATCATATATAATAACTTGTTCAACCATCTGCCAATTGATGAGTATCCCCTCAATTTCCAATTATTTTCTAACACAAAAAGAGTTGCTACAAATATTTTTTGTACACATAGATCCTTTTCTTATTTGTTTGATCTCTTTGTGATACAGGTCTAGCAGTGGTAGTGCTGGCTCAAAGAGTATGCAAGTTTTATAGCTCTTTAGGCATAGTTCAAATTGTTCTCCAGAATGGTTGGACCACTTCACAACTCTACCAACAGTGCATTAGTGTACCTATTTTTCCACAACCCCTCCAGCATTTCTCATTTTCCTTTACTGCCATGTTAGACATTCTGATAGATGTTAGGTGATACCTCAGAGTTATTTTAATTTGCATTTCTCTAATTAATAGTGACTTAGAGCATTTTTTTCTTGGGACTACTGATAGCTTTGATTTCTTCTTCCAAAAACTTTTTATTCATATATTTTGACCATTTACCTACTGGGGAATAGCTCTTATTTTTTTTATAAATTTGACTCAATTCCCTATATACTTGAGAAATTAGGCCTTTATCAGAGAAACTTGCTGCAAATTTTTTTTATACTACTTCATTGTCTATGATACATTTTAGCAAAATATTTTATAGTCATCTCTTTTAATTAGGTTTATTTTTGCTTTTGGTTTGTCTGAGATCATGATTGTTACCCTTGCCTTTTTTCCCTTTGGCTAAAGCATTAAAGCTTCTGCTCCAACCCCTTATTTTAACTTTGTATGTGTCTTTCTATTTGAAGTGTTTCTCTTGTAAGCAACATATTTTTTGATTCTGTTTTCTAATCCATTCTTTCTACTTCTGTTTTATGGGTGAGCTTATTCCATTCACAGCTATGTTACCGTGTATTTTGCTTCATCTTACTTTCTTCTGTTTATCCTTCTCTGTGTCTTTTTATCCTGTCCCTTTTCAAAAGTCTGCTTTGCTTCTAATTATTGCCTCCCGTAATCTGACCTCTTTCTGCTTATCTTCCTCCATATGTCTTATCCCCTTCCCCTCTTATTTCCCTACTGGGTAAGAGATTTCTATACCCAACTGAATGTTATATTCTTTCCTTTTTGAAGCAATTAAAAAATTTAATTTGTGGAATAAAACATGCATTTTTATGACATAGTACAATAAAAAAGATGATTGTACATGAAACTGCAAATCTAATATACAATTCCTTTCAAATCTACATCAGAATTATCCTTGTAAATTTCTTTTTTTTCCTTCCCTCCCGCTACCCTAGTGATGGTCACCATTAGACACAAATAGGTATATATACGTAAAATTATTCTATACATACTTCTATTTATCAGTTCTCTTTCTGAACTAATTCTAATGACAGTGAAGTTCAAGCATTACCCACCCTCATATTTTCTACTCCACTATAAAAATTCTTCCTTGTGCACCTTTTTTAATGAGAAAATTTTCCCCATTTTACCTCTTCCTTTCCCTCTTCTTTCAGTGCCTCTTTCTCTTTTATCCCTTCATTATTTTTTTGAGATCATCTTGATATAATTGACTCACACCCCTGCCTTCTGTATATGTAAACTCTTTCTAACTGCTCTAATAATGATAATGTTTTCCATATAGATAATCTTTCCATATAGATATATCAACCTTTTGGAGTCCATTATGATTTATCTTTCATGTTTACTTCTTTATGCTTCTTGAGTCTTACATTTGAAAGTCAAAATTTCTCTTCTTCTCTGGCCTTAAAAAAAAATCAGGATGTTTCAAAGTCTCTATTTCATTAGATAGCCATTTTTTCCCTTGAAAGATTATGTTCATTTTTTCTGGGTAGGTTATTCTTGATTGTTGTCCTAGTTCCTTTTCCTTCCAGAATATCATATTCTAAGCCCTTGGGTTCTTTAATGTGATAGCTGCTGAATCTTATGTGATCCTGACTGTGGTTCCATGGTATTTGAATTATTTCTTTCCAGATGCTTGAACTATTTCCTCTTTGATTGGGGAGCTTTGCACTTTGGATATTCTATTCCTGAGATTTTTCATTTTGAAATCTATTTTAGGAGATGATTGGTCAATTTTTTCAATCTTTATTTTACACTCAATTTTTAGGATATCAGGGCAGTTTTCTTGATAATTTCTTGAACTATGTCTAGACTCTGTCTTTAATTATGGATTTCAAGTAGCACAATTCCTTAAATGATTTCTCCTTGATCTATTTTCCAGGTCAATTGTTTTTGTGATGAGATATTTCCTATTTTCTTGTGTTTTTTTTTTCCCATAGTTTGACTTTGTTTTATTGTTTCTTGAGGTCTCATGGAATCATTAGCTTCCACTTGTCCAATTCTAATTTTTAAATAATGCTTTCTTTAGTGAGCTTTTGTACTTCTTTTTCCATTTGTCTTATTCTGTTTTTTGGTGCTATTTTCTTCAATACTTTTTGTGCCTCTTTTACCAAGGTGCCAATTGTCTTTTGTTCATTATCTTGTGTTGCTCTTATTTCTTTATGCAACGCTTTTCTTTACCACTCTTACTTGATTTTGAAATTCATGTTTAGCTCTTCTAGGAATTCTTGTTGGGCTTCTGTCCAATTCATATTTTTCTTTGAGGTTTTGCTTGTAGGTATTTTGACATCATTGTCTTCTTCTGAGTTTGGGGCTTTATCTTTCCTATCACCACAGTGTTTTCTATTGCTTACTCATTTTTCCAGTCTATTTCTTGACTTTGAATTTTATGCTAAAATTGGGCTCCATTCCTGGGATATGGGCAAGGGGATATTGTTCCTAGTTTCAGACTGCTGTTTTCAGAGCTAGTTCTGGGGGTTTGGAAATTTTTGGTGCATCTAAGATAGTATGATTTGGGGAGAGGTACAGTCACTGCTTCCTTATGCCCAGAAGAAAACATTGCTCCTCAGGACCTCTTGTCCTGAGGAGCATAGGGTATACTCCTTTCTGTCCTGGAACTGTGACCTGGAAGTGCAGTATGGGCTATGGAGTTGTTAAAAAGTGTCCTATCCTCACTCAGTGCTGGCACAGGGGTCCCTTGTAGTTTCCTTCTTCCCTGTTGTCCAATTACTTTATCATGTCTGATTTGAGAGCTCCTGAAACCGCTGCTAGTACTATCTCTACCTGTAAGATCCATTGCTGGTGTTGCTGTTACCTGGTCTCTGGGCCAGCCCTAACCCTAGACCTCTCTTTCTAGACTCTTAAGTTGTCTTGGCCTGGAACTATATATTTTGTTGACTCTGTAGCATGAGAATTTTGTTTGAAGTGTTATGTTATAGTTGTTTAGAGAGGAATATTGAGAGCCTGGCTGTTTCCTCTACTCCACCATTTTGGTGCTGCACCAGAAATCCCCCTACATAGCACTTTAAAGTTTGCAAAGCATTTGCATTCATGAAATATTGAAAGGCATAGAGGAAGGCCCCCTGTATAACAAATACACTCTTGAGAAACCATTTATGGACATGGAATAAGATCATACAGGAAGAACCATGGATGGGTCACAATCTGCACCAGTGGGAAGAATGCAAAGAGCTTCTCATATGTTATTTTAGCTAATTCTCACAACAACCCTGGGAGGTAGGTGCTATTATTATCCTTATTTTATGGGCAAAGAAATGAAGAGTAGAGGGATAAAATAACTTGCTCAGGGTCACAGAATCTCTACATGTCAGAGGGAAGACCTGAAACCCAGGTCTTACTGGCTCTAAGGCCAGCTCTTGATAGGCTATGCCATTTTACCTCTTGTAACTTTTACTTCTTTTCTATGTTTTTTTTTGGTTGAGTTATTTAATGTCATTTCTTTGAAATTACATATTACTATCATTGCATTTTTATAAATATTCACAATTATGAATTTTATCAATATAATTATAGTTAAAATTATATAATTATTTAATTATATTAACTATAATATAATTTATAAATATTTTTATTTTATAAATAAATATTTTTATTTAATTATATTCCATCCAGACAGGACTAGCATCTATTCCTCAAATTCTATCTGCTGTCTTCTGTCTCTGTTTAGTCTGCATTGGTGGAGTCTGTCCCTCAAGCCTGGAATTCATTCCTTCTTCATCCTCAGCTCGTCAAAACCCTTCTTTCAACTCAGCTGCAGTGCCACATCTTCCCTGATCCTCCTGACTTTCCATTCTTTTCCATCCACATTTTTCTTGAGCTCTTTGTATCTTATCTCAACACTAGTCATAGCTCACCTTGCATTTTAATTATTTGTATTCATGGCATAACTTACAAACTTCAAGAGGATGGGGACTGAGTCCTTAACTTTGTAATGTCAGGGCCTAATCAGTAACCAAGTTTTACGTGTCTGCTACATGTCAAGTATAATACTAGATACCTTGTATGGAGATACTAGTACAAAAATGAGACAATCCTCTTGGAGTTTAATCAGATTTACACAATGTGTTCACTGATAAGTAAATACAGGATACATAAAAGGTGTATCATACACAGTGATTTGGAGCAGGGCAAACAATGGGGGAATCAGGAAAGACCTTTTGAAGGAGAAGGTTCTAGAGCTAAGGCTTGAATGTTATTAAGAGTTCAGAAGCTAAAGGTGAAGAGGAAGGGAATTCTAGGCATGGGGGAAAGAGAATAGAGATGGGATGTCATATATTATGTTGAAGTTTGAAAATATTCATCTTTAAATTTTGATATTAGTAGCATATTCTCTCCATTCTGAGCAGTTAATTGCTTTTGATGACCTGTCTTTGCTCCTTAGAATTTTTAATATGTCCTGCATTGGCTGCCTAAAAATTCTAGGTGATTTCTTTAAATTCTTAATTATTTACAACAGAAGGCACCATTTCTTCAAGTTTTAAAAATTATTGTAATCGTTAGTGATAGGATTATAATGAATTGTACCAAACTTAAATTAAAAAATTCTCCCATCTAAAGAAGGGGAAGATTAATTATTCTTTCAAAGTAACTATGCAAGCTATTTCATCATATCATATAGGCCCATATCTTCTGTTAAATAATATTATATTAGAACCTGGGTAGTCTGTGTATAGACCAGAATATTTTAATTTTGACATTCAGTGTTTATGTGTGTTTAAACTGTCATAAATAACAATGAAAATAGCAAAGTGTAGTTCAATCTTTAATGTGCAAATATGGCTCCATTTGTGTCAATAGTTGAAATGTAAGTTTCCCTGGATTTCATTTTATTCAATTATAATTTTTATGCATTTTGTATTTTTAATACAAAGTGATTATTATTTCAGTTTTGAGAGTGTATGAGTTGTCCAAAAATGGTACTATGAAATATATAAAGAACATCAATATTTCATTCTTTAGTTTATTTGTATTGCCAACAAAACCAGTAATACTAAAAATATTTTTAAAAATTAACATTTAGGGGCAGCTAGGTG
>NW_027185694.1:6994396-7036296 GCF_028583685.1 Petaurus breviceps papuanus | reverse complement strand
CCACACCCCCTCCCCCAAACTAGCTGTGTAATCTTGGACAAGTTACTTAATCCCAATTGCCCTCCAAAAAGGAAAAAAAAATTAAAATTAACATTTAATTTTGACTTAAATTTATGTTAATTTAAAATTGAAAATTTAAATGTAAAGATATATTTCAAAATTTAAACTTTAGTGTAAGGTGCAATGAATTTATCTTTAAAATTATTTCATGAAAAGAATATTTTCAAAGATCTTCTATGAAAATTTTTTCGTATGAAATGTACCAAAATAAAGTTATGATGCACAATAAAATTTTATTTATTGTTTCTATACTTGGATGCATGCTATGGCAAAAAGGACAATGTTTTGATTTTTTCATGGAATTTGAATTATTGAGGAGTGATAGGTCATTTGATGAATTCTTTTTTTTTTTAAGCAACTTGCTCAAGGTCACAAAGCCAGTTTTTTTTGTGTGGGTGTTAAGTATCTGAGACTGGAACTGATCCTGGGTCCTCCCCACTCTGGGGCTGGTGCTCTTACTCACTGCGCCACCTGGCTGCCTCTATTTGATGAATTCTAACTTCCAGATATCAGCTATTGAATGATGTTGAAAATATTTTTTAAAATGAAGGTGTCGATATTTGTAATCTGGTGAGGGACTGTAGGCAGTACATGGTCAAGTAGTCCTGCAGCTTGCAGTAGCAATTCAAATTTAGACAGTTGTGTCAGCTCTGTACTGAACTGTGCATTTTAAAATACAATACTTCTTATAAAAAGGTAAATGTTGTCAGTTAATTAATCTGAATTTTTATTGATAAATCAATACACTTCACACGGGCCTATCAATTTTGTAATTTTATTTTACAGGCATGACCTCACTGGTGTGAGCAATACCTCTATGGGTGCACATTGTAACCCTCTACATGCTTCTTGCTGTGTGACCCTGCTCCAGGTTCATAAAGGATCCCTAGGGTATGTGCTGTACTTTGTCAAGCCTTTCAAGATTTCATGAATACAGGCTGTTCACCATCCCTTACTCTCCCTACATGACAGGCACATTGTCTCTCCCGTTCAGGTGAGCTTGGAATTATATCTATATTACTTCTTGCCATTTAAGCACAGAATTATAGAATCTCAGATTTGAAAGGGACTTCAGAGACCATTTAGTCAAACTCATTTGACCAAGAATTTCCTTTATGACATACCCAATAATGGTTGTCTAGCCTCTGTTTGAAGACAGTATGGGGGCAAGGAAATGGTAGCCCATTACCTCTCAATGTAGGTATTCAATTTTGGGGTAACTTTAATCATTTGGAAGTTTTTTGTTTTCTTTTCTTTTGTTTTCCTTTATTTTCTTTGAAAATTACATTAACCCTAAATATGCTCTTTTCCATCTCTACTTATTATCCCTCGTTTTGACCTCTTGAGTTAAGCCTAATAATCTAATCTATTTCCAAAACCATTCACATGTTTAAAGTTAAGCTAAAGGCTTCTCTTTTCCAGGCTAAGCAATCCTAATTCTTTCAACTGATCCTGTTATATACCATGTTGTACAGGCTTCTCACCATTATAATTGTCCTTCTGAATGTATTCTCACTTGTCTGGACCTTTTTTACAATGCTGTACTGATCACTATAAAACTGTCCTTTCATGTTGGATTATTGATCAATTGCCTAAGCTGTTTAATTTTTCCTTCTGCCTAACTAGTCTATAGTAATAAAATAAAAATAATGACAAATGATACACAATAAAGTCACTTATCTTTTTCCTTCTACTGATCCTTACCCAAATATTCTCCATCAATTTTCTCCTTTCTGATCCTTGGATTTCCTTACATACTTAAGTATATCTTATTAGCATTATTAGAAATTATATCTTATGTTTTTCAATCAGTGAAAATCTATCTTCTCACCTAGCCAATTTATCCCTTCACCTTAATTGAGAACTAAAGAAAAAAAATAAACCATTACAAACATGGATAGTCAATCAAAACAAATTTCTACATAGGCTATGTCCAAAAAAAAATGTCATTCTGCTTTCTTCACTTTTCTATCAGGAAATAGATCATGTGTCATGATCATTAATCACTGCCACTCCACATCAATTTAGAGCCCTATTCCAGTTTTGAGACCAATACCACCAAGTCTCTCTCAGTGATATCTATAAAGTCAAATGTGCCTCTTTGTGTTAGAATCAAAGGTCCCTGCTGCTTATTATCCATACTTTGTGCATATCATCCATATAGACATCTGAGTGCATGATGGTTTTTCTTTCTTTTTTTTTTTTTTGCTGACTCATTTTTGGCATATATTCTCTCTTAGTTACTTATGGTCATCACTAATTAGTTATGAATGGTAGCAGTGATTTTGTATGCACATTACTATGCATCTTTCTATTGTGCTTAAGGTCATGTGCAATTTTTATTCTTTTGAGATCATGAGGTTCCATGACTTTCAGACATATCCATTAATGTTACAATGAGAACATTTATTTGGAAAAAAAAAGGATCAGTTTTGGTGGCAGGGAAAATTTTAGCATCATTGAAAGTGACACACAATTTTGCAAATGTGACCTATATACTCTTTTCCTGTTGAATTCTAGGCTTTCAGCTTAATGTCCATATGTATTGTCTAAGATATCTCTACTAATGTCTTTCTTAAATATCAATAATCATAGAACTAGTGAACAAAGTCCTCTTTGTAGCTACATCTACCAACAAATTTTGTATTATCTTATATATAGATGGGAGAAAATTTGGTTAAATGAGAGTATATTTTACTCTTCTGAGTAAAATTACTTTGTTGAGTTCCCAAAGGAAAATGTAAGCTCTTTGAGACACACACACACACACACACACACACACACACACACACGCAGAGCACTAAAAGGTTTTTGTTATAAAATAAATAAATAATACAGTAGACTTATTTTCTTTACCTATTAGCCAATTGTTTTGTATTTACATATCTATGTACATGTTATTTTTTCTCCCAGTAGAACATAAGCTCTTCAGGGCAGGGATTGTATCATTTTTGTTTTTGTAACCCTGAGGTCTGGCACAGTGCCTGACACTTATCAATTAGGTTCTTAATGCTTATTTAATTGAGTTTTTGAATGTTCATTTTAAGCATGGAAGTCTGGTGAAGCTTCTGGACCCCTTGTCAGAGTAGTGTTGTTGTTTTTTTAATTGAAGGAATCCTACATTTCAGCTAGAGATTAATAAAAAAAAATACATATATGGCTTTTTTTTACCCACCTGAGGTGATGGACTCCCCAAAGTGTATCGATGTTTTTATCTGTGGACCCCAGATTAAGCACCCTGTTTTAAGCAGAATAGTACATAGGATCATATTCTTTGTGCTCAGAAGCACTTTAGAAATCAAGATTAACCCCCACATTTTATAGATGAGGAAACTGAAGCCTACAGAGGTTAAGGGATTTGGCCAAGATTACATAGATATTAGGTTATGAAATGAAGATTCAAACCCAGGCTTTCTGACTCCAGAACCAGAATGATTTCATTCTTTAGAGCTCATCTACTTTAATTATTTGTCCCCTGCTCCATAATTTGTTAAAATAGGGAAATTTAAAAATAAATACAAATCCCAAATGCATATTTGTTTATAAGAGATTCTAAAAATGTCCATGTATTTGTTAGAAAAAGTATTATTGAGGATAAATCCCTTTACCTTATATGGAGCCATAAGGAATCTATATACATATTTTAAAAGAATATTTACCAGTTCCATGGTCTCTGTTTTTAAATTTGTTAGATTAGCTTTAAAAATGTGCATAACACACTTTTTCCTTTTGTCTTTAATACTAACTATTCTCTAGTTACTTCATTTTAGTTCCAAAGTCTAATGCTTGCTTATTCCCACTGACTTCATGTTTGTCATAATACTTGACTTGAGAAATATGTAACTTAACTCCCATATTATTCAATCTACATCGAGGGTTTTTAATTGAAAATTAGTCATGTAGTTAATAAAACAATTTTCTAGTAAAGCACTGTAGCTTGAGGAAATAAACCAACATATATGATTTCCCCTTTGTTTCTATTTGTTGAACTGTTTTCAAACCAATAGATTATCTAATGAAAGTCTTTTCCCCTAAGATTATATGGCTATGTAATTTTAAAGTAAAAAAAAACAATTTGGGAATAAACCACAAAATACACTTGGATTCTATTTGCATCATCAGATGTATAAAAATGAAAGTGAGAGACTGTTAGTATTCCAAAAAAATTCTGAATTTTCATAAATAATCTTGTAACAGGAAAAGTTTCCTTATTCTCAGCACATTGATGCATAATAGCTTAATTTTCCATAAGTTGAAAGACGGCTGAGTCCAAAATGTAGTAATTCATGGGTATTACAAATACATGGATATTCATTAATAATCTAGATTCTGTTTGAATATGTACAGTGAGGTGATCCCCTTACCTTTCAAGGCAACCATTCAATCTGGGGGCAGCTCTAATTTTAGGAAGCTTTTTTTTGTTTTTAAATTAAATGAAACATTAAATAAATTAATTCATTTGACAATTATTCATTAAGTGCCTACTATGTGCTAAGGGCTTAGTAAAACCCATTATCCTTAAGGAGCTTCTGTATAGTACTGGTGATTAGACATATGCTTAGAGGAACACAGTATGCATTAGAATAGGCTAACAGTATATATTTTTAAAAAGTACATGCAACATACTTTTAAGCTTAATTCATATTAACTCATCATTTAAGTCTACAATAAAAAAATAATAAACCAAGCCCTGATATTTAGTGTTGTCTGAATTCCAAGGTGTAAATGTTCACAATGAAAGTGTTACAATCAGTTCTAGGGCACTGCTTGCCCATAGGGTAGTATATTTTCATTATATGGACATTTTGGTCACCTAAAGGTTCAGGAAAAGAATAGTTGTATGTGAAACACTTGATAAAATCAGTGTGAGAAGAATCACAGCTCATCATTTAAAAATACTTCAGGAAAGACCTCAACTGTTCTGAGGAGTTAAGTAAAACAGTCCCTCAGATAAAGATGAAGAACTGTTTGAAAGCAGAACCCTGATTGAGGTGTGGATGACTTCAGGGCATCATTGTTCATAAGCTCATGAACATATTGCTCACTTCAGGGTTTTGAAGGATATAGCTGAGAAATAACAAATTCAATAAATGTTTGTGAACTTTAGAATGATTATGTAAAGATTATTGGGGTCATCCCTGATAGAAGGATGTTTTTTTGTTTGTTTTACACCATATAGTATGGATTAGTCACTAAATCCGAAGAAGCCCTGATTTGAGATACTAATAGCTGCAGAAAAGAGAGGATTAGCTAAAGGCAGAAGATAGGGATGAGAAGAAGTTGAAAATAGGAGGAGTCAGAGGAACCAGGAGTAGACAATATGCAAGGTGAAGAGAAAAGCTACTAAACGGAAACCAGAATGAAAAGGCTGAAAAGAGATGAGAAAAATGGATGGATAGACTTTGCAGCTGAGGCAAGGGGCTGTTGGTCTGGAAGAGAATGCGACTGGTTCAAGGAAGCTAGAATTCTTTGCTATTTGAAGAATTGTTGGGCTTATTGTCTTCTAGTGCCATTTATACTGGAGAGAGGAGAAACATCTTAGTAATGTCCTTTACTGACCACTATTGCTTAAGATGTGAAGAAATATGCCCATCAATTGAAGACTGACTGAACAAGTTGTGGCATATGAATGTAATGGAATACTATTGTTACGGTTTAAATCCAGGGATGCCAAAAAGCTGTTGCAGTTTAAACCCAAGGATGCCAAAAACTGTTGAGGTAGGGTCTCTGCCCACCCTAAAACTGTTGTGGTTTAAACCAAGGGCGCCAAAAACTGTTGAAGTAGGGGCTCTGATTCCCTGACCAGGAACTGTGCTGTAAGAAATGATGAACAGGCAGACTTCAGAAAAACCTGGAAAGGCTTATATGAACTGATGCTGAGTGAAGTGAGCAGAACCAGGACAGCATTGTACATAGTAACAGCCACAGTGTGCTATGCCTGACTTTGACAGACTCAGCCCTTCTCAGCAAAGCAAAAACCTAAAATAATTTCAAAAGACGTATGATGGAAAATGCCATCCACATCCAGAGAAAGAACTATGGAGTCTGAATACAGAGCAAAGCAGACTATTTTCTTTTTGTTTTGTTTTGTTTCTTCTTTCTTGTGGTTCCTCCTATTTTCTTCTATACAATGTGACTAATGTGAAAAATATCTTTAATAGGAATATATATGTAGAACCTATATCAGATTGCATACCATCTCGGGGAGGGGGGAAGGGAGAGAAGGAGGAAGGAGGAGAAAATTTAAAACTTACGGCAATGAATATTGAAAACTAAAAATAAATAAATTAACTTGTAAAAATAAAAAAAAGATGTGGAGAAATAGAAATGGAAGTAAAGGCTTTTTATTTGCTTTATTGTGTTGTTATATTTTTTGCAAAAAGAATGTTATACTTTCTCAATACCCTTCTAAGGGTAGCTGTGTGATAAAAGAGTTCAACACTGTTTTGGTGGCCCAAAAGTAGTGAAAAGTCAGTATTTCTGGGCAGGAGGGTTGTGAGGACCAGAATGGGAACAGAGAGTTGAGTCTGGTAGGTAAAGTATTGTTTAGACAGTTCCCTAAAGAGATCAAGGACATACACAGGCTGCTAGTCCAGAGTTATAAATTATCCTGGCATATGTTTTTTCTGTTTATATGTCTAGGTTTCATGAGTAAACACCCTTACCAACTGATACTATGAATATTGGTGGGAGAGTATGACTCGGGTTTTTGGGTGGACTGGTGTTTCAATTGTCTTCAGTTGAATAAATGTTATGATTATTCCTCCTTTTGTTTCATAATGAGTACATGTTTTATGTTTAAGATTTAATGGTGTCATTATGACTGATTTCACATAAATAGGAAGTGGACTCAGGAGCTATAGTATCAAATAGTACTATAACTCCTAAAAACCAAGATTACTCTAGGACCTGGAGAGGGAGTATTAGAGGGCCTCTATTTGGGGAATTACCTTGATTTGCTTTTATGGGTTCCAGTTAGATGAGGGAGACAACCTTAGCTGAGAGAGAGAGAGAGAGACAGAGACAGAGAGAGAGAGAGACAGAGACAGAGAGACAGAGACAGAGAGAGACAGAGAGAGAGAGAGACAGAGAGAGAGACAGAGAGAGACAGAGAGAGAGACAGAGAGAGACAGAGAGAGAGAGGGGGAGGGGGGGAGAGAACGAACCTAGGAAGAGTGGGGATCAGTGCCATGTCCATGTTTTTAAAATATACATATACATATACACACACACACACACATAGTATCTGTGTATGTGTATATGTATGTGTATATATGTATACATTTTTATATATACCCACATGTAATGGAAATGAAATTTGAAGATCCCTTTGTATTGCTAAGCTGATAGGTACTTAGCACCTAGTTTCAAATTAAGCCTCTGTTAAAGAAACAGAAGGCATGAACCCCTGTTGCTGATGTAACAGGAAGGGGCTGAACAGGGAGGAGCAATTCTGTATATAAGGAAAACCCCAAGCTAGGAAAATCAGAATTTCCTGGCGACTTGTGGTGGTGGAGCTTCTTCTGAGGGCCAGCCAGAGCTGCCAGAGGAGGCATAACTGTGGTGTCAGTACTTTGTTTGTGGCTTTGTTAAGCCTTGACTTCCCAGGAATAGTGACTGTGAAGGAGTTAAGGTGGACGGGACACTGCGAGCTTCAGTGTGGAACAGGAACTGCATGGAGAGCTGGACAAGGAGCTGGGAGCTGTCTGCCTTTGAACCCAGGTGACAGGTTGGTGAATTCAGGTAGGAGCTGGGACCATGGAAGGGGAACCAGGGAAACTGACAGCCTCGAGTCAAGCTGAAAGAAGACTTTACTTGGATACTGTGTGCTTACTGAGAAGATTATGATTTACTGTGACCTAGGGGTGGAGAACTTTGACTTTTGTACTTTGTGATTGAATTAAGGACTCTGCTATTGACTAAATGAAAGTACTTTATGATTGGAAACTAATCTCCAATTGAGACTACTCCAGGGGTGTAGTACTTTGACTTTTGTATTTTGTATCCCTTAAGCCTCCTTAAGGATGATTGAATGATTGAGTTACTAAATGATTGTACTTTGTTGAAAACTATTGTGACCACTTTGGTGAAAACTCTGTGCCCATTTTAGGGATAAATCATTGTGAATGCTGTATTTTGTTTTTCTGTTATAAATTGTAACATTGTAAATGCTGTACCTTGATTTTCTGTGAATGTTTTGCTTTGATTTGTTATTGAATAAATAGTGTTCACTATACTATGTAATCAGAATCTTGAAAGCTGTTCACAGCAGCATTCTTCTGGAAAGCTGCTTGTGTGTGGTTTTACACCATATTTCTATATATTTATGCACATACACACATGTATGTACACATATTAAAGATTCCTGAACAGCATAGAGCTGCTGACTATGATCATGTATTATAAATTTAGAATGGACAAAATCTGCATAGTTTTATGACTTTCTTGAACAATACTTGGTAACAGGACCAAACATAGAAAAATTGATTGTAGATTTTACTTATTTTTGGCAATTAGTAGGAAAAGATGGAAATATTATGGGGATAAAAGATTCTTGGGAGGTGGTAGATGAGTAATTGCAATAGCTGATATGGTATTTTGACTCACTGGAAGGAGGTATAAGAAACAAAAACAGGAGTAATGAATGGAGTGAATAAGGAGTTGGGGGACCAGAAATTACAGTGCAGACAAATATTGCAAACATCAACAAGGGAGTAGTTGAATATTAGGAGAAAAAAAGCAAATTTGAGAGGAAGATTTTAAAAGGTTATAATCAGAAGAGGATAAAAAATGAAAAGAAAGTTGCTAATTATTAATTAAATTTGTAGTGATAGATAATATTTCCCTTATATATTTATAATATTTCCCTTTTATGTATATAATATTTGCCTTACTAAACAACCAAATAATTACTATTCATCCACAAGAAAATAAAGTTAAAATATAAGCAAGATAAAATTAAATTTTATTTTTTAAAGGACATATCTGAAAAGGTTGCTATATCTATAATTGAAGTTGATATCAAATTTCAGTTAGAGGGTAAAGAAAATAAAGATGTAAGTTTTTTTGGGTATTCAAATTCATGGTCTCCCTGATATCTAGCCAGAGACCCCTGACCTACAGAGATGTGTGTTTGGCCACTGCCTGTAGTGGGGCTCTATTGATTATGATGGTTTTTCATTTCTAGTGGTATTTTAAATTGCTACTCACAGTTTATAATCCATTTATCCCAGTGTTTGTCTTAACAAATCCCAGAAAAGAGCTTGTCCTCTCTGTGGAGGTTATACTACCCTGTCTAAGGAAAGTCATCTCCTTGTCCTAGGCAATGATTCTCTTACTGATACAGCTCCTTATACTTGCTGATTCTCTATTAAAGACTGGATGAGCTGTAGGAGTGGGGTGGTTGTAAATCATAGCTTAGACTTTTACAGGTGGGTTAGCTGGCTTTGTCTGTTGCTCCTTGATTAACTATGTTACATAAAAGAGGCAGAACAGCAATACATGCCATCATTCCTCACTAAAATCCAGGTTTTATTTCCTATATATTACTTAATATTTGACCAATTTAAAATGATTAATTTGGTTTTTGATTGTTTTATATTGTTTATTTTGATTTGTAAAGAAAGGTTTAGGGGCGGCTAGGTGGCACAGTGAATAGAGCACTGTCCCTGAAGTCAGGAGGACATGAGTTCAAATATGACCTCAGACACTTAACACTTACTAGCCATGTGACCTTGGGAAAGTCACTTAAACCCCAACTGCCCTCCAAAAAAAGCAAAAAAAAAAAAGAAAGGTTTTTAATTGAAGTTTTATAGGGATTTTGGAGATGATCTTATGATGATACATAATATGTGAATATATATGTGCATATACACCACCATATGTACACACATGCACATATATGACTAACACAAAATTCGAACCTATTTAAAAAATGTTATGATAATATTCTTACTGGTTCAAATGAAAAGATATAATTGAGTTGAACTATAGTACAGAGGGAAGAGTTCTGGATTCAGAGCCAAGGGACCTGGGTTTGTTTCTCTAGGCCTCAGTTTCATCATCTGTAAAATGAGAGAGCTTCTAAGGAAACTGAATGCTACTAACCTGGTATTCATCACTAGACCTAAACACTTAATTTCAACAGGTGAGCTATGCCTGTATTTTACATCATATGTATATGTGTACTTGCACATTTTATTTACATATCTTTTTTATATGTATGTAATATATAGTATCTTATATATGTAAATAAAATCAGGTCCTTTCAAAGCTTAAATTTATTTTCTAGTGCTGTTCATAAGTATGATAGTCAGCTAGGGGAGGATATTTCAAAGCCACAAGAGTAGTTTTTGTATAACAAAAATAATAGTAACTGGGGCAGCTAGATGGTGCAGTGAATAGAGCACTGGTCATGGACTCAGGAGGACCTGAGTTCAAATACAGCCTCAGATACTTGACACACTTACTAGCCATGTGACCTCAGGCAAGTCGCTTAACCCCAATTGCCCTGCCTTCTCCCCTCCAAAAAGACAAAAAAAATATAATAGTAACTCACAGGTGGCCAGAATGAATAAGTTAACTAGAGGCAGGAAGATAAGGTACTTAGAAAATCTGTTTCACTTCCATTTATTTATACTAAATTTATATTTATTTATATTAAATTACTATTTTTAGATGATGGGCTTATATTTCACTGATTTGTATTTATTTGTATCTATCCTCTTTATATTTATCTCAAATATAGTTATATATGTATTAATCTTATCTATTAGACTATAAGCTCCTTGTGGTAGACATTGCTTTATTCTCTAGCACAGTACAGTAAGTGCTTGGTGTCTAGAAGCTGTCTAATGAATATCTGTTGATTGACTAACAAGAAACATTTTCTTCATTTATGAAGTAACTTATTTACCTCCAAAAGGCTCCTATGGAGCTGCTGTATATTGTCCAAAATAACTGTACAATGTTGTATATCTTTATTCAACAAAGATTCATCTCTGTTCTTGTTCAGTCATTTCTCAGTT
This sequence comes from Petaurus breviceps papuanus, assembly GCF_028583685.1. Lineage (NCBI taxonomy): Eukaryota > Metazoa > Chordata > Mammalia > Diprotodontia > Petauridae > Petaurus > Petaurus breviceps. The sequence continues at coordinate 7,025,209 of NW_027185694.1, read as the reverse complement.
CTGTCCTGACTCTTTGTGACCCCATTTTGGGCAAAGATACTAGAGTGGTTTGCCCTTTTCTTCTCCAATTAATTTTATACATGAGGAAACTGAGACAAACATGGTTAAGTGACTTGCCCAGCATAGCACAGCTAGTGTCTGAGGCTGGATTTGAACTCACAAAGATGTCTTCCTTTTTTTTTTTTTTTGCTTTTCGGAGGGGTAATTGGGATTAAGTGACTTGCCCAAGGTCACATGGCTAGTAAGTGTTAAGTGTCTGAAGCTGGATTTGAACTCAGGTCCTTCTGACTCCAGGGCCGGTGCTCTATTCACTGCACCACCTAGATGCCCCCAAAGATGTCTTCCTGATTTCAGTCCTGGCACTCTATCCATGCAGTCACCTAGCTGTCATCTCCATTGATATCTGTGTTTATATCTGTGTACATCTATGTTTCATATACAGAATGCCTGTCTACACATATATGTTGTGTTTGTCCTTTGTTCTCAAAGAGGACCATGACATCAGGGAAATGATGACATGACTTGGAGTTGACTTGGATTTGAATGATGGTCACCACCTTCACTTTCTCCTCTTGAGCCATCTGGGTTCAGTGGCCTGATATTCATTAGGATGACTGGAGATGGTCCAGGATGCAATGGGAGGCCTGAACCCTCTTATGCTAAGGTATTTTCAGGTTCTCACTTTGAGTGAGGCAACACCCATTCAGTGAATAGGTCTCTTTATGAAGTGAGTCATGGGATGGCCCTTTTAATTAAAAAAAAACAAAAAACAACCAAACTGTGAGAAGAAGACCCTCAGAGTTCCTGGCCAAAAGAGAAATAGTTAGTATTTACATTCACTCTGTGCTAGGAGGGCAGAGACCTATTGTTGTCCAATCTATGAGCTCCAGAGTGAATTGGGTTTAAGGCTGGGTCTTTGAGAAAGAAATCTAACCAGTAAACCCCAAGTTAATGAGGCAACTTTCAGCCAACAAAATTTACCTTCTTTTGGGCACAGCACCCTCAGGTGAAGAGAGGGAAAGAGACAGGGGAAGGGGGATGGAGAGGGAGAGAGGGAGGGGGAAAAGAAGAGAGAGAGGATAGATTTTACGTATATATATATATATATATATATATATATGTATAATGTATGCAAGAAAATCATCCTTAGGGGTGGCTAGGTGGCGCAGTGAATAGAGCACCAGCCCTAGAGTCAGGAGGACCTGAGTTTGAATCTGGTCTCATACACTTGACACACTTACTAGCCATGTGACCTTGGGCAAGTCACTTAACCCCAATTGTCCTGCCCTTCCCCCTCCAAAAAAAAAGTCATCCTTAGAATCAATAGGACCTTCATTCAAGTGCTGCTTAGGTATATTGGCTGTATGAACCAGAACAAATCGCTTAACTTTTCAGTGTCCCAGGTAACTCTCTAAATTAAGCTAAAGATCAGATGTAAAACTGTATGGATAGAGGGAACATTCTTACCAAGAGGTCCCCACAGCAATGAAAGCACATGTCTGGACCAAGAAAAAAATTTTTTTGAATATGGTTTAGATTATATAACCTAGCTTTGGTTATATGAAAAGCAGTATTACTTTAAACTTACCATTAAAATATTTACTAAGTGTTAGCCTGCCAAAATTTAGCCTGATGTTTTAACAAAATATTCAACAGTCAGTATTCAGATGCTTCATTAAGCCTATGCAGGAACCATTTAAAAAAAAAAAATCAACAATCCTGCAATTGTAACAAGCGATCCCTCAAATTTAGGGCTTATAATAAGCTACATGATTTTGATTTATGGATTTTTTGAAGGAAAAAAGGAAGAAGGAAGTAACCATTTGTGTGTATTTCTACAAAAATAAATATGATTAAATGATTTTAAGGTTTTATAGGAGAAATTTATTTGAAGACTAAGATTTTGAACTGTGATACAATTGGCATTGAAGCAGTCCATTTGAAACTCAGTTATCTATTCCTGCTTGCAGATAAACGTGGCTTACTTTACTTAGGCTGTGAATGTTGGTCTCAGAGTAGAAAGGTGCAATTGTACCACTTCTGCAATGTCATTTATAATTTTCAGAACATTATTATATTTATCCTAAATAATAACTAATCTTCAGATATCATGTTAAAGTTTGCAAAGCACTGTATTATACACACACACACACACACACACACAAATAGTCTAATTTCCCCCTCACATCATTATGTAGTAGGAACTAAATAAATATGATTTCTCATTATGGGAACTCCTGGTATGCAAATTTCCTGCCCCACTGCCAAGCAAAACTCATTTATGACTCAGGAGATAAATCCTTTGAAGTTCTCTGATACACAGGTCTCCAGCTAATAACTGTTACGGGTTGAACACAAATCGGGCTCAATGACCAATATCTTATCTGTTAAATAGCTTGATGAAAAACTTGTGTTGTTTCTGAAGTCATAGCTTCACAGATTTAATGCTAGAAGGGACCTTAGAGGTCACAGAATCTGAAAACTTGGGCTCACGGAAGTTATGAGTTGCCCAGGATAACACAACTAGTAAATATGTGACATGAGATTTGAACTCAGATCCTCCTGACTTTGTCCAATACTCTCTTTACTATAATTTGCTATTTATAAAGGGCACATGTTCAAATTGTGGTTCTGCTATTTATTACCTTTGTGATGTTGGGCAAATGAGTCCCTTTATGTCTCTAGGCCTCACTTGCTTCTCCTGCAAAAGTGACGGGATTGAACTAACTGACCTCTGAGATTAGTTAGTTCTAAACTAAACTGGGCCCTTCCAGTTCTAAATCCATGATCTACAATGCTATGCCGTGATGTTTCTCTAATGCTGGACTTCATTTATATTCTCCACAGACTGAAAAATCCATTATTATTTGTACAATTCAACTGCTAATTACTGCCTACTTTCAGTAGTAAAGCAGAGCTTGTTAACACCCCTGTAACTAGAGCTGTCTGTGTCTACAACTCCCCACTTTCCCTGATGTGTAACTTGATTGTTAAAATTAGTTTGCTCAAAGCTGATAGTATATATATGGTCTTGACATAACCCAGGGTATTTTTTTCTCTTAAACTTAGAGGAAGCTTTCATACCTTGTTCAGAATTATAGGTAGGCAAAAGGAAAAAATAAAAGACAAGAAGAAAAAAATAGCCTCATTTATCTAGTGTTCTAGAACAAATAGGGCCTTTTTTGAAAAAAAAAATCAGAGTTGGATTTTATTCTCTTTTTAGCATAACATTTTCTGTCATTCAAACACAGTGTCTTGTCCATAGTAGTCACTGAATAAACATATGTTGGATTAAATGTATGCTTTTCCACATTTGTGGATTATCTAAAGTCACACTTGTGACATATCTAAAATCTATTTCACAATTTGTGAATCTTTCTCCAGCATATTAGTTTTTTACTATGTATTTAGGATTTAAATAGTACCTTCCATAGCAAGAATGATTTAAATGTTTTCAAATGCTAGAATAGGTGATCTGGCATATTTATGTGTATGTATGTGATGAAGTGCCAGAAATGTTGAGGTAGAAACCCAGAGGGATACAGGGATCCTGAGACCAGAGTTCCCAGGGCAAGGTCACCTGGAATGAATTCACAGTCTTGAGCATTCTTTAAGTCAAGGTGGCAAAGATTTATTGTTACGATATACAGTGGGCAAAAGTTCTTAGGGAACCTGCAACCTTAGAGGGTGTAATGGGAATGGGAATTTGAAGATCTTCCCTGCCCCTTAATAGACCTAGGGGGGAGTTTAAAGACCTCCCCTGCTTTGAAAGTAAACTTTGCCCCCTAATAGGCTGAATGTAGTCACATGGAGCCTGTGATGGGAGGACTTTTACTGAAGGGAAGCAAGCCCACAGGAAGCTAGTTCAGAGATAGCCAGATGGTGGGGGACAGAGGACCTCAGGCAAGGAGATAGAGAGTTTTGTGAGTAAATATTGATCTTGTATTGGTTTGTGGGAAGGCTAAAGGATGGCATGGCTCTCAGCATTATTATGGCTTCTGAATATCTTTGGTACTGTGATGGAATTGACTTACTGGTTTTGGTATTCAGTTTTCTGGTGTCTAAATAAATGCTTCAGTTCTATCCTCTATCTGGAGAGTTTGGCATATTTTGTGATCTAACGTCATGCGATACTTTTAGTCACGGTCTTTATTGTGATCGTGGGCTCTATAAATATTGCAGTGGTGCTACAGGGGGTACAATTAAAATTTCATATAGGATAAACTATAGTAAAACAGGTGTCAAACATGCTAACTAGGTGAGTCAAGGTGGGCTTAGGGAGTGGTTAAGGAGTGGTCAATTCTTAAAGGAACATGCACTTTTAATATTAGAGTTCACTGGGAAATAGCCCAAGGAGGGGCTACAGAGAGGTGTGGTTTTAGGTCTGAAATGTCACTAAGTCAACTAATGGTCAGGGCTGGCTGAGAAATACCCAGGGTGCCCCCATCAATGTCTGGTTAGACAAGATAAACTTAAGGGAGTATGCATGTGACTAAATCTAGGATACATATGGTAGGTCAGTGAGTAGTAAATATCTTTATGACCCAGTACATAGTCAGTTCAGTCAATACACAGTTCGTTCAAACTACTACATTCTATAGGTGCAGCTAGCTACTGTATCAGAAAGAGTTAAGTATTTTTCTAGGGTATGCTGCCCTTGAGCTGGAGAGAAACTGCCTGAGACAGTGGTTTGAGGATTGGGAGATTTGAGACTAGGGAGAATGGTTTTGGAACTGGGGTTCAAGCACAGGCACCCAAGCACCCATCATACACATATATTTGCATGTATTTGTGTGTGTTTGTGTGTATGTCTCTCTCTCTCTCTCTCTCTCTCTCTCTCTCTGTCTCTCTCTCTGTCTCTCTCTGTCTCTCTGTCTCTGTCTCTCTCTCTCTCTCTCTCTCTCTCTATATATATATATATATATCACTATCTTTTTTGACTTTCTGCCATGTAAAGTGTTATTCCACATAACATGCAAAGATTTCAAAGTCTTCCTTTATGAAAGAACTCATAAAGATCAAATCAATTTGAATGCATAGAAATGCTGCAAAGAATAAATTTATTTTTCTTGTTTCCTTATATTTACAGTCTTTCTCCTGTCCATGAAATTTCTTATCTTCCCCTCAGCTAAGGGTTTAGAAGTGAGAATTAAAAAATAAGGTGGTAGTTTACACACACATACGCTCACACACACTACTTTAATTATATTTGTTTGTTTCAAGTATGTGTATATAATTTTTTGGAAATGAGTTGCAATCACTTTGATGCAATACAAGTGAGATGTCCAGCATGTCAATATCAGCATTCTTTGGGATACTAGAGAGTGTTTAGGAATATAAGAAATACTGAAAAGAAGATTACTCTGTTAACAGTTGCTGGAATCAAGAATTCACAACAATCCTTTCAATTACATTCTTACTTTACTCTAAATACAAACACAGAGCAGCAGGGAACTCTTGTTCTTGTTTCAGGTATCCTGGGAATGTTTTCATTAGCACATGACTCAAATATCCACAGACAGTGTTTTCTAACTCTTTGGGAGAAGAGTGGAAGGCAGATTTCTTGCCTTTATCTTTGGAAAGCTCTTCTCTCCAACTCCTCCCCTCCCCTTCTCTCCTTCCTTCTCTGAGAAGAAAGCTATTAATTGTTATCTGGGACCCTGAAGACAGAAGATTCCTCGAAAGCACTCTGTCATGGTGGGTGCCCAGTAAGCACCTCTGGAATTTAAGGAATACATTGGCTTGATGTAATTGTACTTCCATTTTGCAATCTATTTTGCATATCTGATTGGTGGGATAGCATAATGCAAATTTCAGAAATGCAAACTTGTCCCTTTATGAGTACATATGTATGTATATATTTATGTATGTGTGCATATGCAATACATACATATATCTTTTTTTGTGGTGGTATTGTGGAAAATTAAAGAAATTACAAAAATGAAGGCCATGCAACCAACATGTTGCCAGGAATACTCCTTAAATAATAACTATAAAGCTCCCCTGAGTTTTTGTCTAAACAAAGCCTGTCTGCAGTGATGCCACTCTAATACCCTACAGTGTAAGGTGTTTTATTCATGCTAGTAGTCTGACCACTGCTTATTATTAATTTAGTCCTGGAGATAGCTGACATCTGTCAATCAGGCAAAACTTGAGTGCACCCTTTGCCACTCAAAAAGCGATGGAGCGGGGAGAGGAGATTCTCTGCAAGGCTCTGGGCCAAGTCTTTGGGCTGTCTTGATTAAATATTAATTAATTTTCATGGCTGGACATCTCCTGTTATAGTAAATACAACATGATTCAAAGCACACATTCCTCTGAAACATTTCATTGCACTGATCTGTTTGGAAAATTTTACAGGTATCTGAATATGCACAACTTTTTTTTTCTACTCTGAACGTAATTTCCCTGCTATGTAGGTATGGCTTTGGAATTCAGTTCTGAAGAGTGGATATTAGACTTCTTAAGCCACTTGAAGGATTTTATTTAGTAAGCCAGCAAACACTATTAAAAGAACTCCTAAAGATTCAGAAGATAGTATATGAAATGGGGACTATAGTCTGAACTCCCTCCCCACTTCCAAAGTCTAGACCTTCATTGGGTGAGAATAGTTCTAAATAAAAAAGGATCATCTTGAGATTTAGCAGCATCTCAAGAGTTTATATTTGGTTTAATGGACTATTATTTCTGAGTTTATAAGTTCATAGCTATACTCCCATCTCTTTACATTTTAAGCAAAAAGTGGTGTGTCTGTTTTATCTATGTTTAGATTAGATTGTAAATGCATAGAGAAGGAAGATCATGTCTTTTTCAGCTTAATTATGTCCATCGGCTAAGCACAGAATCTTGAGCACCTGGATTGCCTTAATAAATATTATTCTGATTGGACCAAGCTGGTGATTTCGTTTTAATTTGCCAAGAAAGTAATAATACCAGTTCATTAATCTTTTCGAAAGATGGGCTATGTGAAAAAGCAAAATATATCCATCACTGAAGTAGTAAAAAAGCTATTCAAATGGCATAGGTTTTTCCATACATAACTTAGTTTGATTCCTGAGATAACAGGATGAATACATAAATAGATTAACTTAGACAGAAGAGTCTATATTTAGTCCTAATAGAAATCATGATTTTGAAAGAAGGCATTTTGTTGTAGAACAGTCATTAGGCTCAACAATGAGTCTTTGAATAGGATAAGAGGTAAAGGATAGCAAACTTCTACCATTTAAAGCTTTGTAGTGTTTGAAATAAATTCAAATTAATACACAAGTGGACTAGAGAACTGCAATTATATTATACTTTTCTGAAAAGAGTTTCAAAATGGATTTACAGAAATCATGCATTTAAGATTTGCTTGAAACAGCACATGATCAAACTCTTTAGGAGAAATCACGTCTCCCTACAAAGATGGGAAATTGGGATGAAGTAATGAGGCAAGGAAAATCAGTGGGAGTGAAATGTGATATCAGTTGATAATGGTGTTTTTCAAAAGTTTATAGCTGCCTTTGATAAAATCTTTGGACCCAGATTGATTCCTAATCCACCATATGCCTTTGAGACTCATCTGCATTAATTCTCTCCCATCCTGGCTTGGAACCTATGGGGATTATTTAGGATTGACTCATATTTTCTCCATAATTCAGGATTTTTCTATATCCCGAGACCCCATTCCTTCCAGAGTGGTTATTACAGGCCTCACTAAGCCCTATTTGGTTTGAGCTAACCAGCATGGCTCTTGGAATATGTACAACTTTTCTGGATTTAGGGTATGGGATACTGGCATTTATTGACTCTCTGCAGTGTGATGGTACTGAATTTTAGCTAACCATTGGATATCTGGGGTACTCAGTGACCCTGGGGAAATGGTAGACTGGACTAGATCTGTTTTTCCTTAGCTTTTTTATCTCGTCAAGGAATAATCTCAATGGTTTGGAATCAATTTATATAAAAATTTCCTTTGCCTTTCACACTTTTCATTTTTTTATTACTAGGATTCTATAGGGCAAAATTATTTCACCTTTTTGAAGGAGTTGAATCTTGTATTTATGCTGCTAAAGTGAATTTGGGGGGGGTTTATCATTATGTGCACATAGATATGATTAACTTAACCATGTAACAAATAACTACCAAGTCCCTTTAAAAAATGAACTTAATGCCTGGAAGATAATGACAGATTAGAGTACTTCATTTTAGATTTCCATTTCTAATGGTGTTTCTCTTGAGAAGTTCCTCTGTCCTTTTAACTTTTTTTTTTAAGCAATTGGGGTTAAGTAACTTGCTCGAGGTTACAATGCCAGTTATTTTGTGTGAGTGTTAAGAATCTGAGGCCAGAACCTGATCCCGGGTCTCCCGACTCCAGGGCCGGTGCTCTTACTCGCTGCGCCACCTGACCGCCCCTGTCTTTTTAATTTAATTAGTAATGATCCTGAGACCTAGTTTTATTTGTCCCAAGGGAGAGGGAGACACTTGAAAAATACTATCAAGGAAGTAGCTTTGGCTAGCCTTGTGATTCAGACTTGACAACTTGGCCTTGCTCGTAACATTTCCCTATGGCATGCCACACACACACACACACACACACATGCACACACACACATACACAACAGAAACATGGATATACAGGTAGTGCTCTAAAATGATAAGGCACCACTTGATTCTGCATTTAAAATTTTTTTCCCTCCCTTCTTCTCTTTTCATGTTTCTTTCCTTCTTCCCTCCCTTCTTTCTCTCTTCCTCCCTTCCCACTTTCCCTCCCTCTCTTTCAGGACAACAAGATGGACGCCACAACTTGATTTAGCCACCCTTCAAACATCATCAAGAAAACTCCTTTCTGCTTTGATGGCTGACCACACACAGTCCCAGCACTGGAGAGAGCCGGACTCACTCCTCCAGGCTATTGGCCCTATCCACTGATTTCCACAGCTCCACTGCCCTGCTTCCCCAATTCCTTATAACACCAAGAAATAGGAAAAGAACAAAACGGCTGTACTTGGCCTTTGTTTCTGAATGCGATAATACTTTTTCTCCTAAATGTTTAACCACCAGAAGAACGAGCTCTGTGGTTTGTGGTTCTGGGCAGGAATAGCTCATCTGTATCAAATGCCCAACAGTTACTTGGGACTTTCTAGTTGGGGTTGGAGATGTGGCCAACACAATGCACATAGAGCAGAAACTGACACCAGAAATAATTCAGCTGTTTGCTTCTTCGGTCCGTGTGTCAGCCAGAGTAAGAAACCGCATGAGACAGCTTGAGTAAGTACCCTTCTCTATTTGTTTTCATGTTCATTCTCATTGCTTTTTGTTCAGCTGGAGAGGTTTGCATTGGGTAAACCAGGTAGGGGTAGCAATGGATTAGGTTGCTTTTGCTGAGAAAAATGCGTTTGGTAGTGTACAGGAATGCCCCACCTTGCATTGTTAACTGGTTTCACAAAAACATGATGTCAGTGTGAAGACTTGTGCTAATTGATACAGAAAGAAAAAAGCAGAACATACACAATGATTACAATAATGTTAATGAAGACAATGCTAAAGAAAACTGAGCTCAGATTCAAAACAATGGCCGATACTGGATCAAGAGGACAGACTATAAGATGTAGCTCCTTCCTCCTCTGTGGGTATGTGTGAGTGGACTGTGGATGCCAAGTGCTGTTTTGTGTATTGGTTTTCCTTTGTTATGAATGAGGGTTCAATAAGGATGAGAGGTATTTCAGAAAATGTTTGTGGTTTAAAAAACAAAAGGGATTAATAGAATTTTTTTTTTTAAAAGACACAAAGTTGGTTTCACTTGGCTTCGTAGGGGCAATTTTGGAAATGAGTGATTTGCTATGTAATATTACAATGGGGTTTCACATTTTTGTAGGGTTTGATTATAAAGGGAAAGATGTCATTGTGAAATGATGTTGGTTGGAGTAATTTTATGCAGGTGAATGATATATAAACAATGAGATTGATGTTATGATCCTAGTCATCCTTCAGAAGGGATGACCTAGGTAGACTTACCTCAGATGGTGATCCTTGACCTAGGAAACAAAAGCTGCCTCCCTGTGTCCTCTAAACAAAAGAAGTAGACTTTAGAGAAGTCTAAATTGTAGAATATAACCAGCTAATTTGGATGGCAACCATGTATGCAGGAATGGTAAGTTCATATAATAACTATTCATCAAATGGGATTTTCATGCAGTGGAAATAACCCCTGCTCCAAAACCCAAAGTTAAATTAAAAGGGAATTCAGTCTCTTTCCCAGGGGTGATCATTCCCTTATTTATAATTTGTAATCATAATTATGATTTTGCTTCACAAATTGCTTTACTTTGCTCTTTATAATGTACCATAATATTGAGGTAGGGACTTTTTTGATTCTATTTTACTTTAATTTATTATTATTATTATTTAAAAAAAATTGAACTGCACCCATGATTTATTTGGTATGAAAAACTCTCAATGCAAAAACTCCCTTTCTCAATATGATCACATGTACTCTTGAACTTATAAACTTTGAGAGTTGACTGGGGCTCTGAGAGATTAACTGATTTGCCTAGGGTTGTATATCCAGTATGTGTCACAAGTGGACCTAACCAAGGGGCTTCTGATTCTGAGGCTAACTCATTTACCATTCCAGGCTGACTCTTAACTTGAAGAATAGAGTTAATATGATCGCTGAACTTGCATGGATGGGAACACACATGAGGCTGGTGTCTGAAGATGGGTGTGCATGTGTTTTAGGTTGACAAATGAGGACCATCAAAAATAACCCACACTAACACTGCAGGTACAGTTGATGTCTCAAGGTTAGCAGGTGACCATCTTGCATCACACAGGGAACTTCTATCAGTTTCCTGACAGGAGATGCAAATGATAATTTGGAGTTTGTAATATAAACCCTGAGTCGGCAGAGAAACTTAACAGTTTTAAATCAAGCATAAACAATGGAGTGGTTTGAAAGGCTTGGTCTACCCCAAAATGTCACATTCCATGGAAGAATGCTTCCTCTATTTGATCTGTCACTAGAACTCTCAAAACATGACACTCCTTGAACATAATACACTTTGATGATAACTAGATTAACTTTCCTGGTACAAGTAAAAGGCCACCTGTTGCCAGAATGCCCATATTCCTCGTTGCCTGTCTTGTAGCTGTCATCACTTCAATGCAATCTGCACCCGACATGCTGGAATATAATGAATATGTCAGGAGTTGGAGGTCAGCCATCAAAGTACATGAAAACTTGGCTTGCATACAGTGTCAGCATGGAGGCCTCACCTATCATCTTGTGCAAAGGATTTCTGCACCACTTGATTTGTTTGCACAGGGTTTGTTGCTGTTGGATGGAACACATTTACTGAGGCTTTTTGACAGCCCATTCAAACATTTTCAATTTGGAAAATGGTGCTTCCTGTTTTAAGCTCTTTAACTGATACGGGGTGTGAAATGCCACTGGAACTGATTGTGTTGTGGGTTTGTTGTTGGTATTTTAGCTTGGAAAGATCCACGATGAGGGTGTGAAGTATTTTGACTGGCATGCATAGGAGAACTAGACAGAACATGAAAAGCCATAGAATCTTAGACCTTAGTGGTTGACCTAGTACAGCTTGCAAAAAAACACTTCTAGAATCAAGTGGTGGGCTCTCTGGTAGGTGCCCAAGGGAGAAATTAGTTTAGTCTTTGTAACTACCATATTTTCTTGCATGCATTGCTCACACACACATTCCATCTCTCTCCCCACCCTAACTTTTCATTTTGAGAAGGAAACATGAAACTCTTTGACTTGGCCTTATTTCCCCCCTCAGTAGACTGGTATTGGCGGTAGCAGAAAGTGCTCTGAAGACCTGGTCAGAGAAATTGAAATATGAATGACACCCTTCAGAGAAAGTAGGAGAGCTTAAAGAAGTGCTAAGAGTATTTGGTTGCCTAAGGCTCCCTAAAAAGGTGTGTGGGTGGAAAATTCTTTTCCTTTATATAGATACAGGGGTATTAGGCTTTTCAGATTTATTATGTCAGCAGCATTAGAAAAGAGTATATCTATACGATACTCAGTCTCTTAGCCCACTCCTCCCATACCCTTTTACTGCCTCCCATTCATTTAAATAAAAAAATTCTAAATAGGGAAGTGAAAGATTTATGCATGTTATTTTATATTGTCATTCACAAAATAACATTCTGTCATTTACCAGACCCTTTCCAGAGGCTCCCATCCTGGAGAGCTTCACTATCTATTATGAGAGCATGTTCATAAAGAAGGTTTACTACAACTGAGGAGGTATATATAGAAATAGAATTTAGGGTTAGGAGTACAATATCATCAAAGTCTGGAAGTTCATGGTTAAGGATGGTCTTTTTGGGTTCTGTGAGGAAACATCACCAGATGACTTGGTCATAGACACCAGCAAGCTAATGCTCACTAAAGAACAAATTCTCAACAGTTTATACACTTTTAGCATAAATCAAGTTTAAAAGAGCTAGATGCTGTAGTCAATTTATTTATCCAATTTGAAAAATAGCTGAGTCTAAATTGTCCCTGCCAAAAGGTGGATTAGGAAGACTTCTCCGGGTGCTGTGAAACCACTTTGTGCTTCCCTTTGAAATCCTTCTTAAGTCCTGTTTAACTATGAGCTAGCAAACCCAACTCTATAAAGTGATGGCAGACTCCACATTAAGTAATACAATTTTTTAAGTGTGCCAAATACCTTATTTTGTCCATTTATTCCCATTCTTTCCCTAGCCTTTTACTAGATATTCAGACAGGAAGAAAAAGTGACCAAAGGGAATTCTCCACCTTCTTCTTTCATACCCTTTTTACATGCCCCCCCCCCCGCCTTTCTCCACTAGTTGACAACTAATGAAATAACCAAAAGGGAGGCAGAAAGAAACATGATCCTTGGATAACTTCCAACTTGGAAAATGGAAAAGCAGCTTAACTACACATTTACTTGACTGTCCTCATAATTTCCTTCTCACCATCTTTTTTCACATACTGTCTCTCTATGTCTACTTCATCCCTTCTTACCTTGGGTCTTGAAATGGATGCTGGGAGACTATTTTTCTGGGAAGTTTTAGAAGGAATTCCTGCCCATGTAAGTGTTGGGCTAATTTACCTCTACCTCTGAGGTACCTCTGAACTTGGATTTTATGGTTCTTGGTTGTTATTTCCTTTTTTTCTTGCACTTAACTAAAAGCTGTTATAAGTTCTTTGTTGGTCTGTCAGTCCATAAACATTTATTAAGCAACTGCTATAGTAGTTGGGCAGCTAGGTGGCACAGTGGATAGAGCACCAGCCCTGGAGTCAGGAGGACCCGTATTCAAATATGGTCTCAGACATTGATTAGCTCTTTGACCCTGGGCAAGTCACTTAACCCTGTTTGCCTCAGTTCCTCATCTGTACAAGGAGTTGAAGAATGGCAGACTACTCTAGGATCTTTACCAAGAAAATCTCAAATGGGGCCACAAGGAGTTGGACAGGACTGAAACAATTCAGCAACAGATATATCAGGTATTGTGCTAAGCAGTAGGGATATAAGAAATGGCAAAAGATAGTTATTGAAATTATTGCTTTCAAGGAGCTGACAGTCTAATGGGGGATACAACATGCAAACAACTATACACAAGAAAGACAAATACAGGACAGATCAGAGGTAATCTCAAAGGGAAGGTGCTAGCATTAAGGGGCATAAAGAAAGACTTCTTATAAAGGGTAGAATTTTAGTTAAGACTCAAAGGAAGCCAAGAAAGCCAGGAGGCAGAGGAGAGGAAGGAGAGAATTCCAGGCATGGGGAAAGCCAGTGAATATGTCTGGAGTAGGCAGATAGAGTGGAGTCTAGTATTTTTGGATTGGAGAGCATGGGGAGGGGAGTAAGGTGTAAAGTGAATGTCAAGATAGGAGAGGATCAGGTTATGAAGGACTTCGAATACCAAATTTGATGCTAGAGTTATAGGAAGCTACTGGAGCTGAATGAATATGTTGGTAATATGGTCAGATTTGTGCTTTTGGAAGATCATTTTGACAGCTGGGTGGAGGATGGACTGAGGTCAGTGAAAACTTCTGAATATCCTGAATAGAATTCCTAGAGTAATATCATGAAGAGAAAGCTAGAGTAGAAATCAAAAGAAACAATTTTAGATCTGGCTCTTCTATTAACTAGCTCTGTGACCAAGGAGAAATCATTGCATCTCTATGGATCAGTTTCCATTTCTGTAACTGGTATGTTTTGGACTAGATGATTTTAGAGGTAGCTTCTAGTTCTAATAATTTATGATTCCATGACACCTGAAATAAATTCATATTTATTTTGTATACGATGTCCATTTACTTATATTTGAATATATTGCATCCATTCAGTAGAATGTAAAGTTCCTTGAGGGCAGGGACTGCTCCACCTTTTTAAAAAGTAAATTTTTATTGATGGTTTTGTGCTTTTTACAACTTTACAATTTTTCACAGTATCTCTTCCCTCCCCCTCTCACAGAGTTATCCCATAAGATAAATAGTATTTTTTAAAGACAAAAAAAGAAGAAAAAGAGGAAAAATCAGTTCAACCAATCAATAGATTGATAAAATTTGAAAACTTTTGAGTAATATCCAATACCTATGGACTTCCACAAAGGGTGGGTTGGCCCTTCCTTCTATCTCTTCTTTCAAGGCATGCTTGATTTTTATAGTTTTATTCCCTTCATTTGCTTTTTTTCCTTTATGGTTCTTTCCATTCATATTGGTGTTGTCATTGTATGTATTGTTTTCTTTGTTCTACTTTGTTCTACATCAGTTCATGTAAACCTTTTCATGTTTCTCTGTATTTATCCCATTCACCATTTCCTATAGCACAGTAATATTCCATTACATTCCTGTGCCATGATTTCTTTAGCCATTCTCCAATCAGTGGTCATCTACATGTATTACCTCCTTTGATATTCATAACAACTCTGTGAAATAGGTAATGCAGATATTATTATATCCATTTAGAGAGGAGTTTGGTGACTTGCTGTAATGTTAATAGAATAGGAAGATCTTCCCTGTCCATTAACAGTGCTGTGTGACCACGTGTCCCCTTTTCCCTTGGAATAGGAGCCATGTTCCCAGGTTTAAAGGTACACAGGTATTTCAGTTACAGTTGTGATACATCCTGAGTCACCTAGGGCCCGTTGGGGGGAGGAACTTTCCTAAGGAGGAGCTTTTTAAAGGGGAGGCTTACTTGTAGGAAGGCTTTCACACCTTTTGATACTGAACTAATTAGGCACTGAGTCACGCCTATTAGTTGAAAATTATATATACTGGGAGGTTGGTATTTTACTTTGGGGGCTTGCTCATGAGAAGGACCTTTTGATTCTCTGGATGGGACTCTGAGCAGCTAAGAGCCCCTCCCCCCGCCCCTTCCCACGTCAGTGCTCTCTCAGTCTGATGGTGTATGTAGGTGCTTGTATCATTCTGTTTAGACAGTTAGAGCCCTGTCTAGATTCTTTCTTGGATACTCACTTCTTTCTACTTCTCTGTAGATAAAGTAAAATTGCTGACCCCTTTAAAAGTTGTCTTTCCTTTAGAAAAGCAGACCAAAGAAGCTGTGCTATCAGGCCATCATGGGTGTGCTAGGGAGCTTGCTAACATGTTTACTCATGACCATTCTGCTAGTGATAGAGGTCTGCCTCTAAGTCTAAAATGGCATAGTATTGTGATAGAATGAATGTCACTGCTAGAAATAACTCACTCAGCATTGGGGTCTAGAATGATCAATCGATCCCAAGCATCTCTAGTGATGGAAACTACTCTTGAATTTTTCTAGACAACCCTAGTGACATTGTCAGACTTTTCCTCAATATTTTCCCTAATTCTAATGCTCAGTTTCCAGCTATGAATTCATTTGTTCAGCAGCCATGTATTAAGCACTTACTATATAGGCATGAAGGGGCATGGCTTACTGGGGTGGGAAGCAGGAGGATCTGGATTTAAGACCCATTTTCAATTGTCTGGCTAAGGGAAAGTTAGCCTTTCTGTGCTCCTGATGACTGCCTAATAACAATGATCGTAATAATAATTTTGTTGTTGTTCAGTTGTTTTTCAGTCTTATCTGACACTTCACGACCCCATTTGGGGTTTTCTTGGCAGAGATGCTGGAGTGGTTTGCCATGACCTTCTCTAGCTCATTTTACAGATGAGGAAACTGAGGCAAACAGGGTGAAGTGACTTGCCCAGGGTCACACAGCTAGTAAGTGTCTGAGGCCATATTTGAACTCAAGAAGATGCTTCTTCCTGACTCTAGGCCTTGTACTCTTTATCTACTGTGCCACCTAGCTGCCTTAGTAATAATAACCAGCACTTTAAGATTCATAAAGCACTTTAGAAATATCTCATCTGATCTGTATTATTTTTCTTGTTGTTCAGCTGTTTCAGTTGTGTTTGACTCTTCATGACCCCATGTGGGATTTTCTTGGTAAGCATTGTTATTATCTCTCATTTTTCAGATGAGAAACCTGATGCAGTGGTTAATTACAACTTGCCCAGGGTCACAGGCCTAGGATGTGTATGTGTGAGGCAGGATTTGAACTTTGGTCTTGCTAAGTCTAGGTCCTGTGCTCTATCCACTACACAAGTGGCAGTGTGCATTAGGCCAGTGAGTTCTCTTACCTATTCAAATATTCACTAAGTCTTGTTCTATGTGATGCACTGAACTCATCATTTCAAAAATTTGTGTATTTCTAAAGTGCCTAGAAGCTCTGCTTGGCCTAGTACTTCTGTATCTATTTCAGATGTAATTTAAAATTTGAACTTTATTCACTGTGATTCTACTGAGACATAATTTTTAAAAATGAACAAAGTAATTGATTTAAAAATAAAATATAAAATATTGTGATTAATTACAAAAAGCTAAAAAAAAAAGAAACAACCTTAATCTTTTAATGTTTAGACAGGAGAAACCTTTCTAGGGAGAAACTTAATTGGATAAGGATTTTTATAAATATAAAACTGTGGTAATATGGAGAAATTGATATTTGTTTAATTCAAGAAAAATTATAAATATTCACATAGCCTTTGTGCCAGAGGCTCTCATATGACATGAAGGACCCAGGTAAATATTCAGGAAATGCTCATTTCCCCCATCTGAAAAATCCAGTAAATTCACTAAATGATACCACTTAATAGAATGTCCCTCATTCCCCTTATAAGCATGTAGATCACAGAGCTTAAAGATGAAAGTTTTTAAGTGGAAAAAAACAAATAGAGGTCATAGAAGATATCAATACCTTCCAATGAGCAACCTCTCCCAGAGGGAGAATAGTGTCTAAAGTTAGTCACTTATAATCATGTACTTCCAGGACTCTTTTAAGGCATTAGCTCTGAGAGTTCTAAAACATATGGTGTCTACTTTAGCTTGCCATAGCTTTCAGCCAATGGCATTTGCCACTTGTCTGTCAGATCTCCATAACTTCTAGTCCATGGTGTTACTAATTATTCTTCCTGTTGTTCTTCAATAATGCACCTTCTCTCTATTGTAGCTTTTGGGAGCCATTGTAGAACCATGAGGGGTGGTGGTGGTGGTAGTGATGGTTGTAGTAGAGATATTTCATAACTTTGCTGTTATGGTAGCATTATAGCTCAGATGCTGGGCCAGGTCAGTGAATCGCCACTTTGAAGTTTCTCCTTAAACCCTTATGCCTGCTCACCTCTGTCTTTCCAGGATTGGGCAGTAATCAGCAATATATGCCAGAAATCTCATCTGAAAGCTGGTTTCAGATTGGAAGAGGGTGACTTCTCAGTTTGATATTGTTTTTGCCCCAAAACCCAGTCAGTGGTTTTTTCCTGCCCAAATCAGTATGTTCCAAAGGCCTATAAACTTAACAAAATAACCTAACATCCCCCCAGTTATCCTTTAAGCCCTGGGGCAAAGTGGGTTGACTTCTCTGTTTCCTCTTCCTGTGACACCCAGGGAGGTTAGAGTTAGAATAGTCTTTGATGTTACTATGGACTAAGAATATAGAGGAAGGGAAAAAGATGTAACAATTTCTGCCGTCCATAAATCTATCTATCTATCTATCTATCTATCTATCTATCTATCTATCTATCTATCTATCTATCTATCTATCTATCTATCTATCTATCATCTATCTATCTATCTAATCTATATATACATAAACTTTTAAATATAAATATATAAAAATCCCTTTGTAGCACTTAATCATTAAAAAAATGGAGCGAATCTTATTGAGACATCAATGCATTAAGGATACCTTCTTCCAGTTTCACAAGAACAACAAAACCAAGCTCCAAATTGGCTAGACAGTCAAAATGACTCAAATGGTTTATTTGGCATTATGTAGACCACAAATGGTTGATTGAATTCTAAAATTTTCAATCAATTATGTTGTCTCTGATCTTTTTTTTCTTTATTGCTCTTTACCTTTTTACAGTTATTTTCCTGTTTCAGTGAATTTTCTCTTCTCCCTTAAATTCTCCTTTGTCCACTCTCTTTTTCTCCTCTTATGATTTCCTTAGTTTTTGACAGAATGATATCTTAACTGTGAGCACATGTAAATGGACAATACTCTATTTGCAGGAGGATGCCAGGGAGAGTAGTAATGCAGAGCTCCCTTTTTCCTGATGCCCACATACTCATGTCTATATATAAGCTCAGATTTATTGAAGTTCTTAGTTCTCTAAGGGAATGAAGTGCTGTTCTCATGGCCTTATGGGATAATATAATTGCTGGGTCATTGATTCTCTGGTGACTAAGGCTGAGTGCCAGCCAGAGATATTATCTAAGAGTGGTCAAGGGTGATTGATAGAAGGGTACCTTAGATAATCTGTCCTGTCCCTTGTTATCTTGCTTTGTGAGTCAAGTACATTTCATTCCAAAATTTTCTACTGGAAGAAACTTGATCCTGGTGATGGGGAAGGTTACTTTGTGGCCAAACTTTCACTATAAGAATCCTTGTCAGTGCCATATCAATGAGTGAAGAAAACTCTTCATTGGTGACTCAGTCCTTTGCCAGGGTATTTTGGTTATGCAAATACAGCCTAATGGTAGTTCTTGGTGTTGGGTTGCAACTCTATGGTCTTGTTGGTATTTGGGCAGCAGTATTATTTCCACCCCTCCCAAGAGGCTGAAATGTTTCTTGGCAGGGTGTGAAAGAGTTCACAGAGAGATTAATATTTAATAATCTAACTCTACACATGGGAATTCCAGTTGGCTCTAATTTTGTAATTAAGTGGGAAAAGAAAAACAGATGGTCACCTTGTCAAATCTTGTTTTTGAGTTAAATACACACAATTTTCTTCCCTGAGAGAGAGATTCTCTTTTAATGGAAACACATAACAGCTTCAATCTAAGGAGGCCAGGGAGGTGGTATGACTTTAAGGACATCTGTGTTTCATGGAATCTGATAGAATTATTCACCTGGGGTGGGGTGGGGGGACAGAAATCCTGAATTTTATTTTGAACTTCACCACTCACATTCAGTAATCTTGGGGACTTCTCTATCTTTCTAAATACTTTAATGTCCTCAAGGATGACACTTATATATATATATATATATACAATCATAACACATGCAAGCGACATTTTTATGAGTTATATAAAAGAATCTGGGTGAAGGGCAACTGGGGATAGTGAATACAGATCTAGCCTTGGAATCAAGGAGACCATGATCTGAGTCCTGACTTTGACATTAACTATCTGTGTCACTCTGGACAAGTCATTTGATCTCTCTGAGTCTCAGTTTCCTCACTAACAGGTATAAAAGAACACATTGCCTGATACATAAGATAAACAATAACACCTCCTGGCAGGACTCCTGTGAGGTTCAGACAGGATCGATGTAAAGTGTATTGCAGCCCTTAAAGTATTATCTAAATGTGAGCTGTTATTATTATTGTTCCTGGTTCCTCATCTGTAGAATGTTGTTACTACCATTTGATCCCTTCACAGCTTACAATGACATGGTGAGAATTTGCTGAATAAAGTCTGAAAGGTACTCTGAGAGCTCTGGAGGGCATTTCTAGATCTGTTCTAACATCAGGGCCATAGAACAAATGGTTCAAACATGTACCACCTTAGAAAATCTTCAGATTTGTAACTGAGCGAGAACATTTCTTTTGATAGGTTTTGGGCGCATTACTTTGTCTCCCTCTTCTTTCCACCCCAATAATTGTTTGGGGTTTGTCTGCTAGGGTTTAGGTGAAGAAATATTTTTCTTTCTTTTTTTTTTTTTTTGCTTTTGGAGGGCAATTGGGGTAAGTGACTTGTCCAAAATCACACAGCTACTAAGTGTGTCAAGTGTCTGAGGTCAGATTTGAACTCAGGTCCTCCTGACTCCAGGGCCGGTGCTCTATTCACTGCACCACCTAGTCTCCCCTAGGTGAAAAAATGTTATGCAGTGTTAGTTCCCCAAAACACTGGAGGGTAGTGGTATAATGAAGGTTCAATACTGTTTAACCTTTCTATATTTTGAGAGTGCAATAGCTAGACATCATAAATAATCCCTAAGCAGGCTAAATGATATTTTATATGGATTCTGCATTACAGAGGAAAAACAAAGCCATCTCCTACATTCATTGTGTCACTTTCTTATGGGAAATTATGGAAAGGAAACATTTCTGGTAGGAGGAAGAAGCCTGAAAATGTGGTAACTAAATGGTAGTCTCCACATCTTGGAGTATTCGGGCTCATGAGGCATGTCCAAGTGCCTCAGAAAATTGCTTCCACAGACAATTTCTTTAGTAATCAATTTAGTCTTGGACAATATACTGAGAATTAAGTTAAATATATACTGCAGATTCGAAACTTGATCTTTGTATAGTTTGACGTGCTTTGTCTGACTGTGATTTGGATTTTTTAAAAAAATTTGTTTTTAATCTCTCTTTTCACATGTCCTATGAGTACTATAATTCCCTCTAAAATATCCTCAAACAACGATCATTTGACAGGGTTTCTCCCCTTCTCTTCTGGATACTCCTCTCCTTTTCCATAATGCTTCTTTGTTTTAGTTCTTTCTTTTTGTAGTCTCTTTTGTTGGATCTTCATGTTTTGTTGGGTGGTCATGTTGGGTCTTGCCTGTTCGTTGTTTGTGTCATCCAAAGCTCTGTGGTAGGCTCTCTTCTCTTTTCTGTCTATACTGGGGGTTCTTACCTTGGAGTACAGAGACCCACCTCCTTGCCAAGGAGTCTATGGATAGATCACCCCTTTTTACTAACCTCTTACTGAAATTGAGCATTTCTTTCATTTGTGAATGAAAAAAAAAACACTAAAAAACCAGAGACATTATTCTGTTGAGGGGCTGGTCCATGACTTGCTCTTTGTCCTTCATTCTCAAAGAGGACCATGACATTATAGAGTGAGGAGGGCTGTGCAAAGTCATCAGCTCCAATGGTGAGATATAGAACAGGATGATTGGAGATGACCTAGGATGACTTTTCAAGCTAAGGTCTCCAACAGGTCTCAGTTTGACTGAGGAAAGGATCCATGACACAAAAAAGGTTAAGAACCACTACTCTATGATATCTGACTTGGTGATCTCATCAGTTGTAATGGGTTCAAATATCACCTCTTACACAGATGATTCACACAGCTATTCATCCAGCTGTAGTTTTTCCCCTTAGTTCTAGTTTTACATTACCAGTTGTTTACTGCACATTTTGAACTCGATGTTCTGTAGTAATATCAAACTCAACTTGTCCATAACTGAACTCATTATCTTTCTCTTCTTCTCTCCCTTGTTCTGAATTCCCCTCTTACTGATGGGGGCAAATCCATCCTCTCGGTCTCTTGGGGTCCACAATCTTAGTGTCACACTTGAAAATTCATTTTCACTTGCCCAAGATATCCAATTGGTTGCAAAATCGTATCATTTCTACTCTCTTCAACATCTCTTAGGTGTGTTCCCTTCTCTCCACAGCCACCACACAAGTCCATACTCTCTTAACCTCTCCCTTGGACTATGTCCTTAGCCTTTAAATTGCTCCCCCTTCCAGAAGTTTCTCCACTTCCCACTCCTTCCTCCACCAAGCAATTTTCCTGAAGCACGGGTTTGCCCTTGTTATCTCTCCCCTCACCCAAACAGCAAACTCTAGTTACCTCCCAGGTCAAATATAAAATCACTTGTTTGGCATGTAAAGTTCTTCACAACTCGGTCCCTTCCTGTCTTTGCAGTTTTGTTATGCTTTCCTCCTCTTCATACCATCTACAATCTAGCCACACAGTTCTTCATACGTGATACTCTTATCTCCTACCTATTTGTCTTTGCATGTACTGTTGCCTAAGCATGCAATGTTCTCCCTCCTCACCATCCACTTCTTAGGATCTCTGGAATCCTTTAAGATTCAACTCAAATGTTACCTTCTGGAGGAGGTCATTCTTGGTTTCCCCAGCTGCTAGGGCTTTCTCCTATGAGGTACCTTTCTCTCTTACCTACCTCACCTACTCTGCATGTGACTTTTCTTTTGGAGGGAGGGAAGGCAAATCAATTGGAGTTAAGTGACTTATCCAAGGTCATACAGCTAGTGTGTCAAGTATCTGAGGTCAAATTTGAACTCAGATCTTCCTGACTCCAGGGCTGGTACTCTATTCACTGTACCACCTAGCTGCCCCTCTTCATGTATCTTGCATTTAACTATTTATTTACCTTAAAATGTAAGCTTCTTAAGGGCAGAGATTATTATTGTCTTTCTTAGTGCCTACATTCCTTAGCAAAGCACTTGACACATAGTAAGTACTTGATAAATGCTGATTGATTGATTTTCAGCCATTCCTTGAAAGACTCCAGTGAGGAGGAAACTATTACCTCTTGACTCAGCTTATTCTATTTTTAGATGATTCTAATTATAGGAAGTTCTTTACATGGAACTTAAATTAGCTTCCCTGAGGTTGCCTCCCACTGCTTCAGTTTTGCCCTCTAGAATCAAGCATATTAAATTTAATCCTTCTTAACATGATGGTCCTTTAGTTAACTGAGGATAGCTATCAAGTCCTCCCTAAATTTTCTCTTCTCTAGAATAAATAATCCCAAGTGCCTTGTTCAGTCCTGTTATGGCATGAACCACATCCTGGGCACCATCTTCTGGATGTTCCCCCACCTACCACCATCCTGACTAAAGTGTGGTACCCAGCAAGGAACACAACAATACAGATGTTTTGAATAATACAGGACATTCTAGACATTGTGTCTCCTTTAATGAAGAGCAAATTTATACTATTGCTTCAAAGTTTATACTGTTGGTTCAAATTAGACTTATAGTCTACTAAAATTCCAGATATTTTTTCCCATGCACTTTTGTCTAGCCAAGCCTCCTTCTGCCTTCTGTTTGTGAAACTGGTTTATTGAACCCATTTGGTATTTTACATTTTGTTAATTTTACTATTATTATATTTCAACCATTGTCTTAGACCATAGAAATATTTTTAACTCTGTCTTGCAGCATATCAACTACCCTCTATTAGTTATGTGCCATCTGCAAATTTTATGCCTTTTATGCTTTCATCCATATCATTGATAAAAATGTTAAACAGCCCAGAACTTAAATCTGCTTCTACATCTTCCACTCATTGCTCATATTTCTGCCTTATGGGACCAAGCAGAACAAGGATGATCTTTCTTCCATCTGACAACCTCTCAAATACTTGAAGTTAGCTCTCATGCCACCTCCTAAGTCTTCCTTTCTCTAGGCTAAACATCTTCACTGCTTACTGTCCACTGAACCTGATATGTTGTCATCTGAATACATGAATCCAGGTGAGGTCTGACCAGGGCAGAGTTCACTCAGGAGAATATCGCCTCTCTAGTCTTGGAATCTGGACCTCTCTTGGGATAGTCAAAGATTGCATTGCTTTCTTAACTGTTGCACCATGTTGTCGACTATATTGAATTTGCAGTCCATTAAAACCCCTAGATATTTTTAATATGAACAACTGTCTAGGCAAATTTCCCTCATTGTGTACTTATGAAGTTGATTTTTTATAATTTAGTGTAAAGATGTCTGAAGCAGGATCCAAATTCAGGTCTTTCTGCTTCTAAATCCAAGATTCTAATAGCTGCACCATAATGTGAGGTTTGAGGAGGATGCACTCCCTCTTAGATATAAAAATTACCTTTTAGATTATTAGATTATTTCCTTAATTAATTTAATCCATAGATCCATAAGACAGTTTTTGAAGGAGCATATTTAGTGGACATGTTAAACTTGAAAATATGGGACATTGAAACAGAATTTAGAGCATTTCAGAATGCTAGAATTTAATGGAATCATAGAGATTTTCTAATCCAAACCTCTTGTTTTACTGATGAACAGACTGAGGCTCGCAGTACTTAGGTAAATTTTCCAAGATCACATAAGTAGTAGGTGTTAGAACTGGTATGTAAGCTCAGATCTTTCTCTCTCTCAATAAGGGAGGAAACATGTAAATAAATCTAGTGAACTATCAAGGTGAAGACCTTCCCCTTGCCTTTGGCAACTAAACTTTTTAGGAAACCGCAGAGGAAAAGTGTGTATCCCTGAAACAACTAATAATAAGTAATGCAGTTTTAGGTATACAAGCATGTGGAGGGAAAAACCAGGAAAGGGGTGGAAACTCTTATGAGGGAATGGGGGTAGGGAAAGTTAATTAGAGTCATCTTGAGGTAAGTGGTAAAGAAAATATTGGATTCAAAGCCTGAGAGAAAGTAGGCTTTTTTAAGCAAAGACTTGATGTATAGACATCTTGAAATCCAAGTAGAAGCCTTTTGCACTCACACCAGATGATTTATTTGGCTCTTTGGGGATTATGTTGGCTGTTAAGATCAGGGTTGCAGCTATATACCAATCAATGAATCTTTTGCTGAAAGCAAAATCTCATTATCTGGTGTGTGTGTGTGTGTGTGTGTGTATGTGTGTGTGTGTGTGTGTGTGTGTGTATTGGACTTGTGGAGTTGTGGTGGGATGGGCAAGAGTGGAGATTTAAATGTTAACTCTCTCTCTATCACTCCATCATTCCCTCTCTCCCTCTCTCTCCATCTATGTATACACACATACACAATATATACCTGTACATATACATACACATGTACATACATATGTAAAAACATGTCAGCCTTATATATAGGAGGTCAATTTTGGCATCAGAAAGATGGGTTCCAGGCCTGGGTCTAACATATGTTTGCTGTATGTCCTTTGGCAAGCCAAACTCTCTTTGATTCAGACAACTTTTAAGACAATGAATATCAGTCATATAAGTGTTCTAACCTGGGGCATATATTAATCCCATTTAAAAATATTTTATTTATTTACTATTCTATTTTCAAAGAACAGAAACTAGATTTTTGATCAGTAAGTCAATCAATAAGCATTTATTAAACACCTGTTATGTGCCAGACACTGTACTGAGCTCTGGTGAGACAAAGAAAGATGAAAAGAAATTTCTGCTCTCAAGAAACCTACCAGTCTAAGGAAGGTGGGGGTTGGGGATAGACAATATGAAGACAATTATGTAAAAATATTTATAGGGTAAATTGTAGACAAATTATTTAGCCTTTAATCTAGGGTTTTTTTTTCTATTAATTTAGAGATACAAAGGCTGCATGAAGTTTACATTTTCATCGATGCTTTTCTAGTACTCAACCAATGAATTCCTATAGGCTTTTCCCCTCTTTTGTGATTTTATAACATTTGTTCAGTTTTTCAAACTCCTTGTGGCCCCATTTGGAATTTTCTTGGCAGAGATGCTGGAGTGGTGTGCCATTGCTTTCTCCGGTTCATTTTACAGAAAAGGAAACTGAGACAAACAGGGTTAAATGATTTAAGTAGGGTCACACAGTAAGTGTCTGAAGCCAGATCTGAATTCAGCAAGCAGAGTATTCCTGACTCCAGGCCTGGCACTCTCCCTACAATGCCACCTAGATGCCCCACTTATAATATACTGCTTTATATTATATTTGTTTATGTGTCTGTCATCTCCTCTTTTGTAACAATGAGAGCAGGGACTAGGTAAATTCATCCCTATGTATCCCTAGTACATAGAATGCTTTGCACATAGTAGACCCTTAATAAATACTTATAAAGCAGAAAATGTTTTATTATATAGCATAGTATAATGGGTTGGGAGAACTGGCTCTGACAGAAAATGCCTTTGTGACTATGACCATATCACTGATCTAAGCCTCTGTTTCCTCATCTATGAAAAATGGATAATTCTTATATTACTTACCTTGAAGGACAGTTATGAGCAAAGTGCTTTGCAAGCTATAAAGTGTTATATAAATGAGAATGGATATAATTATTATTAGCATTATTGTTATCATTACAACTATAAATCCAATGTTATCCTATGGCCTTTGGGGATGCAAAATCAGTAAAACATGGGCCTTATTGTCATATACCTTGTAATCTGGGGTAAGAACTGGTCCTGTAATTTCATTGGTATTGTGGAATCCCAAATAAGGAAACTCTCTCTTCCAATGCAGGTGTGTACCTTCTAGTCTTAGAGCTGCCTAGAAGTTAAGTGGCTTACTCAGGGTTACACAGGGGGTATCAGAGACAGAATTTGAAACTAGATTTTCTTGGACTTGAGGTCAGTTCTCTATTCATTACACCATATTTCCATTCAGTTTTAATTTATGGAATAAAAGAAGCATTTATATAACACAGTATAATAAAAAGATGATTGCACATGAAACTACAGATCTCTTATGTACAACTTGCTATTCCTTTAAAAAAATATAATTACTTGGGAATACATCTGCCAAAACAAACACAGGAACCACATAAACAAAATAAAAAAGCTTTTTATACAAATTAATAATCAGAGAAATATAAATTGTGCATGGGTAGGTAGAGCCAATATAAGAAAAATGACAATTTTATCTAGACTAATTTATATATTCAAATGTCATCCCAATTAAATCACCCAAAATTATTTTACTGTATTAGAAAAAATAATAACAAACTTAATTTGGAAGAAGAAAAAAAACAAGAATATCAAAGGAACTAATAAAAAAAAGGAAAGGAAAGAGGGTTAGCAGTACCTGATCTTAAATTATATTATAAGGCAGTAATTATCAAAACTATTTGGGACTGCCATTCAGTTTTTTAAACCTGGCTATTCTAGAAAGCACAATCTAATTACCTCATTGTTTTTCAAAACCAGCCTTAGCTAACAAGTCAATTTTTTTTAAATTTTAAATTTTTTTGCTTTTTGGAAGGGGGGAGGGCAGGGCAATTGGAGTTAAGTGACTTTCCCAAGGTCAAATGATTAGTAAGCATTAAGTGTCTGAGGCCAGATTTGAACTCAGGCCCTCCTGACTCCAGGGCTGGTGCTCTATTCACTGCACCACCTAGCTGCCCCTAACAAGTCAATTTTTAATAAAATTTTATTTTAAAAATACCTGTTCATTCCTATGACTTTCAGAAACTCTATATTTTTGACCTATCAAACTTAAGTTTTGATGCTTAAGATGCTCATGTAGGTGTCCTGAGTATAAAAACTGAATTATTCTCATCTAGGTTTATTCTGCTGAACTAAAGGTACCAGGAGAAAGCTTAGCTTTCTGTGTGCTGACACTGGGGTTGATGGGTAGCTTGCCATCTTGTAAAGAGATTTGTAGTTGTAATAATGGCAATAATGCTAATAATAATTACATTCATTCTCATTTCTAAAATCACATAATATAAGGAAATAGCTAATAGAACTGTGCTCTCCTGAAAAACCCCCACAAACAACAAGCTGCTATATCCAACACAGGGCATCCTTCCCCTGGGCAATTTTACTGCTTAAATGGGTTATGCAGTTAATTGGAAAATTCATTTAACCAGAACACTCAAGAATCACAGCCTTGTTGGTTGAGTGAAGCAATGCGGTGCCTTAAAAAGCAGGGATACAAAACTATTTGATCATTTGGTATTCTGTAAGCATAGAATAGCACCCACAAAAGCCTAAATTTAATGTGTATTTATGAACCTGAACTTGAGCATTACTGAAGAAAGATTGTTATTGACTTGGTATTGGAGACCTAGGTCCTAATTCATTGATGTGTAACTGAAATTCATTATTAATAGAATTAGCTAAAAGCAGAATCTATGCAATGTGTGTACTGCCTTGGATGAAGTTTTACTAACAAAACAAATGAATTTTTCACTGGACCTTGTTATTCTGTATGGTCTTTTACAGAAGGTCTTAACTTGCATTATTCAATGTTTGGGTCTTATTTATAATTCTGGGAGGAAATGCTGTAGAAACCCACAACTTTGCCAAATGTCACTTATCACTGAATTACTAATTTCAGGATTGTAACGAAAGCCTCAGTGCTTATGCCAATTTATAACTTCCAGAGTACGGGCAAGAAAAATAGTACAGCTTCAAGGTGAGGGAGAGAAAGTAAAATCAAGAATGATACAGGAACCCCCTTGCTTAATTTTGTTTTGCTGATATATGCATTGGCTAATGAAAACTAAAAAATGTGCTTTTAGACTGGGGGAAAATTCCTCACACACATTTTCTTTCAATGCTGTTGTTATTCAATGATTGGGGTTTGGATCAGATTAAAAAGAGAAAAATTGAGGGTAAGGAATATAAGGGAACAGTATATGGGGAAAAGTGGAGGGAGGGGACAAAGAAAAAGACTGAGGAATCTAAAATTAGACAGATTACTTTCACAAACAGAGGCTGGTAAAGGGCATAAATATAGCAAAGATATATCCTAATAGACTTGCCCCTTTAACTGAAAGATGAGCTAATATAATGACTATTTTTTTTTCTTTTTAAATCTTTCTCTTTTGAGTTTTAGTCCAAAGTCAAATACTGTGATTTCTTTACGATGGGGTCTATACATCAGATTTTAGGTGGATAGGCTGCTAGACTTGAATTCAAGATCTGGACTAAAATCTCACTTCATTTCCTAGCTGTGTATATCTAGGCAAGTCACTTCCTCTCTGTGTCTCAGTTTCCTCATCTGTAAAAAAAAAAAAAAGCCTCTCAATGGCTTAAAGCTCTAAATCTGTGATCTTAAAGCTTGAGTCATATTGATCTGGTCTGGGGGAAATCAGATTGGTAACTGCCTAGGATTAAACACAATGAGTCAGGAGAATGGGGAGCAATAAAAAATACTTTTAATAGTTAAAAAATATGAATGGATGCATTTTTAATATCTGGAAACTGTTGTCAATGGCTTGGAACATGAACATTTATTTTGTGGTGAATTGAAGTGTAACAGTGATGTTCTTTGCAGACAGTCAACACAGGGCACAGTTTCCAGGTCCTGCCTAGAGCACATAAAGGCCTTGTTGACTCAGTTCTTCTTAATGAAGAGGAGATTTTAAATGGAGTCTCCTTCTTATGCTTGTGTGCTCTCCACATACATCATAAGGATTTATAATGTACATTGCCTTGGAAATGATGTTAACTAGTGCAATGTGACACTGTTTTGGAGGTGACTTTGTGTAGTCTCTACCATCTAATAGGTGAAGAAACTGGGGTCAGAGTTATAATAAAATTCTTTTGTATTATGGATCATTGTATGATGGATACATACTTGGTCTATATCTACTATTCAAAAGGAGGCTTTTCCATTTGGCCTCCCTTATTCTCATCAGGTGGAAACATACATTAGAGGGGCCCACTAGTACAATGGAAAGAACACTGTCTCAGGAATCAGAGGGTATATGTTCAAATCCCAAACCTATATGACACTAGGCAAGTGACTTACCCTCCCCAAACCTCAGTTTCCTCATCTGCAAAATGAGGGTTTAGATTAGATGATTCCTGAGTTCCTTTCTAGTTCCTAAGTCTATAATCCTGTGACCTTAAGAAAAAGGTAGATAACACATTGTTGAGGGTATATAGGGGAATATGGTATTTATATGAGTATTCTGAAGGTTAATAAAAATAACATTTGCCATTTGCTTCAAATCCCTGTATGAGAGCTACTGTATAAGCAGGTTGTTAATGCTATTATTACTGATGGTTTTATTTGTAGCAATAACATTATCTGGCATTCACATGAAAGGAAAGGTGATATTAAGTTATAGATATCATCATCATTACCATTATCACTTTTTCAATAGGATTGTGTTTGGGTGGAAAAAAATGATCATCAGGACACTCTGTGGGTAGCGGGACTTATGCTGCTGTTTCCATCCATTTTTTTGCAATGACAGCTCCATTTCCTTCTTTTTTATTTCTCCCTTCCTTCCCAACTTCAAAGGCAATCATTCTGAAGACACCACCTGCTTCCCCTCCCTTGACATAAGCACACACTATTATGTGCTCTGCATTCAAAGCTGGAATTTGCTATTAAGTTCACTACCTAGCTAAATAGGGGAGATTAATATCTATCTGAAAGTTGAACCATGCTGTGAAGCATTTTCAGAGGCAACAACTTGAAATCAACATATCCTCCCCCCCAACTTTATAGAATAGTGATTATGGCAGTTCTTTGAAATGGCTGCCCAGGTCTTTAATGACTGGTTGTCCTCTCCCTTCTTGCCTTCTTTTGAGTGATTCAAATGATTATAAAATCACTTCAAAAAAGGAAATCACCCTAATATGTCAGATTATGATTAAAAGAAGACAGAAGAATAACATTGCTAGAAGAAAAAAAATATAGATCATTAGCCACATCATATTTGTGACTTTGTCCAAGTGTTCCTGAGGACGGGATCTTATGAGAAAATTACCACTTTTGCTGGTAGAGACTAGTATCTACTGATCTACATTTCACTTTAGGATGGATCATTCAGTCATTTTGAAAGAGGAAATGGATTTTTGTCTCCCCTTCTGAAGCCTTCCTCTCCTGACCTTTAAATTCTGGCTAAAAATTTCAAGATAATATGGAAGAGAGAAGTGAAAGAGAGAGGGAGAGAAGGAGGGATGG
>NW_027185694.1:6991218-6994296 GCF_028583685.1 Petaurus breviceps papuanus | reverse complement strand
GAGAGAGAGAGAGAGAGAGAGAGAGAGAGAGAATGAGAATAAAAGAGTGAATACTGGGAATGAAAGAAGGAGAGGGGGAAAACAGAGAGGGAAAAATAGTGGAGAAATGGAAGATGGAGAGGGGAAAAGTGAGGAGAATGAGGGAAGAAGAAATTAGGGAAAGAGCAAGAGGGAGAGAGGAAAAGAGAAGGAAAGGGATAGGAAAAGGAAGAGGGAAAGAGAGGGATAGGAAAAGGGGAAGAGAGAAAGGGAGTGAGGAAGGACATGGGGAGAAGAGATAAAAGGAAACGAGAAGAATATGGGAAAAGGGGTGGGAAGGAAGAGGGCAAGAGATAGGGGAAAAGAAAGAAGGAGAGGAGAGGAGAGAGAGACATCCCTTTGTTGGCCTTGGGTTTGGTTTTCTTCATTTTCCTCCTGCTAGCCATAATGACAATCCAAAGAAAGCCTGAAGGAACCAAGGATCATTTAACCTTCGACTTGCCATAAACTATGTCATAGTATCATTATTCTAGCTCATGTGTCAGCGTAGTTTTAAATGTGTTATAAAGTAAGAGGCTCAAACTTCACGTTCGTCCACTTCCTGAGAGGAGTGTGGATATGGTACAGCTGTCTGGTTTGGATCCCTAGGAATTTTTCTCAAAGGTTACCTCCTGTTTGCTTCGAAGATGGCATGTTCTGAACCAGAGAACATTTCCACATTTAAGTTTTCTTCATCTAGTCACAATTCCTCTCCCACCCCCACCCAAGACTCTTCTCTTTAAAGACTGTATTTATCTCTTGTGTGCAGCTTAGACATCTGTGTAGGAGGTGATATAATGGTCCCAAGCTCTGAACCAAAGCCTTTATGTTATCGGACCTCTACACTTCATTCTTGCTTTCTTTAAACTTCATTGTTACCACCCAAACTGTACTAATCCCCCGACCCCCAAAAGAAACAATCAATTAACAAGAATTTATTGAATATCAATTTACTATGCACCAGGCAGGCACTATGCTAGGTGCTGGGGATGTGAGACAGTTCCTGCCTTCATCACCTCAGAAGGGTGGCACAGTAGAACATCTGCTGATTATTTAATTTATATATTGACTGAAATAGGACTGAGGAGGACAGTGGCATTTTGAATGGTTGGTATTAAGAATATAACCCCTTTAAGTTGTGTAATCTAAGGCCTTGATTCTGTCAGTTAATAACTGTGAGATCTTGGAACAGTCACTTAACCATTTTGGGTCCTGGTTTCTTTATCTGTAAAAGGAATGGTGATTATAGTAGTTCTTTGAAGGATTGGACCAGATTATCCCTGGAGTCTCTTCCAGCTCTAAAATTTGATGATTATCTGATACTTTTGCCTGTCATTTGAGGAGCAATGAGATATAGGGAGTGGAGTTACCCCCTCCACCCAGTCATTTAAATTTTAAATGGTGTCTTTTTTCCCTTGGAAAAGGAACCTATTTTGGCAGAGAAAGTGCTTGTATAGTCTATTTCCACTGGGGGGAAAAATAAAAACAGCATTTAAAGCCCACATTTTTTATTTTTGACAATTTGGCAGTCAGTGTAGTTTATAGTCCTAGAAAGTAGGAAGTCTTGCCAACCATTTTAAAAAGCTTCAAAATACAATTTTAAGAAGGAATTTTTCTTCTTCTAGTAATTCTACAATTATTTAACTTCAAAAAAAGAAAAACAAGATTTTTTTTCTTGCTTTTTTTATATGCTCAGTTTTCACTCTAATGAACTTTTCACATACTGGCCAATTCATCAATATGGTTTTATTACAAGTTAAGGGTATTTTGAGCCCATGTGCTGATGGCATATGCGCCACACAGAGAATGGCAAGTGTTTGATTCCTGCCTTCCAGAGCTTATGGTAAAGCAAATTCTAAACTTGGCTGTTATGAATTTGTATTGGAGAGGTTTATTTCAGAAGAAAATGATCTCTAGAAAATACTGGTAGATCTGATCTGTTACACTTAAACTATGGGATCATAAAAACATCTGTTGGTACAATTTTTTTTGACATAAAAAAAGTTTTATTATTGCTTTTTGTTTTTATATTATAGTCATTTCCCCTAACCTCTTCCCCCACCATTGAATTATTCCTAGTGACATGGAAAAACTTTTAAACAAAGCCATCATACATAGACAATAACTCTGACCGCTCAGACAGTGTATGGATTTCAATATGTATCTGAGACCTTACGCCTCTATTTAAAGGAATAAGCTTTGTTTCCTTATCAGTGTTTGAGGACCAAGATTTTTCATTTTACTTCATCTGAATTTGACTGCATTTTTTTTTATCATTTCCTTTATGTCAATCATTTTGTATATTGATGTTTTGTTTTGCTTTCTTTATTCTCATCAGCTCATACAAGTCTTTCCTCATTTCTCCGAATTCTTCATATTCCTTGTTTCTTTTAGCATAATACTCTATTATGTTTGTCTGCTATGATTTGTTCAGTCATTCCAAAATTGATGGCAACCATTGTATTTCTTTTTTTCCTTTTGGCTATCACGGAGTGATACAAACTTTTAGATGTATAAGATGCCATCTTCTTCACCTGTAGTAGAGTGGCCAACTGGCTTTTACATGAGAACCATTTGTGTCTGGACAGCAAGGAAATCAAATCAATCAATACTTAAAGAAATTAATTCAGATTATTCACTAAATGGTCAAATACTGAAACTGAAGCTTAAATATTTTAGCCACATAATGAGAAGACAGGATTGATTCATTGGAAAAGATCCTGGTCTTGGGAAAGATAGAGGGCAAAAGTAAAAGGGGATGGCAGAGAACAAGATGGATAGTATCATGGAAACAATGAAGTGAACTTGGATAGACTTTGAGAGATAGTGGAGGAGAGAGGGCCCGCCACCCTGTGGTCCATGGGGTCACAAAGAATTGGACATGACTGAATGACTAAACAACAACAATAACATACATTCTGTTATGGCTGCCTTCTTGAGACTTTGCTGTCATTGTTGCTGTAATCCCCATGGTGGTAGTGACGGTGTATGGGTGTGTGTGTGTGTATGTGGGGGGAAAGAGAGAGAGAGAGAGAGAGAGAGAGAGAGAGAGAGAGAGAG
>NW_027185694.1:6959608-6991118 GCF_028583685.1 Petaurus breviceps papuanus | reverse complement strand
AGAGAGAGAGAGAGAGAGAGAGAGAGAGAATGGTTTATATTGGTGGAAGTAGATGATAGATTACATAATGGTAGAAATGGAAGGGACCTTACTGAAATCTGCTAGACATTAACCTAGAGTCCATGGACCACATCCTCTCAAGGGTCTGTGAACTTGAATGGGAAAAAGAAATTACACCTCTGTTTTCACTAATCTCTAAATAATTTATAATTTCCTTTAATTATGAATTATTTTAAAAAATCATCCTTTTGAGCAGGGGTCTATAAGCTTTACCAGACTGCCGTAGGAATTCATGACACAAAAATGGCTAAGAAATCATGATCTAGCCAAACAGTCTTATTTTCACAGATAAGGAAGCCAAGGCCTCAAGAGATAAATATACATAGAACTAGTAAATAGTCCAGCCAGGCTTAAAACCCAGGTTTCCTGGTTCCCAGTTCATCATGTGGATCTTCCTTTCCTAGTAAACAGAGTCCTTTATATACCTTCCTAATCACTATCAGTTTGATTTGCTGCCTTCATACCCCTGGTAGTAGAATTCAACATCATTTAACAGCTAAAGTATCCTTGCTTTATGAATGCTTCTATGTGAATTGCTGGACCAATCCACTCCATTTGTAGCTAAATTTATTCTTTTTTGAAAAAAGATGTGGAGTGGATTTATTCTAGTTAAGGCCCAATATAGGGGCAACCCAAATTAAGGTCTCAGAGTTTTAAGAGTTCTACCAGTCACCCCGCTTCATTATTATTGTGTTTGTGGGAACATCAGTTTGTTTAAGCTTATATTTGCAAGTCAGCTGGGCAACAGAGAACAGTGGCACTAAAACTAGGTATCCAGTTAATGTGTGTGACCACTTTTAAAACCTCCACACACAAACCTCCACGAGCCCCCTCATTCTTTGCTCTCTGTCATGCAATTTGAATGCTGCCTCAAGATGGAAGGTCAGAATCACAGATTGTGTCATTGCTTTATTTTTCTGTGTTGCCTCGTTTATGATAATGTCCTCTGCTATTATGTTGAGAGCTAAGTCTGTTTTTTTTTAAGTGCATTTTTTACTCCAAAGTAATACTGGAGGAAAAAATCGCAAGCATAGATCAGAACATCAAAGTAAGCCCCACCATGCCTACAGTGTACAAATAGCTGTTGATGAGTTTGCCATGCTTACTGAACTGAATAAATATAAAAGCTTTTCGTGTGCATTCCTATTTTCAGTCCCAATACAGTGCGTTAACCTCAGAATATCAAATTGAATCAGGGGTTGTGAGAAGAGCTGCCTGCAAAGCAGTTAGAATGACACTCTTCATTACTCTATCTAGATTCAGGTTTCAGACAACCATAACCAGCGCTTTCACAACCTCTCACCTAAAGTCAGATAATGTACAGCCGCCCAAATAAGCGACTGAATTCCCGGCAAGGGCTCCCGAACCTCTCCAAATGGGAAGCCCACTGCTGCCCTGGAAACAGAGACTGAAAGGGGAATGAAGAGATGCAGCTAGATGAAATTTTTCCTTGCCAGGCACAAATAAACAGCTCTCTATAGGGCGCTCACCACACAGTGTGTCAGCAGATATTATACAGTCTGCTGCTGAGTGGATGTGTCAGCTGCCCATTAGACCACACTAAAATAGAATTGCTGGGAGCTTGAAGCATGAAGCATGATATTAGATAAAGTGATGAAATTTCACTCGATTAAAGAGCCAGGTCAAGGACAGTTACCTCAGGAAATTCCTTTTTTTTTTCTTTCCCCTAGAATATTCTTGCAACTTTGATGAATTTATCCCTTTCCTGCCTTTTTTTTTTTTTATCATTCAGAACTCTATGAACAATGAAACGTGCCTTCAGCAGGCCCTGACATATTGGAAGAGATCAGAATCATAGGGTTTTTTAAATATAAAAAAGGAAGAAAGCAAGGAAGAAAGAAAAAGACAGAATTGACATTGCTACAGGTCAAAAACCCTTGGAAATGTTGGATTGATTTGTTTAGACAGTTGTTTGATTTTTTTCTCTTTTAGGAGAGGGGGAAGGAAAAGAGCAGGGAAGGGTATTTTTTTTTTTTCTTTAAAGCCAGTTCAATGGTAGGGGAAAAAAAGCACCAGACTTGGCAGAGGTTTTTATTTTTATTTATTTGATTTATAAGGAGAGGGGAGAAATTCTTCTTTCCAAATGCTTCTTTCATCCAAAGGACTCATGAGCTGAAAGTAAACGGGCCTCATAGCTGCCTTGCTTCTTAAACCTGAGGTCTGAAAATTTCCCCCAGATGGAGAAGAGGTAACTTTGGCTGGCTGCTCCCCATTGCTGAAGAATAAGCTGGTACTACTCTCCTAGCTTACTTTCATTTAGGAAAAAGAGATGGAGGGAGGGAGCGATAAAGAGGGAGGGAGAGAGAGAGAGAGAGAGAGAGAGAGAGAGAGAGAGAGAGAGAGAGAGAGAGAGAGAGAGAGTCAGAGAAAGAGACAAAGACAGAGGGATACACACATACAGAGCTGCAGGGGATGCAGGGGAAGGGGTAACTTGAGTTTTCAAAACCCAGTGCTTTTTTCAAAGTGCTAATTATTCCCTAATACCTCGTCTTCCACTTCTGCTGATAGGGGTCAAGGCTTTTGTGTCAAGCCTACACCCCCAGATAGCAGTGAGGGAATAGTACTAATTTCAACTAGTCAGATCTCATAAGAACCTTTAATTCAATTGGTTTAACTGGACATTCCTCAGGTCAGAAAGTTCACAGCTCCTTTTGGCAAAAGTCTGGGGGATGAAAGATAGAGAGCTTTTCAGAGATGTTAAAATCTCAGTAGAATGTGAAAGCCCTTCTATCGCCCAATCTTTAGAAGTGACTATATAAGCCGGGATCCTTGGATTTAACCGACTACTTTAATTTGCTGTACAAATTCCATGTGTACTCTCTTGACTAAGGGATCTTGGGCACATCACTTGAAATATTTTTGGATTCTTTTTTTTCCTATAAAAGAGGGATAAGGATAATCTTATACTATTATTATGATCAATGTGACCACATTTTAAGCAACCTGTATGGGCATGTTGACCTCTTAAAAGGAAAGGTCCTAATAACTCCAGGATGTTGCTATAATGATCTTAGGTGCTTAAAAGAGGTGTTGCCAAAGTCTTTATTGCACATTTAAACTTTAATAACTTAAAATTGCACTATTTTTGCAATACCCTTTGTATGTTTGTTGGGAGGTTAAAAGAGCTGTGCTTGATGGATTGATTTAAAATTAGATATAATTTTTTTTTTCTGCAAACTCCCTGGGTTGATCTCTTCTCAGCTCTTTCTTCTTATGGAAAAGACAGGGAAATATCTGGGGATTTAAGCTCCATGTGGTTAAAGATTCCTAAAATGATTTATAAAAAATATTTTGAGTTCCTCACAAACCAGAACTCCTATTAATGAAAACCTAAAGCAATAGTCTTTTAAATATGTTTTCTTTTAAAAATTATAAACCTATATATCAATAATCATTTTGATATAGAGAACAGTAAAAATAATTTTATGTGAAAATGAATTGTTATGTATACTTTTTACAAGATAATTAAATTTGACACAATTGTAACAAAAACTACTTCGGTTTTCTGTGTATCCTTCCAAACTGCAATAGTAAAATTACATAGAAGGCAAGCAAAAAAAATTATGATACAGAATAAAATATATGAGAGTGCCAAGGGTCATAAGCAGGAATTTGTGAATTTCAAGGTATTTCTCCCCCTTTTCCCCCTTGACCTAGAAAAATAAAACTAATCCAAGTTGCAGGGATGAAGTTCAGAATCTTAATGCTCTGCCTACCCCTCCCCCCACTGTAGAAGAACTTTGTTTTCTGAAATAGTGACATGATTTGAGAGTTCAGTAGGAAGTTGTGTTAAATCTTTTTTGTTGTCTCCTTGTTAATGTGAACATGATTCTAGTTTCATTAATCCTTTTGGGGGAAGAGGAAGGGAACTGGCAGGATCCAGGGAATTTCAAAGTGGCATCAGGGAAATCTTTTCGCCAAAACAAAAGGAGGCATAAAAATATCCTGCCTATAAGAAGATGATGAATTTGTTACTTTTCCTCAGTATGAGGTAAGGATTAGAGACCTGAAATCCTCAGACAAAAGGTAACCCTATGAGATGGGTGGATCTTAAGCTTTTCCTTCCCCCTCACTCACTGCACTGAGCTGGGTTCTTCAAGCCAATCTGTCAGCGGACAGCAACCTGAGAGATCCTTTGTTACTGTTCTTTCTCTGTGTTGGAGCACAGGGTCCCTGCAGCAAAATCCCTTGTCTTTCTTCCTGCCTGTGTTTTGTATCTTTTTTTAAAAATAAATCTGCTTGTGTTGAAATCTCAGGTTCTCTGCTTATGTTATTTTAGTCAAATAAAATCTTTGACTAAGCCAGAGATTGGGTGAAATTGGATACTAAGTGTTATTTGGCAAGGTGAGGCACATTCTACTTATTAAGAAAGAGCAGAAAGAATTTGAGATAGTTGTCTACATTGCTTCCCACCAAACAGTAGGGTGATGACGAGGAAGAATTACTGTGGGTCATTTTACTCCCAGAGTTCATTCAAAACAGCTTAAAAAACCCTTCACCAACAAAACCCTCTTTTGAAATCTCTAATTGACTAAAGAAAAACCAAGCAAAAACATATTAATTGCCTACTATATGATAGTAATAACAATATCTAGCATTTATTTAAGGTTTCTAAAAGCCTTTATATATTATTTGATCTTCACAGCAACCCTCTGAAATAGGTGCTCTTAATATCCTCTCCATTTTAAAGATGTGGAAACTGAGGCGGAGATTTTAAGTGATTTGCCCTGAGTCACAAAACTAGTAAGTGTCTAAGGCTGAACTTGAATTCATTTTCCTGACTTCAAGTTCCATGCTCTATCCATTGCAATGTACTAGGAGCTAAAGATGAAAATTAATAGAACCACCATGCCTGTTTTCTCTGACTCTTTAATGAACCTAGTAGATAAGCTAGGCAATCATTCCACATGTGGATTGGATAACCTCTTGGGTAGCATTAGGACTATCAATACAGCAGAAAATCACTCAGGTACACTTTCAGGAGAGAAAGAAGTCTTTTTTTCCCCCTTCAACTTTTCCCAAGAGACTTTGATTAGCCCAAAGCTCATTCTGTGTTGTTTGAAACAGGAAAATTTCCACATAGTAGAGTCTGCACTACACAATAGTAGAGTCCAATAGAGTCTCATGGGAGAGCTAAATATCATGGGAAAAATATGTCAACCCCATCACTTGGGGGAAAAATGAGCTGCAGATGGAAGCCTCACATTCCTGTGACAAATATC
This sequence comes from Petaurus breviceps papuanus, assembly GCF_028583685.1. Taxonomy (NCBI): domain Eukaryota; kingdom Metazoa; phylum Chordata; class Mammalia; order Diprotodontia; family Petauridae; genus Petaurus; species Petaurus breviceps. The sequence goes on along the minus strand of NW_027185694.1, from coordinate 6,985,815 downwards.
AAAGCTTTATTTTGGAGTATTCCTAAGAAAGATTCTGTCCTGGGAGAATATCTAACATCCTTGGAGGATAGGTATAAGTGTGGCCTTCTGCACAAGGTCTAGTCTTTCCTTCCAACTGCTATTGCTGGCCCTCTGCTTAGTTTGTATCTGCTTAGGACCTGACTATAAAAAACACAATATACTTTAATAATAAATCAGTGTCCATAATAATAGAGATGAGCTTTACCAAACCAAAATTACTTTTCGATGACTTTGTACATATTGGAGATTTTCTTATCATTCCATGTGTTGTTTAACTTAGTACATAAGCTTGATGAGAAGAGGGATTATTTTTATATCTCTACCATCCAGGACAATGTCTGGCATGTAGTAAGTGCTTAATAAATTCTTCTTGTTCTCTTCAAATCTCCTACCATCTTTAATATATATGTATATCTTATATGTGTGTGTATATATATATATATATATTCATACACTGCCTTTTGTTATATATCCATATCTGGTCATAGTTATATCTACCAGCCAAGAAGCTGGAAAGACTTCACATATTATCTGTGTGACCCTGGGCAAGTCACTTAAACACTCAGTACTCTTCTTCTCCCTCTCCCACCCCTGGAGTGCTTAAGAAGATGAAAAGTTTCAGGGAAGGTGCTGATCTGGCAGCTCTCTGTACAAATATAAGCTCGGGTTCAGGCCTATCCCATGCAAACAGATTATCTGTCTCATTAGCTAGTTATGAAGAAGAGGCAATGTTTTTATTTTTTTCCTTCCTACACTGGTGTAGAAGAGATGATAAGCTAATGATAGAAGGTACGCTGATTCAATTAGGTCTGGTACTTAGAGCATTTACCCAACCCAGACAATTTTTAAAGCCTTAGTGATTACTTTTTCCATTGTTCATGAAATGATATTTGAACATTTCAAATTGATGGACCTAATGTTTCTCTTGTAACAGATTTTGTTTTGTTGTCTTTGATAATCGTTATGAGACACAATAGTCTTTTTCTATCCCTGAGTGGATAATGCATAGCTCTTAATTGTGAGGAGCTAGGTGGCATAGTAGATAGGTCACTGGACCAGGAGTCAGGAAGACCTGGATTCAAATCCTGCTTCAGATGCTTACTAGCTGTGTGACCCTGAGCAAGTTACACAGAATCTCCAAGGTTCCATTTCCATATCCACAAAATGGGGTTGATAATGGCCCTTTGCAAGTAAGGAAGTCACTTTGCCAATGTTAAAATGCTGTCTAAATGCTAGTTGTTATTACTTTCTTATTTAATGAGAGGTATTCCTGACATGGAACCAATACCAGCAATCTTTCTTTGCTCTGGTCACTGTGAAAAGGAGAAATTGCATGTCCTTCTTAGGAGCGATCCATCACTCATGTCACTTTGGCAGATCATTTTCTTTCTCAGGCACTACACAGCATATGCTTCATGCTGGATTCAGATGGATGCATTCCTCTCTGGTTCAGTGTGTCCCTGGTGACATGATGTGCCAGAGAGCTTGCCTGAAGCCAATAACAGGATTTCTCAAGAGGCCTAGAGCAACCCCTGAATGACATGGGAATTCCACAATGACATCACAGACATGACACTTCCTGTAGGATAAAAACCATAACCAGAGTTACTTTCTTTTCCCTGCTGGTTGGCTTACCCTGTCATTCTCTGACATAAGCAGGTAGATGCCTAACAGATTTCCATGCCAAATTAATCCCCATAGCATCAGATATTTTGAATTCCTTTCTATTTGAAGTAGCTTCTGGAGATAGCTTGAAATTGAGAGTTAGAGTTGGAAGGAACCTTAGAGGTCATCTAGAAAACCCTTTTATTTTACAAATGAAGAAATTGAGGCCTAATCAGGTAAAATGACTTGCCCAAAGTTCCACATGCTAGTGATAGCATGTTCTCATGAATGATAGAATGCCCTCATGAAACTATGCATGATGTCATATTTGTTTAATGATTTATTCTATACTTTCTTCAGGCCTTGGTCAGAAGGAAAAAAGGAAAACACTAAAAGCAGATTAAGAAATATAAGGGCAGCTAGGTGGTACAGTGGATAGTGTGCCAGACCTGGAGTCAGGAAGAATCCTTTTTTGTGAACTCAAATTTGGCCTTAGATACCAGCTGTGTGACCCTGGGCAAGTCATGTAACCCTGTTTGCCTCAGTTTCCTCATCTGTAAAATAAACTGGAGAAGGAAATGGCAAACCACTCCAGTAACTTTGGCAAGAAAACCCTAAATGGGGTCACAATGAGTCAGACACAATTGAATCTACTAAACAACTGGTTGTAATCTTCTACGACCTTGCTCTGTAAGAGTTTACAAATGAATTTATATTCTAAAATGTTGCAGTCACTGGCTAACATTTCTCTTTGATTGTCAAGGAGATCATACTTGTTGGATGGGATGTTTCCTAAACTCTTTTGGTCTCTTAGAATCATACATTTATAGATGACCTTAGAGATAATTTAGACCATCCTTCTCGTTTTATAAATGAAATAGTCCAAGCTCAGAGAAATTGAGTGATTTGTTCAAAATCATATAGGTAGTAAGAGGGTTGCCCCCAATGGCTGCTAGGGATTCTGATTCTAAATTCCTTCCTTTTCCCACTATACTACCCTGCCTAATTTTAGTGTATCAATATTTCTGGGACCAAAATTATCTAACCCTTTATGTTAGAGAAAGTAAGGAATAGAGAAAAGAGACTAAGAGAAAGGGATAAGAAAGACATCAGAGTACTTGGAGTCAGAAAGACCTGGGTTCAAATCCTGACTCAGACAGTTATTGCCTTTATTACCTGGCTAAGTCACTTAATTTATTTGTGCCTCCTATAAAATGAGAGGGTTGGAATTAATGTCCCTATTGAAGCAGTTAGATGGTTTGTGGATAGAATGCTGGGCTTGGAGTCAGGAAGACCTGAGTTCAAATCTGGCCTCAGACACTTACTAGTCATGTGATCCTGAGCAAATTACTTAGCCTCTATTTCCCTTAATCCATTGAAAAAGGAAATGGCAAACCACTCCAGTATATTTACAAAGAGAACTTCAAGGATAGAACTGGCATAGTATTCATGTTCATGGTATCACGAAGTCAAATACAACTGAATCACTAAACAAGAACAAAGGTCCCTTTCAGGTTTAATCATATGATCTTATGATAATGTCCTATAAAAGCAGAACAAGGGCAATAGTGGGTCTAATGAAGTTCATTGTGGCAATTGGTTTATATTGGTTATGCTTCCTTAGGAAAGGAGGATAGTCTTTGTTGATGTCTGTTCCTTCATCCATTTCCCATCTTTTGGCATCAACATCTTGCTTAAATAGGTCAGATTGAAATTGCCTCAACTGTAAGCTATATCTTCTGACTTTTATTTTTTCTTGTAATTTGGTATTGATTTTAATCCATATCTGTGTCTCTAAGTCTCTATCTAACTATGAGGGCTAAAGCCTAAAAATATTTTTCATCTAATTTTGGTTTTATTCCTTAACCATATTTTTCAACATACTTTTCATTGTCCTTTCCATGCCTTCTTTTTCTGTTGAAATAATTAAATATTAGACCATATGGTGATTTACACTGGAAGGTTCATGGGATCACCCCTGAAGCCTCTATAGTACGGCCCCCCCTGCCAGCATATGTACTCCCTTGACATAATCTGTGAGAACCCAGGGTTACCTCCACACCCCAATGAAGCATTGGAAAAGGAGTGTGTGGACTATCCTCATCTAGAAACATTTTGAAATTTTCACTGTAGTTGCTTAGAAAATCTATGTGTTACATGAAGATCCAAAAGTAGCATTTTTGGAGTCTGGGGCTAGTTTTTACCAAAAAAAAATGTGCCCAGAGTAAGTTACATGAAAAATGCCTTGAAATTAATTTTAAAGATAATTTCAGCTGCTGGTAGAAAGTCAATACCCCAATGTGGGGAGAGATAAAACATTGACTTATGATCGGGAGACAGAAGGAAACAAGCATTTATTAAGTACCTACTATATACTGCGTATTGTATTTAGAACAGAGGAGAAAGACCCTGAATAAGAACAAGGGGATAGACCTCAGGCATGGACACATGAGATTAGAGCAAGGCTGGACTGAGTAGGAGCTTATCTGGGTTGTGGCCATGGTCACAAATGCCATCTGAACATTTCCTATGCTAAGAAATTATTCTTGCTAAGTAGGTGGCAAGCTCAGTGTTTTTGCCTTCTAAATTTTCGGGTCCTGAGGCAAAGCTTCAACTTTTCTGACCTAGGTATGGTTTCTTGCTAAGTGATAGCATTTAGCCTTTTAGCCTGGGTACAACTGGGGGCCTTTGAATAAAAATAAGGGGGAGGTGGAAGCATAAGCAAAAAAGAGAAGAGAAGAAAAATTTTGAAAAACCATATGTACACGTTTCATCTGTTGAGTAACAGAGTTAAAGTCATAGTGATTACATTATTTTTCCAAATAACACACAAAATGCAAGTTATAACTGATCAGTGGTCAGATCCAGCAATAGGTCTTAATAAGCAAGTATTGGCAGGTGAGCGTGTCATACATTATTGAAAAGTCCAGCATGCATAGTCAGGAATATGAGTGCATAGTGACTTGTTTACAATATGACATTATATGCCTTATTGTATACAGTCACATGATGCAATATTTTGCCATCAGAATCTAAATGCAGAAAAAACTCATAAATTTACAGTAAATTATTAGATTTGAAATGTATCACTTCAAAAAATATCTCATATTAATAAATAAATAAAAAATAAATAAAATTAATTAATAAATAAAAAAATAAAAATAAGTTAAATAAAAAAAGTTAAAGGGTTAAAGAAAGTAGATTTCCAGGGGGGTGCTGAATAATTTTTTAAAGGGGGTGGTAGGTTTAAGTTTGGGAACCTCTGGTCTAGTTCAGCTCTCTTATTTGTATAGATGTAGAAATTAATTTTTCTCTGTATGTGATATTTGCTCCCAGAAGACTGTTAGCTATTTGAGGATAGGGACAGTTTTATTTTTTGTCTTTGTAGCCTTAGTTCCTAAAATAGTCCATGGCAACATAGTGGGTACTTAAAAATGCTTTTAATTGAATTGACTGACAGGATCCAGAATTTACAGAACTTGGGAGACTCACATGGCAGCCCCTAGCAGATTAATCAGCCCAAGTCCTGTCAAAATAAGGTGGTTTGTCAACACCACAATATTCTTAGGGAAGCAGCACTGCTGAAAATTGAGCTCTGGTTGTGAGAATGGTTCCTCAGATTCAATAATGCGTGATGTGGTAGGTATACACACCTATAAAGGAGGGATCGAGGCTACCAAGAGGCAATTGCTTTAGAAGCCAAGTGCTTGTCAGTGTATTTAACACTGGTGGAGACTACTTGAAATCTGGCAAGGATTCCAAGGTCTTAGGGCTGTGTGCTCTCAGCTTTTAAATTGCTTGCCATTGCTTCATACAGAAAAGCTTTAACAGAGTTAAGATCTTGGTAATAGACTTTTACTGGCATAATATTGCATACAAGAATGACAAACTGTGTTAGAAAATGGGTTCAACCTCTCATAGCAAGGTTAAATCATGACCCTCGATGAGTCAAGATCATTTCTGGAAGGAGTTAAAGAATGAGGCATTTCTGAGGAAATGAGTAACCAGTTTCAAGCAGTCTCTCTAAGCTGTCTGTTTCTTTAAAAGCGAAGGAGAGAAAACCTGCTCAATTACTCGGATGGAGAACTTAGAGATATTGCAGGCAGGATCTGAGAGTTCCACAGAAATATCCCACCTCATAGACAGGGGTCTAGGTTAGAAGTGGATGGTGAGTGGTGGTAAATCCACTGGAGAGACACCATGGAGCACTGAAAAGTGTACTGCATTTGGAGTTGGAGTGCCTGGGTTCAAATAATGACTCTGCCATTTATTCACTATCTACATTGAGTAAATCATCTCATGTTCCCTGGGACTCAATTTTCATAGTTGTAAAATGAGAGAGTTAAATGGTCTCCACAGTCTCTTCTAGCTCTAAATCTATGATATTATATGGTAGTTCCTTCCTGAAGCTATAATCTTATCTTTGGGCTCCCACGTGTAGATGGTTTAAAAAAAATCATTGCTAAGCACTTTTAGTGCTTGTACTCATACTTTGGTCTCATTATGAGAAGATGGGATTCGTCTGAAAAGACCCCAATGTTGGGGAAGATTGAAGGCAAGAAGAAAAGGGGATGGCAGAGGATGAGATGGATAGATGGTGTCATGGAAGCAATAAACACGAACTTGGATACAGGATGAGAGACAGTGGAGGATAGAAGAACCTTATGTGCTCTGGTCCATGAAGTCACAAAGAGCTGGACATTACTGAGTGCCTGAACAACAACAACAAAGTACTTTTAGTGAAAGCAAAGAACTACCCATTGACAAAAAAGTATGATATGTGAATATAACATGTGCAGCAAGAAATAAAGAATACAGTGAATTCAGAGAAACATAGAACTGATGTAGAATAAAATAAACAGAAACCAAGAGTGACAGTCACTACAACCATGTCATTGAAAAGATTGCTAAGAGGAAGCCAAGATCTGAGTAACCAAAAAACACATTAAAGGTCTTAGAGAATGTCATGAAACATAATTCATTCCTTGCCACAGAGAAGTGAGGGGACCACTGGGGCATGATGTTGTATACATTGTTAAATGTCATTTTGTCAGATAAGTTTAACTGTTATTCTTTTTCATAAGGGAGGGTTCAGTCTGGATGGGTTAGAGGTGGTTTCCAGAAATAATAATGATGGAAAGAAAAGTATTAACAAAATGCATTGAAAATAAATCTTTTGATGCCAAATAAAGTAAAAAAAATAGCAAGTCGATGCCAGCCACCCACTCTCAGGTTGTCTATCTTGAGAATAAAAAATGCTTCTTTTTAAAATAAATGTGAAGATAAAAGCACCAAACTATGTGTAGTCAGTGGATAAGAGGTATAGATTCTCAAATATTATACATTACCCAAATCATGGGGAAAAAAATCAAAGAAGGTCAATTGAATTTAGCATTTTCCCAGCTGAATCCTTTCCTTGACTTTGGCGAGTCTTTTTGGTTTGTGTTTCTTGTTCTTCAGTTGTGTCTGACTCTCCATGACCCCATTTGGGATTTTCTTGGTAAAGATACTGGAGGGGTTTGCCGTTTCCTTCTCCAGCTCATTTTACAGATGAGGAAGCTGAGGCAAACAGAGTTAAGTGACTTGCCCAAGGTTACACAGCTAGTAAGTCACTGAGGCTATATTGAATTAAGGTCCTCCTAACTCCAGAGCCAGTGTTCCATCCACTGTTCCACCTAGATGCCCCAATTCTGTTTTGACCCTGTCTTTTCCTGTTAAGTGTGTTTTCCTGTTAATCCTCCTTGTTACCTGAAGAAACAGTAGATCTTCATTTTGATCAACAAGCATTTAATGAGCACCTACTATGTGCCAGGAATTGTGCTAAGCATGGATACAAATGAAATGATTCTTATTCATAAGAAGTTTCTTCATCTTTGCTTAGCTTGGCTGTCACTGGCTCTTGAATCAGGATCTGATTTTGAGGATCTGGATTGAAATTCTGACTGCCACTTAAGTAGCTGTGCAGCCTTGGGCGAGTCACTTAACTCCTCTGAACCTCAGTGTTCTTGTCTGAAAAATGAAGGGGTTGTACTAGATGACCTGTAAGGCTCCTTCTAGCTTTAGGATCTTAGAAAAAGAGACCATTTAGTCCCAAGCCTTCATTGCAAGGATCATAGGTGGAATTTGAACACAGATCTACTAACTACAGAGACAGTGCTTTTTCTTTTATACTAGACAGCAATGGTGGCTTAATTTTTGTGCTCTCCAAGAAGCAAGCCTATTCTTATCATTAGCTTTTACTTGACTAGTTTCTTTACTGCTAGGTCATGCTTTTCAGCAAATGCATATATCAAACTGCTTACTATTCATTAGTCTGATACAGAGATCTTTCTGTCCTTCATTGTACTCCCATAGATTCCTTTCATGCACTCTTCACCAAGAAATTATTAAAAGTTTGTTATAATGCTAGCAGAGAGGCTATATAACTATTAACTAGAACAATAAGATTGTGGATTTTATTTACCCAGAGATGCAGCATTTGACCACACCAGAAGATAGATCAAACACTGGCATTTGCAATAGAATGCTTTTCAATTGTAAGAATTTCTTGTTGTATCTTGATATTTCTTTTTCCATGAGGGGATACCTAGACATTAATATAAATTTTAGGTTCCTTTTCTAAAAAGTGATGTTATACTCAAACTTATATTTAAGAAAAATGGCATTCCCCATCAATTAGGGAATGGCAAAACAAGTTGTGGTATATGAATGTAATGAAATACTATTGTGCCAAAAGAAATGATGAACAGGTGGACTTCAGAGGAACCTGGAAAGACTGATATGAACTGATGTTGAGTGAGGAGAGCAGAACCAGGAGAACATTGTACACAGTATGTGAAGATTGATTTTGATAGGCTTAGCCCTTCTTAGCAATGCAAGGACCTAAAACAATTCCAGAAGACACATGATAGAAAATACCAGCCACATCTAAATAAAGAACTATGAAGTTAGAATGCAGAATGAAGTTGATTATTTTCTTTTTTGTTTTGTTTTGTTTTTTCTTTCTCATGGTTTTTCCCTTTTGTTATAATTTTTCTATGAGATATGACTAATGTGAAAATATGTTAAATAAGAATGTATGTGTAGAGCCCATATCAGATTACAAACTGTCTTGGGGAGGGAAGGGAGGAAAATTAAAAAGTTCTGGAAGTGAATATTGAAAACTAAAAATAAATAATTTAATAAAAAAGATAAATAAAAGAAAATGGCATCCCATTAAATGTATGCATGGTAATGGTGGTGGTGCATTGTGAAGGAGACATAGCACCAATAAAATGCTTTTTTTTCCTAAGAACATATATTTTTTTGTTTATACATACTCTTTGACCCAGAAATCCCATTGCTTGGCATATATCCTAAGCAGATAAAAAGTAAAAATGGATGGGGTACCATAAATAGCAAAATATTCATTGTTTCACTTTTTGTGGTAACAGAGAACTAGAGACAAAAGGGTGACTGTAAATTGGGGAATGGCTAACCAGATTATATAGTATGAGAAAATGATGCAACATTACTGTGATATAAGAGAAAATAAATAGAAAGAATTCAGAGAAATACCGGAGGACTAACATAAACTGATGCAGAGTGAAGTATGTAGAACCAGGAAAACAACATATACAGGGACTACAACAATGTAATTGAGAAAAAAGAGAAATTCAATACTGTCTAATTGTAATGACCAATCTTGGCCGTGTTTAAGAGTTGAGAAAATGCATTTCTCCCATCTCCTAGTTTGTTGCAGAGGTAGAGAACTATGAGTGTGAGTATTAAATATATGGTTAGACATGGTAGATGTATTGTTAGTTTGCTGAATTGCTTTATTGTCTTTCTTTACATTACATGTAATGATTTACAAGTGGGGGGTGAGTGAAGAGGGATGTATTCTAAAATGAATGTGATATAAAAACCAAAGATATCAATTAAAATTAGATTAAACTTTTAAAAGAGCTTACTTACAAATGCAGAATATTAGAATCAAGGTAATAGTAACCATCACTTACTCTGTTGACTGTACCTTGGTAGAAGAAAGGGATGCCATAGTTTTTATCTCAGTTCTCTTGCACCCCTCACCATTCCTAAAAGAATGTTTGCTCCCAGTTGTGGTGTCAGATAACAGTCATTAACTAAAATGCGCTGTCTCTGTGTCTACTGTCTGGTTTTTGGAATTACCCATGGAATCACTCTAGAGATCAGAATATTCACTTTGGAGGATTGAATGTTATTTGTGCCTTCACTCTTTAAGAGGTGGAAAGCAGTAAAATCTAGGCTTCATCAGCCCCTGAGAACACTGACTGTATCAGGGTTCAGGTTTTAACTGGCTAATTCTTCATATTTTAGAAGGATCTCAGTAAGCTAGGTAACTTCCAGAAGACCAAATCTAGGACAGTGATAGCTCACAAGTTCATGCTCTGTGAGAGTGAGTTGAAGAAACTAGAAATGTTTGGCCTGGAGGGGAAAAAAAGATTTATAGGATGCATGATAGCTGTCTACAAATATTTGAAAAGCTGTTCCTTGGAAGAGGGATTAGTTTTGTTTCTTTTGGCGCCATAGAAGACAGCAAGAAGCAGAGGGTAGAAATTGTGAAAAAGAAAATTTAGGCTTAATAGAAGGAAAACACATTTTTAACAATTAAAGCTATCCCAAAATGGAAAGGACTACTTCAGATGGTAGCGAGTTTTTCTTCTTTGGAGATCTATAAATAAAAGTCTACTGATCATTTGGTTACATTAAAGAAAAGTATCTTTGTCAGGTGTTATTGGATTAGATGGACCCTGAGGATCTTTCTGATTCTGAAATTCTGTTAATCTGATTGCCTACATTCTCCTTTGGTATTTCCTCACTACAAAGAGAACATGGTGCAACTGAGTGGCACAATGGATAGTGTACTGGGCCTGGGTTCAGGAAGACTCATCTTCCTGATTTCAAATCTGACTTCAGAAACTTACTAACAGTGTGACCCTGGGCAAATCACTTAACTCTTTGCCTCAGTTTTCTAATATGTAAAATGATCTGGAGAAGGAAATGACAAACTGCTCCAGTATCTTTGCCAAGAAAACCTCAAATTGGGTCACAAGAGAGTTGGACACAACTGAAAAATGACTGAATTGAAATTAAGAAAATGAGGAAGATCAATAATATATTGGGTGGACCATTGGCAGTGAATTTATGGGAACACATGGATGAGACTTCCCCAGGATGGGCAGGCATTGTTTTACTCTGATCTGCATTATTAGCGGGAATACCTACATTGATGATATTACATATCCATTAGAGTAAGGGAGTATAATTCTTGATTATTAAAATTTCAAACACATAGATTTCACCCTTAAAAAAAAGTCTTCCTCATTAGGTAGCCACTGTGAAATATGATTTTAACAGTTTTTTAAACAAATCCTGGCTTTATGAAATTAACAGTGCCTGGTAAGAACAATGCTTTAAATCTGTTACATAATTTTAAATTGAGAGTTTATGTATCTAAGTTTATTATGAAAGGGGAAAAGAAGAACAGTGACATGTTTGCCCTTTGTTCATTATTAAAGTAGACTATGAGCTTCCTGAAGTGAAATTCTAAGGGCAAACTGGCAATATTTTAGGGAAAATGCATTTTTATATAGAGATCTTTTTTTCTGACTCATTTTGGCAAATAGGATTTCATTGTGTTCCCTCGAAAAAACTATCTTAAGAGTATTTTACTCAATATATTTTCTCTTTGGCAATCAAATATTCACCCAGTCTCTATTTTATTTTTGATTTAAAGTGAGAAAACTTTTAATAATAAATACAGTTTAAAATATTTATGGAACATTATGCTCTCTTTTCCTCCATTGACTAAGTCATCCTCTTGAATTAAATGGAAGAAAATACTATTTAGTAAGGTATTGTTTGTGTTTACAAGATGGCACCCTACTGGCCTAATGAGTGTATCTGTTTCCTTACATGTCAGCGATTCTATGAAGGAAAATTTAAACTCAATAAAATATGTAACTTTTTAATACCTTATGTAATTTAGTTTGGGAATATAAAAATAGCACTGGATCACATTTTTAAAAATATACATTCAAGATCACTCTATTGTCCTACAGGAACAAGAAGAAACAACCTTTAAATATGTTCATAGACTAAAAGTAATTAGAGTAAGCAAGATAGATTAGGTCGCTTGGCTTTTGGTTTATTAACCATAACTGGGTGACTAAATAGCAAGGATTTTGTAGAGGGGATTCCTGTATCAGGTAGGTAGTTAGTGCAGGTGGTTCTGAGGTCCCTTTCATCTCCATGTTTCTATGATTTTGCCATTGAAATAGATGTGATTTTTAATACTTCAGCTTAAAGTACTAGAATGATTGTCTCTTAGTTGGGAATAGAGTGGGCTGGACACTTGGCAATCTGGTCAAGAGGGTTTTAAACTGAAAATGGACCAGGAGATGGGGCATTCTTTTCTGAAGTCAGTTTGTCCACATTTTCAAATGTACATCTTAAAAGAGACTCTTCTTCAAAATTAGTCTCTTAAATAAAAGTCTCTTCCCTTTCTAAACCTCTTAAATATATTTGAGGAAAATAGAATAATTTAAAATAGTTACACAATTGTTTATCTCAGAACTCTTACAGAATGTGCTAGACTTCTCTCAAGGATGGTTGAGTGCAATGCTGTGTGTAGCTGGATAAATGGAAGCTAAAATCTTTTCTAGCATTTGATTATATGAGAAAGTGAAAAATAAGGGATTTGGTTGATTACTTGTTTTCTGCCTTCACACCCTAATAAATATTTTGATCCCCAAACTGTTTATTAATGAAATTAACACATTATGCATCATGTATGAAGAAGACATTATTGACCTTGAGTAGTAGGGCAGACCTTTGAGTTGTTTTCTTAGTAGAGGTGATAAATAGTACTGAGACATTCACACTTTCTCGCTTCATCTCCTTTGTAACTGAAATTACACATTTGAGAGTTAGCTACCCAGGATTAGGAGTATATGAAGTTTGTGGTCAGGAAATGGAATTTCTTCTATAAACCTTGGGTTCAAATTCAAGTTCTGCCATTTAATATATCTGAAATTTTGCACACGTTGCTTAACCTTCCTTAGCCCTAGGTTCCACAACTGCAAAATGAGAGGTGGTACTAGAATCAGGGATTCTTAATATGGGACCCATATAAGTTTACCATATTGTCCAAAAGGTCCACGACACAAGAAATGTGAAGAATCTCTGCACTAGATGTTATTTAAAAATCTTTAATCTAATAATTATAATATAGAATTATATTTATAAATTGTAATTACAAATCTTGTAATCTCCTTGAAATTAACTGTTGACTTTAATTATAGGATGCCCTGACCAACTACTATGGGTATATGTAAATACATGGCTCTCATTTTAAGAAGAGTTGAAAAAATTTTATATCCTTGATTTGAATTTCTAACCCAGAGATTGTATCTATTGAGCTAACTTTATCTGGCACCCCAAGAAAGCTCCATGCATCTCTGGATGATTAACGTTTATCTTTGGATAATTATGATGATATTCTATGTGAAGGAATACCAATTATGCCCACAACTATGGAGAGAGACACTAATGGACTGAATGTAGTTCTCTATTTAACATTTACTTAGCATGGTGAGTTGTTCGGGATATCTGTAGTTTCTAAATTCTCAACAGCAGTTGTCTTCTGCTATGTGTCACTATATATTCAATTTGACACCTGCTATCTGAGCCACAGAAGCAGTGCCATGTTTTAGACTGCATCCGCAATTGGCTTCTGTTTTATCTTCGTCTAGGCCATGTTATCACTGCATGTGACATCTCTGTATATGTGTTTGTGAAACTGGGATAAAGTTGGCAAAACTTGCCATGGAGGAAATGAGCTCGAAGCATGATTTTTTTCCAGGAGCTGAAGAACAGGTGGTGTCAGCACGTTTGGCATAGAGTGCAGAAGGGAGAAAGAGGAGGGATATGGGAGAAGAAGAGAAGACTTCATCTGGGATCACAGAAGTGTAGATTGAGAACTGGAAGGGATTTTCTGGGCCATCAAGTTCACTGCTCTGCTCCGATCCCCCTATTGTAGATGAGCATGGAGAAGTCAAGCAATGTGCCAAGGTCACACTGCTAGGACCTACCATCGCCCCAAAATAGCAGTCCCACAGGATATCCCCTCCTCCAATCTGCCCTCTCCCATATTTTCTCCCATACCCCCTTTGACTTTTCCAGCAGGGCATGGTGGATCTCTATGCCCCAGTGCCTGTATATCTTGTTTACCAATTACTTGTAAAAGAGTATTAATAATAATAATAATATATATATACACATATTTTTAAACATTTGATTTTAAAACTTTGAATTCCAGATTCATTGCCTTCCTCCTTTGTCACCCACCCTTACTGGGAAGATAAGCAATTCAGTATAGGTTGAACATGTATAGCTATACAAAACATTACCATAGTAGATATATTGTAAAAGCCTGACTATATTTCCCTCCCTCCTATCCCACCTCCCATTTGTTCTATTCTCTACTTTGATCCTGTCCCTTTTCTTTTCTTTTTTTTTTAAGCAATTGGGGTTAAGTAACTTGATCAAGGTTACACAGCCAGTTATTTCTGGGTGTGGTGCTAAGTATCTGAGCCCGGATTTGATCCCCAGGTCATCCCAACACTGGAGCGGGTGCTCTTACTCGCTGAGACACCTAGCCACCCATGATTCTGTCCCTTTTCAAAAGTGAGTGCTTCCAACTTCCCTCCCCCCCAGCCTGCCCTCCCTTCTATCATCCCCCCTCTCATCCCCTTCCCTTCTACTCTCCTGTAGGGTGAGATACCCTATTTAGTGTGTATGTCATTCCCTCCCTGAGTCAAATTCAATGAGAATAAGGTTGACTCATTCCCTTTTGCCTTCTTATTCTTCCCCTCCATTGTAACCATTTTCCCTTGCCTCTTCTATATGAGATAGTTTACCCCATTCTGTCTCTCCCCATTTCCTCTAATTATATTCCTGTCTCACCTATTAATTTCACCTTTTAAGGATTATCCCTTCCTATTAAATTGGTCCTGTGCTCTATCTATGTATACCTGTAAACATATATACACACATTCACGTATGTATTCATATGCCCATATACCCTCTGATATAGACATATATATCTACATATATAAATATAAATATATACACACACATATTTCTATTCCCTTCAACTATTTTCATACTGAGAAAAGTTTTATCAGTTACAATTATTGTTTTTCCATGTAGGAATGTAAATAGTTCAACTTTGATAAGTTCCTTATGATTTCTTTTCCCTGTTTACCTTCTCACACTTCTCTTGCTTATTGTACCTGAATGTCAAATTTTCTATTCAACTCTGGTTTTTTCATTAAGAATGCTTGGAAGTTCTCTATTCCACTGAATGACCATATTTTCCCCTGAAACATGATACTCAGTCTTTATTTATTTATTTTTAAAATGCTTTATTAACTTCTGATTTACATCATTCATTTCCACGAGATTTTTAAGCTACAAATTTTCTCCCTGTTTTTCCCCTATCCACCACCCCAAAATAGCTGTCCCACAGGATATCCCCTCCTCCAATCTGCTCCCTCCCATATTTTCTCCTATACACCATTTGACTTTTCCAGTGGATCTCTATGCCTCAGTGCCTGTATATCTTATTTCCCAATTACATGTAAAATAGTATTAATAATAGTATACACACACACACACACACACACACACACACATATATATATTTGAATATTTGACTTTAAAACTTTGAATTCCAGATTCATTCCCTTCCTTCCTTGTCACCCACCCTTACTGGGAAGATAAGCAGTTCAGCATAGGTTGTACATGTGTGGCTAATGCAAAACAATAACATAGTAGATATATTGTAAAAGACTGACTATATTTCCCTCCCTCCTATACCACCTCCTACTTGTTCTATTCTTTACTTTAATCTAGTCCCTTTTCAAAAGTGGGTGCTCCCAATTTCCCTCCCCCCCAGCCTGCTCTCCCTTCCATCATCTCCCCTCTCATCCCCTTCCCCCCTACTATCCTGGAGGGTGAGATACCCTAATTAGTGTGTATTTCATTCCCTCCTCAAACTAAATTCACATGATACTTAGTTTTGATGGGTAGGTGATTCTTGGTTTTAATCCCAGCTTCTTTGCCCTGTGGAATATCATATTCCAAGCCCTTCGATCCCTCAGTGTATAAGCTGCCAGATCCTGAGTTATCCTGATTGTTTCCGTAATATTAAAATTGTTTCTTCCTGGCTGCTTGTAATATTCTCTCCTTGATCTGGGAATATTGGAACCTGGCTATAATATTCCTAGGTGTTTTCTTTTTGGGATATTTTTCAGGAGGTGATTGGTGGATTTTTTCAACCTCTATTTTGCCCTCTAGTTCTAAAACAAGGGCAATTTTCCTTGAGAATTTCTTGGAGGATGATTTCTAGGTTCTTTCTCTGATCGTGGCTTTCTGGTAGTCCAATAATTTTAAAATTATCTTTCCTGGATCTATTTTCCAGGTCAGTGGTTTTTCCAATGAGATATTTCACATGTCTTTCTATTCTTTCATTTTTTTGGATCTGTTTAACAGCATCTTGATTTCTCATAGAGTCACTAGCATCCATTTGCTCCAATCTCATTCTGAAGGAATGATTCTCCTCAGTGAGCTTTTGAGATTCTTTTTCCATCTGTCAAATTCTGCTTTTTAAGGCATTTTTCTCCTCATTGCCTTTTTGAGCCTCTTTTGACATTTGAGTTAGTATGTTTTTTAAGGTGTTATTTTCTTCAGGCTGTTGACTCTCATTTCATAATTTTCTTGCATGGTTCTAATTTCTCTTCCCAATTTTTCCTCCACTTTTCTTATTTGTTTCTTAAGGTCATCTATGGCCTGTTACCAGCTCATATTTTTCTTGGAAGCTTTTGGTGCAGGAGTTCTGAATTCACTGTCTTCCTCCTGTTCCATGCTTTTATCCTTTTTGTCCCCAAAATAGGAGTCCAATGTTGGATTGCTTTGTTTGGTTTGCTTCCTTTGCCTGCTCATTTTGCCACTCAATTACTTGACTTTTGGGCTTTTTGCTACAGTAGGACTCTGCTACCAGACAGGGGAGCTTCGTTCCAAACTCTGGGGTTTTCTCAGCTGCTGGAGGTATTAGTTGAGTGCCCTCTCTGAATCCTCCACATGCTCTGGCAATGTGGTTGCACACCCCAGGACCTCCACCCTAGAATCCAGATCCAAGTAAGTTAAAGCAAGACTGATTACCCCTCAGACTTGTCACTTGGTCCCCCTACACTCTGCAAGCCAGGAGCTGAAGTTGCCACATGGCAGCAGCTGCGCTGTAGCCCTCAGAGGCTTCTCGCCCAGGGGGAAGAGGCCAATGCACTCCCAACTACTGGGTCCCAACGTCCACACTGCAGTGACCTCTCACTTTGTCCTTAGAATCTCTGTGTTGATAATTCTGGACCACCACAGGTGCTGTTGATCTTGAGTCCCTCCAGCTGGTGGTTGGTCATGCCCGCCCTGGAGCTATAACCTCTGGTTTGGGAGGGGCTGGTCTCCGCTCCCAGAGTGCTGAGCTGACTGATTCCTGCCCGCCTGCTGGGCTGTCTCCAGTGGGAGGTTAGCTTCTCTGTGTCATTTTGTGGGTGCTGTAGCTCCAATGTTTGTTGAGAGTCCCCTTTTACATGAATTGGAGATGGTAGGAGCTGGAGCGGTGTGGAGGTCCTGTTTCTACTCCCAATATAATTTTCTTTTTAAAAATTAATTAATTTTTAGATTTCAACATTGACTTCCATAAGTTTAAAATTTTCTCTACCTCCCTCCCTGCCCCCTCCCCAAGACAGTGTATAGTCCAATATAGGCTCTACATATGCATTTTTTTTATAAGCAATCAGGGTTAAGTAACTTGCTTAAGGTTACATGGCCAGTTATTTCTGGGTGTGGTGCTGAGTATTCTGATCCCAGATTTGATCCCCAGGTCATCCTGACACTGGAGCCGGTGCTCTTACTCTCTGAGCCACCTGGCTTCCCCTAAGCAATTGGGGTTAGGTAACTTGCTCAAGGTTACATGGTCAGGTGTTTCTGGGTGGGTGCTAAGTGTCTGAACCCGGGATTCGATCTCCAGGTCATCCTGACACTGGATCCGGTGCTCTTACTCGCTGTGCTACCTAGCCGCCCCTACATATACATTCTTATTAAAAATATTTTCACATGTCTTGATATAATTTTCTTTGTGTAGTTTTCCCAGCTAGTAGCAAATTCATTAATGGCAGGGAGGGTATCTGAGACATGTTTCTATGTCCTAGGCCTAGCACAAAGCCCAGAAAAAGTAGGCTTTTAGTTGATAGGATTCAGGGCAGCTAGGGGGTGCAATGGATAGATTGCCAGGTCTGGAGTCAGGAAGATTCTTCTTCCTGAGTTTAAATCTAGCTTCAGACACTTACTAGTTGTGTGACCCTGGGCAAGTCACTTGATGCTGTTTTTCTGAGGTTCCTCATCTGTAAAATGAGCTGGAGAAGGAAATGACAAACTGTTCCAGTATCTTTGTATCTCAAGTACTTTTGTATACTCCACAGTATCCCGAAATGGGGTCACAAAGAGTCAGGCATGACTGAACAACAAAAAAGAATTCAATTCAATTCAGCAATAAACATTATATACCTATTATATGCACAATGCTGTACCTAGTGATAGAAAGACAAAAATGGAATAGTTCCTTCCCATAATAATAATACTATTATTTAATAGTTATATAGCATTGACTATATATATGCGAGGTGCTGTGCTAAGTACTACAATTATCAGCTCATTTGATCCTCATGACAACCCTGGGAGGTAGGTATTGTTATCATTCCAATTTTATAGATAAGAAAATTGAGGCAAATGGAAGTTAACTGATTTGCTCAGGGTCACTTAGTTACTAATTGTTTGAAGCAAGATTTGAACTCAAGTCTTCCTGATTCCAGGCCAGGTTCTCTATCCACTGCATGGTGAGGATCAGGTGTGGGAGGAGAGATATGATACATACATAAGGAAATAAATACAAAGGATATGTAAAGAAACATAAAGTAATTTCAAGAAGGGGCACAGAGCTAACATCTTAGGGATCACGAAATGGTAGCAGACGACTTCTTGGTTATGTTGTGAAGAAATCTAGGAATCATATAAAGAGAGTGCGTTCTAGACATAGGGGCCTACTTGTGCAAAAATATGGAGGTAGAAGACAGGGAATAATTAGCAGGCCAGTTTGACAAGAATGAAGAGTGTGTGAAGGGGAAAATATGAAATAAGAATGGATAGGTAAGTGGAAGCTAGGCTGTGGTGAACTTTAAATGCTAGGTAAAGGAAGATTTTTGAGTAGGGGGATGATATGATTAGATCTGCATTTAACGAATATAAGTTTTATGCTTGACAATGATAATGATTCTCTCCTATAATGGCTGAACTTTTCTAAATATTCAGGGAATTAACTAATTTACTTAAAGTTTTTACTTGTTCCAAAGACCTATGCACTAATTCTCTTATTTTGTTGAATGTCAAAAGGATGCTGAGATGACTTACATCAGACAAATAAACAGATAATGCATTTTTATTCACTTACTGTGTACCAGACACTGTGCTAGAGAGCTCCTGTCCTTAAGGAGCTTACATTCTAATATGGGAAGACAGCATGTAAAGAAAAGCTGGAAAGTGGGGGAGGGTTACATGCTCTGTGGCATGACTGGATATGTCCAGTAAGTGGACCTCTAGAGGAAAGATAAAGCTAAATAAAGATGTTCTATTCCACTCTAGGGTGGTTCTATGATGGATTGTAAAGGATATCAAAGTCCAGTCCAATGGGGCACCAGGAATGGTCTCCAAATGAGATCATAGGATTGTAGGATCAGCTCAAAGATCTACAGCTGAAAGGTATCTCATCTCAGAGACCAAATAGTCCAACTCCCTCTTTTTATAGATGGTGAAACTGTGGCCCAGGCAGGTTAAGTGACTTGCCAAAGGTCACACAGGTAATGAAAGTTGGAGGTGGGGCAGGAACCCAGCTATCCTGACCCTCAGAATATGTTGTTCTTGGTTCTTATTTCTGGTATTCTTTTTATTGTTCTATGTTGCCTTCTCAACCCCATGAAGCCAATAGAAACCAGATCATAGAAGGTAAAAATGAAGCTGCAAAGGAAGGGAAGGCAGTAAGGCCAGTTTAATTTTATTGGTCTGAAAGTGACTACCAGCCACACCATAATGTGCTTTTTTTAAAGAGCCTAGATTATTGGAATTTGGGAGCCAGATATCAGAGTTATTACAGGATTTGATACCAGGCTTAGACCATATTTTGTTATACAAATCGATGCTTCCTTCTTCAGCATCAGGGACCAAGCAGGAAACAGCAACCAAGTTAAGTATAGCTGGGGTAAGACAGGGGGTAGGAACATAGCTAGCTATACCTAGGTAACCAGCCAAGCAACCAACTTTGACAGACCAAACATTTTAAGGACCTGACTTGTGTACTAAGTCACTTTAACTGTTTCCAAACTTTTACCTTAAATTTCACCTTTGTTGAACCTTGAAACAAAACAAAATAAAAACCACAGATTCTCTTTTGTTTGAATTCCTTGAAAAGAAGCCAAACCTTTAAGAATTATTTTGGCAAGGAAATTTAATGGATTACTCATTTTAGAATTAGTTATGTGCACTATTCCATAGTGTACCTCTACTATTTGTATGATTTTATTGTTTATTTAAGTGTGTAGAAAGAGAGAACATTTGCCTGCCAAAATAATATAGAGCCTTAGTTTTCTGTGTGTAGCCTTTTCTGCCTAGCCTTTTCACTCCCTCCTCTAGATATGTGGCATCTTCTTCCTTGATCACCCTCCTTTTTTGTGACCTCTTATTCTTAAGAACTTTCTGTGCTTTACTCTGATTTTCCCATGGTATTACCCTGCCCTTGATTTCAGAGGTGGCAAACCAATCAGACTTGTCTGAGTGAGATATTCCCAATGCCTTCTAATCACCTTCTAAAATTCCTGACCTCATCTGCAATGATGAGTAGTGCCACTGCTGTGTGGGCTGTGGAAAGTGTTTTTGTGTGAGTGGTGATTGCTTGGCATTCCTTGGGCATCCAGGCTTCCTAAGATAGCTACTTATGTAGATATATACTTAGATCAGGAGGACTCCAACCTGCAGGATCAGCACTCCCTTTCCTGAAACTTATCTCACCCCTTATCTGGAATATATCTTGCCCTTCTAGAGATATGATTGGGTCTTCATCCTCTCCAGTGACTGTGACCTCCTGACTGACTTGCCCCTATCCTCTTGTTGGCCTTTTCATGACCCCAGGTAGCTTAAGTTAAATCAAAAGCTTTCACTTGTATTTTAAAATGCATTGCATAAAGGACTGTTAGAAGCATCAATGGCTTGTCATTATTTTCTGTGGAAATTATAAACCTCCCAAACTAGCTATAATTGATTGAGGCAGACATGTGAATAATATTTACTAGTTTCAATAATAATAATGATGATGATGATGATGAAATAGCATTTATGTAGTTTTTCACAAAAACCCAGGGAGATAAGTCCTATTATTATCTCCATTTTACTTATGGAGAAACTGAGGGACACAGAAGTTAAGTGACTTACCCAGGGTCAAACAGCTAAACAGCTAGTATTTGAAGTTGGAACTGAACTCAGGCCTTCCTAACTCCAGGTCAAGTGCTCATTCACCACACGACCTAGACACCAAGCATTTATTAAGTCAAATCAACAAGTACTTATTAAAATCTACTGTATACCAGGCACTATGCTAAGGGCTAGGTGCTCTTTCTTTTATTTATAGTTGGTGAGAGAGGGAAATGGGAGTAAGATATGTTAATTCATTTGTAATTGTATATTCAATTTATTCTGCTTCATAGTTTTTCTCATCTTGTTAAGTTTTATCACTTCCTATAGGTTTTATTCCATACATCTGCAGGGGATAGAAACCCACATCATAGAGGTCAAAATGATGGTCTCTGGTTGCCTTAGTTAGCAGAACTGTCAGTCATCAAGGATTAGTTAGGACCCTATGATGTGTCAAGCACTGGGCTAAGTGCTAGGGATACAAATATGGGCATGGGGAAGGTCCCTGCCTTCAGAAAGTGTACATTTTAATGGAAGAGAAAATATGTAAATAGTCACATGCAAGATATCTTAAGTATATGGAGGACTCTGAAAGAAGAAGGCATTAATTTCTGAGGAAACTGGTAAAAGATCTACAAAAGATGGGAGCTAAAAAATAAGACAAGATCACGAGGTCAAAGCTTTAGAGTTGGAAGAGGCTTTTGAGTTGCAACCCCCTCACTTTACAAATGAGGAAACCAAGGTACAAAAAAGTTAAATGACTCACCTTGGGTCACACATAAAGTAATGTGCTAGTTAGGATTTGAACTGAAATTTTCTTGATTCCCAAGTCCTGTGCTCTACCATTTTGAAGTATGTGCACCTATTTTCTGAGACTGGCTCTTTCATTGGCAGCATATGTCCATTAGTAACCCTGAAACATTTTCTGTGTTGGAATAACACGCATTAGCATTTAACCTGGGGGAGAAAACACACATGAAGTTATTTAAAATTTACATAAAATTATGGAGTAAACTCCAAACAGGTCGCCTCAGCAATGTATAATTACACTCAGCAGTGCTGTCAGCATACATAGAAACAATTTTATTTCTAATCATCTTCTGCTTTTATTCACTCAGGAATGTATCATTAAAATTTCCACAGAACAATGAACCTTAAAAGGTGCTAATGCAATTGTGAATTGTGGTAATTGTTACCTAAATTAATCTCTGTACTTTCAATTTCTCATTGCCCTCTGCATATGAGGAGTGTGAAGAAGATAATGTGGAAACTGAAATTTGTATAAATGATGCAAAAACTTCATCTTATTTGATAAAAAAGCATTTTCCTGGAACTTACAAAGTAATTTCCATGAATACACTCTTTAGGTTCACTATAGACAAACACAGAAAAGTAACACCATCGGGTTGCTGTTGTTCAGTCGTGTCCAACTCTTTTTGACCCTGTATGGGGTTATCTTGGTAAAGATACTAGCGGAGTTGTCGTTTCCTTCTCCAGTAACACCAGGATAGGTCTTGCTTAATATCCATTTGTTAAAGCTTGTGAGTAATGGAAAAAGTTGGGTAACTTGGTAACATGAACAAATCTTTAATGTCCATTATAATTACATTTGTGTTCCTATGTATGCCTTTTATTCCTACAATATTCACATCCATGAAAGTTATATTCAAATATTTGACACACTCATTCAATGGATCGTTACATATTCCTTTTCTATTTGTATATTTCTTTGATATCTTCTATGCTGCTTTTCCTTTCTAATTAATTACTCATTGGCAATATATTTTGCAACCTACTGCTGCCTTCCATATACCTCTCTATTGACCTTTGGGTGCTACAGGTATTTTCTGAGCTCCAGATCATACATTCTTTCCATTTACCAATAAGGTCTGGAGACATGGGGTTGTTATCTTCCCTGTAGTGCTTTCCAATGCATTGATTGATGCTGCTGTTGATTTCTGCTTGGATATAATAAGCATTGAAAGGTTGTTATGTGGAAGAGGGATTAGACTTTTTGGTTCCAATGTGTAGCTGGCTTTAGAGCAGCTACAGAGGGGCCAGATCTGGAAACCTTTCTAGCAGTTAGAGCTGTCCAAGGTTGGAATGTATTGCTTTGGAGGTAATGAGTTTCCTACCACTGAAGTCTTCAGACAAAAACCTGATTCACTATTCCAAGTGTGTTGTTGGAATGTATTCTAATTCAGTTCAGACTAAAAGGTCTCTAATTTCCCTTTCAGTTGGGAGGTTCTGTAATTTTGAGTCAACAAATATCACATCTGAGAGAACATGTTATGTTGGAAAGAATGCTGGAACTGAAATCAGCAAAGACCTGGGTTGAACTCCTGCCCTTGATATTTTATAGCCATGTTAATAAAGTCAGTTCACATAATTTCTCTGAGCTTCTGTCTCTTAATCTTAAAAAAGTGGGATGATGATTAGAGTACCTATCTCCCAGGGATGTTGTAAGGATTAAATGAGCTAATTTGTAAGCACTGTGCTGGCATTAAGGTTGTGATAGCACTAATATCTATGAGGATTCCCCCTTCCCATTCCTGCAACATAGGTTATAAAAGGGCAAAAGAATCAGGACTTGATCAACTTGGGAGTGGGGCAAGACTCAAACCATATCTTCCTTGACACAGCTTCTGGCTATGATAGTCTGACTTCCTGGCCATCCAGGCTCATAAAAGATATCACTTACTAGAGAGGGAGCCAAGCATATGTAGAAATTACTTGCCAATGTATCCTTATTGCATATTCTTGCTATGTTAGGGCCCAATACATCTTCTTTTGGTAATTGTTTAAGGACCTGTGAATGCCTTATTTCATTCTAACATCAAACCTAAATTAACAGGGCACTGACCTGTTAGCACTCCAAACAAAAGTCCTATAACATATGTTTCTGTGGAATATATATATGTAGATGTAGATATAGATAGATATAGATAGATGAGAGAGAGAAAGAGAGATACAGAGAGAGACAGAGAGAGAGACAGACAGACAGACAGAAAGACAGAGACAGAGATCTTTAAAAGGCATAGACATATGATGCTTTAGAGGCCTTAAAGTTTGGAGAACCATACTCTAGTCCTGGTTCTGCTCCTGAAAATCAGTGATCTCAGCTACTAGTTCCTTTCTCTGGGCTTCAGTTTCCAGAGATAGCTGTCCTAGGAAATTCTAAGTTTTCTTACATTTCTAAAATTACATGAAGGGATATAATCCTTGATACTTGACAGTGCAAGTATAGAAATTGCAGGTGCTGAGTGGAGAACAGAATAGTCAGGCAGGAGGGAGGATGTATAAATTGAAAAAGAAAGGAAAATGATGTTTATCAGTGGAAAAGGCATCTCATTCAATCATTTATTCAATACACGTTAATGGAGTATTTAGTAAGTGGAAAGCTCTGTGTTGGGCACTAAGAGAAATAGAAATAAAAAGAAATAAAACGTGGTCCCTTACCTCGAGGAAAAGCCAATCTATGTTATACCCTGAGGTAGCCAAGACAGTGAATTCGGAGTTAGAGGGTATGAATCCCACCCTTGCTAATTAAAATCTATGTGACTTTTGGGGAGACCCTTTCACATCTCTGGGCCTCATGTTTATGGTCCATGGCATGGGCCAGATGATTTAGTGAAGCATGAGGATGCTTTCTACAATGGCAGACAGTTATTAGCTACTGATGTCTGAATGTTAGCATGTTATGATATACATGAACTATACAACTTTAGACCTTTGATGTTTTCCTTTATGATGCTAGAGATGTGGTTAGCCACAACATGCCAGATGGCACTGAGACACCAGTTACTTGAATAACATCACCTTTGGACTAGAACAACATAAACAGACAAAGGAGCACTTACTCTTATTATTGGATTCAAGAAATTTCATAATTACCTCTAAAACTGAGCCTTTATGATGATAATGATAACTGGATATTAGAGAATAACTAGAGAAGGATAAGCAGGATAATGAAGGACCTCATGCCATATGACAATCGGTTGAAGGAAGAAGGGCTATTTATTTATTTTTTTAATTTTTTTTTTTTTACAAATGCTTTATTAACTTCTGGTTTAAATCATTCATTTCTGCCAGATTTTGAGTTACAAATTTTTTTCCCCGTTTTTCCCCTACCCACCGCCCCAAAATAACGGTCCTACAGGATATCCCCTCCTCAATTCTGCTCTCTCCCATATCTTCTCCCATATCCCCTTTGACTTTTCCAGTAGGGCATGGTGGATCTCTATGCCCCAATGCCTATATATCTTATTTCCCAATTACATGTAAAATAGTATTAATAATGGTATTAATATATTTTTAAACATTTTATTTTAAAACTTTGAATTCCAGATTCATTCCCTTCCTCCCTTGTCACCCACCCTTACTGGGAAGATAAGCAATTCAGTATAGGTTGTACATGTGTAGCTAAGCAAAACATCACCATAGTAGATATATTATAAAATACTGACTATATTTCCCTCCATCTTATTCCACATCCCACTTGTTCTATTCTCTACTTTGATCCCATCCCTTTTCAAAAGTGGGTGCTTCTAACTTCCCTCCCCCCAAGCCTGCCCTCCCTTCCATCATACCCCCTCTCATGCTTTTCCCCCCTACTCTCTTGTAGGGTGAGATACCCTATTTAGTGTGTGTCATGCCCTCCCTGAGCCAAATTCAATGAGAATAAGGTTTTGCCTTTTTTCCTTCCAATTCTTCCCCTCCATTGTAACAGTTTTGCCTTGCCTCTTCTATATGAGATAGTTTACCCCATTCTGTCTCTCCCCATCTCCTCTCATTATATTCCTCTCTTACCTCTTAATTTCACCTACTAAGTATCATCCCTTCCTATTAAATTGGCCCTGTGCCCTCTATCTATATATCTGTAAACATGTATACACACATTCACATAAGTATTCATATGCCCATATTTCCTTCTATATAGACATCTATCTATCTATCTATCTATCTATCTATCTATCTATCTATCTATC
>NW_027185694.1:6953946-6959598 GCF_028583685.1 Petaurus breviceps papuanus | reverse complement strand
ATCTATCTATCTATCTATCTATCTATCTATCTATCTATCTATCTATCTATCTATCTATCTATCTATTCCCTTCAACTATTTTCATACTGAGAAAAAGTTTCATCAGTTAAAATTATTGTTTTTCCACGTAAGAATGTAAATAGTTCAACAATGATAAGTTCCTTATGATTTCTTTTCCTTGTTTACCTTCTCATGCTTCTCTTGCTTCTTGTATCTGAATGTCAAATTTTCTATTCAACTCAGGTTTTTTCATCAAGAATGCTTGGAAGTCCTCTATTCCACTGAATGACCATATTTTCCCCTGAAATATGATACTCAGTTTTGATGGGTAGGTGATTCTTGGTTTTAATCCCAGCTCCTTTGCCATCTGGAATATCATATTCCAAGCCCTTCAATCCCTCAATGTAGAAGCTGCCAGATCCTGAGGTATCCTGATTGTGTTTCCACAATATTCAAATTGTTTCTTCCTGGCTGCTTGTAATATTCTCTCCTTGATCTGGGAATTTTGGAACCTGGCTATAATATTCCTAGGAGTTTTCTTTTTGGGATCTTTTTCAGGAGGTGATTGGTAGATTCTTTCAACCTCTATTTTGCCCTCTGGTTCTAAAACATAGGGGCAGTTTTCCTTGAGTATTTCTTGGAGGATGATTTCTAGGTTCTTTCTTTGATCATGGCTTTCAGGTAGTCTGATAATTTTAAAATTATCTCTCTTGAATCTATTTTCCAGGTCAGTGGTTTTTCCAATGAGATATTTCACATTGATTTCTATTCTTTCATTTCTTTGGATCTGTTTAACAGCAACTTGATTTCTCATAGAGTCACTAGCATCCATTTGCTCCAATCTCATTCTGAAGGAATGATTCTCCTCAGTGAGCTTTTGAGATTCTTTTTCCATCTGTCAAATTCTGCTTTTTAAGGCATTTTTCTCCTCATTGCCTTTTTGAGCCTCTTTTGACATTTGAGTTAGTATGTTTTTTAAGGTGTTATTTTCCTCAGTCAGGCTGTTGACTCTCATTTCATAATTTTCTTGCATCATTCTCATTTCTCTTCCCAATTTTTCTTCCACTTTTCTTATTTGCTTCTTAAGGTCCTCTATGGTCTGTAACTAGCTCATATTTTTCTTGGAAGCTTTTGGTGCAGGAGTTCTGACTTTACTGTCTTCCTCCTATTCCATGCTTTGATTCTTTTTGTCGCCAAAATAGGAGTGTAATTTGGGGTACTCTGTTTATTTTGCTTCCTTTGCCTGCTCATATTGCCACTCAGTCACTTGACCCCTGGGCCTTTTGCCACCAGACAGGGGAGCTTCATCTCAAATACTGGAGTTTTCTCAGCTGCTGGAGGTGTTAGTTATGTGCCCTTTCTGAAGCCTCCACACGCTCTGGCAAGCTGGTTGCACACCCCAGGATGTCCTCCCTAGAATCCAGATCCAAGCAGGTTAAAGCAAGAGCTATTACACTTCAGACTGGTCACTTGGTCCCCCTACACTCTGCAAGC
The DNA here is from genome assembly GCF_028583685.1 of Petaurus breviceps papuanus. Classification (NCBI taxonomy): domain Eukaryota; kingdom Metazoa; phylum Chordata; class Mammalia; order Diprotodontia; family Petauridae; genus Petaurus; species Petaurus breviceps. The sequence goes on along the minus strand of NW_027185694.1, from coordinate 6,958,104 downwards.
CAGGAGCTGAAGCTGCCATGTGGCAGTGGCTGTTCGGCTTAGGCTCCTCAGCAGCTTCTCCCCCCAGTAGAAGAGGCTGACACACTCCTAACTACTGGATCCCAAAATTCACACTGCACTGACTTCTCACTTTGTCCTTAGCATCTTTGTGTTGATAATTCTGGAAATCACCACAGGTGCTGTTGATCTGGAGTCCCTCCAGCTGGTGGTTTGTCAGGCCTGTCCTGGGGCTAAAACCTCAGGTTCTCTGGGCTGGGCTGGGCTGAGCTCCCAAAGTGCTGTGCTGGCCAATTCCTCCTGACCTGCTGGGCTGTCCTCAGAGGGAGGTTAGCTTCTCTGTGTCATTTTGTGGGTTCTGTAGCTCCAAAGTTTTTTCAGAGTCCCCTTTTACTTGAATTGGAGAAGGTGGAAGCCGGAGCCCCATCAAAGTCCTGTTTCTACTCTGCGATCTTGACTCTGCCCCTGACTCAAGTATTCTTTAAGTCAAGGTGGCCAAAGTTTATTGTTAGCCTGTTCAGCAGGCAATTCTTCTTAGAGAACCTGCAACCTGAGAGGGATACAGTTAAAGTTTATATAGGATAAACTATAGTAAAACATGTGCCAAATATACTAACTAGGTGAGTCAGGGCAGGACTAGGGAGGGGGCTAAGGAATCATCATTTTTTAAAGGAACATGCATTTTTAATGTCTACCGCTAAGAAGGGCTATTTAGCCTGAAGAAAAGAAGACTTCATTGAGGGGGTAGGGACCATAGAAGTTGTCAAGTATTTGAAGGCTTATTTAATAAAGGTAGGATTCACCTCTTTCTGTTTGACCCCAGAGGGCAGAGCCAGAAACAATCAGTGGATATTTTAAAGAGTTAAATTTAGGCTATTATAAGAAAAACTATTGTAATTATTGAAGATAGTCAAAAGTGACTTTTATTGCTTTGGTAGTAGTGAATTCTTCTTCTCTGGAGATCTTTAAAGGCTACATGACCATTTGTTGACTATGTCATAGAGGAGATTAATTCTTGTTTGGGTAACAATTCAATTAGATGGCCTCTAATGTGCTATTCATCTCTGAAGTTTGGAGATTCTATAGTTATCATTGAACCCAAGATCCTTACAAGTCTATTTTCTAAGCAGAGGAATTTTTGTTTGCTTTTTTGATCCAGATCTGTGATATCATTGGAGAAAGGAATTCTGAGAGTAGAACCCCTTCCATTGATGCAGATTGACAACTTTAATAGTCTTAGAGAGTTATCCATGAAATTGAGAAGTTAACTATCTTAGTCATGATAACAGTCAGCATGTATCAGAAGTGGAACTTAACACAGATCTTCTTTTCTTCACCACCATGCTGCCTCACAAAGTAGGCTTATGTCTTTGAATATATTATCATAGGGGAGTGTTGCCCTAAGCACTCTTATCCATAAAATAATAATATCAATATTTTTCAAACTATTCTTTAAGGCTGTCATTCATAGAATAAGTGGCATTGTGCATTGGTAGAAGGAGTTTATCATTGGGAATTCCCTACACCGATGAATCCACATGTCCAGTAAAGCAAACCAAGAACCAAAGCAAATAGCCTCCCAATTGTATTGTAGAATACCTAAAGATTTATAGAATTCTTGCCTCACACACAGGAATATTATGTGAGAGATAGGTTAAGTATTACTATGCCTATTTTATATATGAAGAAAGTGAGGCTCAAAAGTGAAATGGTTTGCCCCTGGTCACAAGCTTAGCAAATGGTGAATTGAGTAATTTATTTCATTTCCCCTGATATCACATCCAGTGCTCTTTCAACATCTTTCTAATGTACATCCTTTCTATTATGGTATTTGAATGATACTATAAGTAGCGATGGCTGATTTCCCAGTGCAGATCCCAGATTATGTTATCCCCACTATATTAGAAGTTTTTATATTAGAAGACCCAACTCTTCCTAACCCAACTCTTCAGGATGACCAAAGAGCTTAACTGAGTGTTTGGAACAGCATATTGGATCATCTCTTGGAACGCACATGGAAAGAACATCCAGCGAAGAAAACGCCTGAAGAATTCAAGCTATTCATAAGCCATTGCTATGAGTTATCGGCTCATGAAAGATCGCTTTTGTGAAAATATTATGTCATTATTCCAAAAGAGAGTCATCATGGTCTCTTGGCCTGGTTACATAGGCATATCTGGTCACATGAAAGTGTTTCTAGAAATTATGTCTAATGTCCTGGAATCTCTTCTGATATTATAAAGAGCATAAAGGAATGCAGCACATGCCAGGCTACTTGGTGTAACTTGTCAAAAACAACTGTTTTTTTCATGGTAAATGAAGACGAATCTACATTTATTTGGTAGGACCGTTGCAGCAAAGGACTTCTTGAACTGGTAAAAGCTTTGTCAAAATCCTACAAGTCCTAAGTCCAGCTTCCACTGAAATAATTACAGACCTACACCAGTTATCTGTTGAATATAGATTGCCTTCATGTTCTATCCTTTCCATTAATGGGGTTGTACTAGAAACACGAGTTAGAACTATATGGGGTTGATTTTTCCAACAACATTTCTGAAGAGTCACTAAAGCTGCAAAATAAATGTAGAATTCTCTTTTTTCTCTGGTCATTCAAATGCTGAAGTGAAGTTGTGTGGTCTTGCCACACTCAAATGTATAACAGAGACATGGTATCACAAATGTGCGTAAATTCCTTGGTGAAAGTTTCTCATCAAAGGGAGAAGCTAGAGAGTGCTGTAGTAACTTGGATATTTTCTATTTATTTTGATATCTTAATATTTTATTCTTTTGGAATCCCCATAGTCTTCATATTACGGTAATGTCCTTGGTATCACTTTTTTTTTGCTGCTGACTTTGCAGCAATAAAGGATTGTCATTCAATCAAATAACATTTATAAAATGCTTATTAAGACTCTCTTACCCTTTGTCTTTTTTCCTGATTGTCCCAGCGTGTGCATCTGTCTTCAGGATCCTTATTTTTGTTAGAAAATAGTTGGAGAAAATACGTTTAACACTTTCCTTCATGGACAAATTTTTACCATTACTCAGTTGTAGAGGATAGCTTCAGTGGTGAAAAAAAAATCCATGAATTTGTAAGAAATACATGCTTCCACTTCAGGATCAATATACATATAGGAGAATGATAGATGTTAAAGGCATAAGGGACCTTATGGATTGCCTAATCCAACCTTTCATTTTATAGATACAAAAACCCATACACCCAAAGAGGTGGAATGTTTTGTCCAAGGTCACATAGCAAGTAAATATCAGACCAAGCTCTCTTGATTGGTATACATGTTTATGCCTAGCCTTAGAAAGATTTAACAGGAATTGTGGACTGAATCAGCACACAGCTATACACCCTAGAGCAAGGAAGAGATGAATGGAATTTACCTACCTTGACTCATCTAGGAGTGAGAACTAGGATTTTTTTTAAGTGAAAAAGAGGCACGTAGACCTATTTTTCTGTTATACAGGTGCAGTATAGACCTTTTTTTAAATAAAAGAGCTGAAAGTATATTGACTAGCTCCTGAAGCTTGTTGTCCTAGGGTAGTCTGATAAGAGTGACAGATAACACTACACCAAGGAAGAAGATGCTGAAATAGCAGATGACAGCTCCAGCAGATGGCGGCAACGGCTTGGTGAGAATAGGCAGCTGGAATCTCCAGTGGCACAGAAGAATTGAAAAGGATAAGTGGGCCTAAAGTGGATGATGACTGCAGAGATGGAGTGGAGCACAGCCTCAATTCAGCGAAATAGGACTTTTTTCCACAATCCTTTCTAAGATGAGACTTTTAACTGAAATATGGCTTTGGGAGAGCATGCATTGTTCAAAGGGAACAGAAAAACTGAGGAGACAATAATATGGCACATTAAGAAAACATGATTGATATAATCCAGGAATAAGAGGGGAAAAGCATGGTAAAGAGCATTTGGGTGAAGATCAGTTGAAGGAGAAATAGATACAATCTTGTCATAGGTGCTATAGATTACCAAGACAGAAGAAGGAAATAGATGAGCGGTTTGGGAAATAGATCAGTAGCTTAACACAAACGCATGATATGGTAGTTGGACATCTGCTAGAGCTAATTTTTCTAATAAACTTCTGCTGGATCTCTCTCTCTCTCTCTCTCTCTCTCTCTCTCTCTCTCTCTCTCTCT
>NW_027185694.1:6953670-6953936 GCF_028583685.1 Petaurus breviceps papuanus | reverse complement strand
CTCCTCCTCCTCCTCCTCCTCCTCCACCACCTCCTCCTTCCTTTCCTCCCTCCCCTAAAATCAGAATGACTAATAAATTCTTGGCTTAATTTAATAATGATTTCATCATTCAAAGGGTAGAGGAGATGAGACATCAAACCACTATTTTTACTTAATTCTAGACAACAAGGATGAATTGTTTGTTGAAGTAGAAACAATTGGAATTTTGCAGGGGTTTCAGTGTGTGTGTGTGTGTGTGTGTGTGTGTGTGTGTGTGTGTGTGTGTG
>NW_027185694.1:6932310-6953660 GCF_028583685.1 Petaurus breviceps papuanus | reverse complement strand
GTGTGTGTGTGTGTGTGTGTGTGTGTGTGTGTGTGTGTGTGTGTGTGTAGTTACTGCGAAACCTCAGAATATTTGATGAAAAGGATAAGAAATACAAGCATGGTCTGATATATTCCCTAATTCTTGGAAGAGGAGTTCAAAGGATATAGAGAAAGTATATGTATGATCCCATGACCTAAAATTATATAAGAGAAATGAGCCTGAGAGGGATGAGAGAACTTTTTAAGAATGATATTCTGAAGACACAAAAAATAAAACAATTCCAGTGTGAAAGAAAGGAGGGAATTCCATGAAGAAAACAAAGTGCATACATAGGGGACCCATTAACCAATTTAGAGTTTTTAGAAACATGAAAAGAAGATAGAAGCTAAGGCAGATCACAGAGGAGGAATACAAATAGAGTGGTATCTTCCTGAGAGAGTGGTGCCAGAATTGCTAAAGCTTAAAAAGAGCTGAAACTGGCAGTGAATAGTGAATATAATAAAAGGGCTTTTTGAGTTATGTTGGGGGAAAAAAGATGATCAAAGAAGAGATAGAACCATTGTTCATAGAGGATGATATGATGATAATGGACTATTGAGAGAAAGCAGAACTAACCAATTCCTATTTTGTTTCTGTTTTTCTCTGCCAAGGAGAATGATCCTTGGACTGGACACGATAGAATAAAATGGTTAATAGTAAGTTGAAATCCAATATAAGGAGGGAGTTAGTAAGAGAGCACTTAGCTTGCCTCAATGAGTTCAAGTGACTTGGCCCAGATGAACTGTATCTCTACTATTGAAAGAACTGGTGAACATCAATGTTAGTCATCTCTGAAAGATCATGGAGAGCTAAAGAAACACTACAGACCTAGAGAGAGGAAAATGTCTGAATTTCAAAAAGGTGGAAGATATTGGAATCTAAAAACTATAGTCCAGGGAATCTGAATTTGATTTATGACAAAATTCTAGAAGGAATTGGTTATAGGCATTTAGAAAGGGAAGAAGTAATCATCAAGAATCAGCAAGCCTTCCTTAAGAATATGGCTTAGCAGAGTGTCTGGCACATATGAAGTGCTTAAATGCTTATTGATAGAGAAAAGCAACATTGAGTAATGGGTCAGGAAATCATCTCAAAGGCAAGAAAACTGTCTGACACATATTGATTATGGACCATGGGCACAAGTCAGTACTCCTAAGAAACTCTCTAGGACTATCAGTTGCATAAAAGTGGCTGGTCTGAATGTTTCCTATAACATTGAAATCACATTTGAAGAAAAAAAAAGAGAAAAAATGCTTACTGAATCAGCCTTTTTTGTCTTCTCCCAGTGTTACTGGAATGGTAGATGAGGGGAATTCTGCAGTAAGTTCTTTCCCTATATTTCAGCAAAGCATTTAAAAAAGTCTTTTAAGATATCTTGTGTGGACAAGGGGACATGTGGGCTATGTGATGGTGTAGTTAGCTGGATTTAGAAATGGCTCAATGACAAGAACCAAAGAGTAATCAGTAATATAGCAATGTCAATTTTGAGAAAGGTCTCTAGTGTATGTTCTTGAGATCTGTCCTTAGTCCTGTGCTATTTAACATTTTTGTCAATTATGTAAGTAAAAGTATAGATGACATAAAATGTGCTGATGACACACAGCTGGCAGGAGACAGCTATTATGTTGTAAGACAGAATCAGAATAAAAATATTCTATGGGCTACAACAATGGAACAAATAAAATAGGATGAAGTTTAATAAATTTAATTAAAATAATTGTTAAAACAGTATGCTTGGGTTAAATCACCTTCACAAGTATAAGAGGGGAGGTTTAGCTATATGACAATTCATTTAAAATCATATGGGTAAAAAACCATGAGAAAGAAAAAAAATAAAGCAAAACAAAAAAGAAAAGTCTGCTTCATTCTGCATTCCTACTCCATAGTTCTTTCTCATGATGTGACTCATATTTTCGATTGCAAGCCATCTTGGGGAGGGAGGGGGAGAAAATTTTAAACTTATGGAAGTGATTGTTGAAAACTAAAAATAAATAATTTAATTTAAAACATATGGGTGTAAAAATATGAGAATGTTAGTGATTTATATGATCTATTTGAGTCAACAGTGTATACTTTAGCTGAATTAAGAGTGGTCAAGTGTCTAGGACTAGGAAGGTGATAGTTCTACAAGTTAGGCTACATCTGGATTACTATATTTAGGTTTGAGTACAGTATTAAGGGAAAGACATTGAGAAACTGGGGAATGTCTAGATTGAAGTGATGGGGAAATTAAAGGACTTCAAGATCATGCTATGGCAAGATGGAGTGAAGGTACTTGGGCTTTTTTGTCATAAAGAAAAGATTTGGGGGAACTTGATAATGATCTTCAACTATTTCAAAATCTGATGTGTAGAAAAGGGATTAAATGTGCTCTTGGTCACAGAAAGCAAGACTAGGCACAATGGGTGAAAACTGCACAGAAGCAAATTTAAGCTTAATAAAGAAGAACTTTCAAACAAATAGAGGTATCCAAAATTGTAATGATCTACTTCAGGAGACTGGCATATTGTCACAATGGGTCTTCAAGAAATGAATGTATAATCACTTTATAGGAAGACAGAATGGAGTAGGGCATTTGACTTGGAGTCAGGAACATCTGGGTTCAAATCCTGTCTCAGGAAAATTTCAGATAGGGATACACACAAGTTGTGTAATCCTGGACAAGTCACTTAACTGATCTCAATGGTCTATAAAGTCCCTTTTAGCTCTAAATCTATGGCCTCTGAGTCTATAATATTATGAGTATTAGAAGTTCCAATAGTGCTGAAGTAGGTGTTTTCTTAACTCCTTTTTCAACTCTGAAATATTGTGATCCTACAGTTCTATGATTTACAAGTCCTGATGATTCAATCTTTGCAATATCTTTTATCTGCATCTTTACCTCTATTCCCATTGCTACCCATCCTGTTACACGTCCAAGAACAACCCCAAATGATTGCATTGTAGTATAAACTAAAATATTACAATAGCATCTTAATATGCCTTCTCATCTCTAATCCCAGCTCACTCCTCAAACAGTCCTTCAGACTGCTTCTAGGCTTATCTTCCTTCAATGGGGAGGCAGCACATTAGATTTGGAGTCACAGGACCTGGGTTTGAATCCTGGCACTGCCATTCATTATCTGTGTGACCAACTTTTAAAGTAAATTCTAATTCTAATCTTTGATTTTATTATTGTAAAGAGAGATTCCATCAATTGAGCAAACTATGTGTTAAGGGATTTTTCCTATAACTTCATCACATTGTATAGCCAAACTCTTAATCAAATTGAAAAGATTGTAAGACTTTGGGCCATTGAATGAAAGAAGTTGAACCACAAATGGAAAGTCTTGTAATTGGGTAAAAGGATCAAGCCATTCCTCTTGAGTGTGTGTAAAAAATCAGTTTAGTCCAGTAGCAAGCAAGAAGTGGCGGACCGGTCATGTGTTAGAAGAGTTCCAGTCAAGTCCTTGAGAGGGAATCACTCATGGGTGGGGAAGAAAGTTTCTTTCTCTCCCCTTACTTACTCAACAATCTTGTTATTGGTTAGACTAGACTAAGACTAGACTAGACACCAAGTCCAGAGAAGATATCAAAGCTGGACAAACTTAAACACAGGCAGATATAGGAAGATAGATACCTGAAGGATGAAGCAAGTTCAAGGACGGTGACTCTGCACCAGAGAATGTCTAATATTAGAATAAAGGATTTCCAATATCCAGGAGTTGTGAAAAATCACCCTTTGGGTAGATGTGTGCTCTACATATCTGCCATATTATTATTGCATTATAAGCTTAAGCCCATTCTTTCCCTGGAATCTGTATATATTTGTGTGAAAGAGTGAAAATGTTCCTCAGTCTTGGGCAGGGGGTGGTTCTTGTGTTGGTGGTGGTGTTGATGAAGTTTTCTACAAGCTTTTTTTTTTTTTTTACTATGCCTCCTTAGTAAATACCATTTACTAAAAGCTAATTGAAGTCTGATTAATTGTTGTTAATGAGAAACACACTGATGGGAGGTCATGAGCAGAACTGTTAAGAACAGCACCTCAGGGTTACCTATGGAACCCTGAGAGCAGTGATCTGCTCTAGGAACCCTCTAGGGACCTGGCTTGCTAATGGGAGTGGGAGCTGGGGAAATAGCCCCAGATGGCGATGCTATAGCATGAACATAGCATTCTTATGAACAAGTCAAAACATTTCTCCCTTTTAGAATCCTTCATTTGCCAAACTATAGGCTATTAACAAAACTCATTTTTATTGGCCTGGTATTCAAGTCCCTTTACTTTCTAGCCTTACCTCACATTATTCTTCTCTACATCTTATTTTATTTAGTTAAATTAGATTACTTTCCACCCCCTGTCCATGCCCTATACTTTCTTTCCTTCTTGACTCTGCTCATCCTGCTCCTTATTCCTGGAATGCCTTTTTGTCTCTCACTTCATTTTTGCCTTTTGAATTCTTATCCATCTTTAAAAGCTCAACTCTTCCAGGAAGTCTTTTCTGATTATTTTGTTAGGTGATGGTCTTTCTTTCCCATCAGACCTTGCACAACACTCGGCTTATGCTACTCATTGAACTTATGTATTATTTTGTGCTCTACTTAACTAGGTAGGTGATATCCTGTTTTTGTTCAGTTGTTTCAGTTGTGTTTAACTCTTTGTGACCTCATTTAGGGTTCTCTTGGCAAAGATACTAGTGTGATTTGCCATTTCCTTCTCCAGCTCATTTTACAGATTAGGAAATTGAGGAAAACAGACTTAAGTGACTTGCCCAGGGTCACACAGTAAGTGTTTGAGGTTAGACTTGAACTCATGAAGATTGAGTCTTCCTGACTCTAGGCCTGATATTCCATCAACTGCATCACCTAGCAGCCCAAAATTTTTTAGACAATGTTGAATGTTCATGTCTCCTGTTCAAAGAATGGACAGAAATGAACATGATTTCCATGAGTGGTATGTTTTGTTGTTTATTCAGTTGTTTCAGTTACATTTGACTTTTTGTGACCTCCTTGGGGTTTTCTTGGAAAAGATGCTGGAGTGGTTTGCAATTTTCTTCTCTAGCTCATTTTAGAGATGAGGAACTGAGGTGAACAGAGTTTAGTGACTTTCCCAGGGTCACACAGCTAGTAAGTGTTTGAGGCCAGATTTGAACTCAGTTCTCCAAGCTCAGTGCTCTTTGCACTGTACCACCTTCCCCCATTGTCGACCCGTGTTCTCTTTCACATTTCACCAACTAGGTGGCATAATGGATAGAGTGCAAAATTAGTGTCAGAAAGACCTAGATTTGAATCATGCCTTAGGTACTTACTAGCTATGTGACCCTGCACTTACAGTAGACACTTAATATAAATGATTCTTGACTGATTGACTTACTCTGGGCAAGTCACTGAACCTCTCTGTCCTTATCTGTAAAATGGATGTATTTATGAGCACCTCCCTTCCCAATGTTGTTCTGAGAATCAAATGAGATAACAGGGAAAGTATCTTTCAAACCTTAAAGTACTCTTTAAAGGCCATCTATCCTTATTACCAAATTTTTTACTTCAGAAGCACAAAGAATATGTGAATGAAAGAATGCTTAAGAGACATGCAAAGTATTATACAAGAAGAGTTCAAAAGATTAAAGAGATCACTTGCTCCAATCCTTGGAACCTTCCCCACCCCTGCTATAGAGTATGTAGAAATGCCTCAGTTTACACAGAGAGAGTGCTTTCTTTGAAATTCTTTAATTCCATTCCTTCTAATCTGGCATCTGTTGTTCATCACATCTGCAGTTGAGCTTTGGTTGCACCCTGAGCTTTTATTGTTTTGGTCTGCAAATAGCTGGAGAAAGGCACTCTTGGGGGCCTTCTAACTTTAACTCCACTGTAGTCTGAGGCAGACCTACCTTTAACCCATTTTTGAGGACACTGTTGGTCTTTTCACTTCAAGATGGGACACCAGACGTTTTCAAGGTATGAGTCTCCTTATTAATGTTAAAATATTCCCACCCCCTTCCAGATCCCCATATGATAGAAGTTGTATTATCAGTATCTTCTGATTGAGAAAATGTATGATGAGGAAAAAAGAAGGTACTACAAATTCAATAACATTTTAAAATGAATTTCTATTTTATTAATTTCCACATATTATAGTAAATAGTATTGAACTTGGAATCAGGAAAATCTGAATTTATTTGATGTGGACCTGGAAAAGTCACTTAAACTCTGCCTCAAGCACCTCCCTAAAAGTTTTTGGTCTTAATTTGTTGCAATCTGGCAATTCCAGATACCCTGTCTTGGAATAATCATGTTAACATCTATGTATATTTCAAAAATATGAATTATACATATGTATATATATATGCACATATATACATGTATATGAATGTGTTTGCAAACTATATTTATTCAGTATACAGACAATATGTTTGCTTATTTGTGAATTTGTATGTAGATTTATGGGGCCTTTGAAAAATATTTGTAAATGCTCCTGGACCCCAGTGTGGGAGTCACTCTTGTAACCACCTGAGATTCCCATGCAGACGGCTCTCCTCCCTCTTTGCTGCCCCAAACCCCATCTCTCTATTTTTGACTGTTCCTATCTCTAACTTGTACCCTGATCTCCCCCAATAGCAGACTTTGCTTTTGTGTTTCATCCTTGACTCCTCCATAGCTGGCTCATCTCCCTCTCCCACGCTGTTTCTTCACCATCTGGAACAAGCTCTACAAGTCTAATTAACTCTCTAAGTATGTTCAGTTCCTATTTCAACACCTATCATTTTTTCCCTCCCTGACTTCTGACTTTTGACCCTCTTGCATAAAACAATCATGTCCTATTTAGCATTTGTATGCTCAGTTGAATCTTGCTATTCTTGGCAGTTGTACCCTTTCCAGTCATCCCTTCTGCTAATAAATGTAAGTTAGATGATACACAGTAACCTGTTTATTTTCATGTCAAGTGGGTAGAATGAAAAGCATGCAACAAAAATTATAGCATCACAGGAGAAAGTATTGTTTGAATAATATAGCAATATGGATGCAGGTACAAAATCAGGTAGTATATTCTATCAAAGTAGCCTCTCAGGTTTCTTAAAATGTACTTATAAATAAAACTTAGGCTGCTTATTTTTATCAGTAGTGGCAACATTTTTGTTCATAATTACATTAGGAGATATATTTCCATTAAATATGTATTAGGCTTACTTGACATAAAAGATATTTTGTTGAGTGATACTTGCAAACAACCACAATGTACTTTTTTTTAAAGTAAAGTTTTAAAAAAAGGAAAAGGTAGCTTTGTCAGAATGGTAGTTTTGAATCAAGGTGGTTAAAAACAGTTTTGTTTTAGCCTCTGACACTGTGTGGTAAATATGGGCATCTAAGCATGCTGTTCCTCCATTTGGGAATCTCCAATAGGAAGAAGACAAAAAGAATGACTTCTTTACCATTGTATTGGAATAGAAACCAGCATTATATAGGCACAAAATTATCTTTAGGAAAATCACTTTTCTCTGGTTAAGTTCCTATATCTACAGATAGCTAGGTAGCATAGGAGGTAGAGAGCTGGGACTGGAGTGAGGAAGACCTGAGTTCAAATCTTGCCTGAGATATTTACTTAATTATGTGACCATGGGCAAGTCATTTAATTTAGCAAAATGGGGATAATAACAGCACTACCTCCCATGGTTGATGTAGGGATTAAATGTGACAATATATATGTAACACTCTGCAAACTTTAAAGCACTATAGAAATGCTAGTTATTATTATTTTGAATGTAGACAGTGGGAAATGTTAATTGATTTTAAAAGTTAATGTTCCAGGAATACTATGTCAAGAGAGGAAAGACAAGATTAATTCAGAATACATTCCTCAGGAAGCCACTTACAAATGACACCCCTGGTGATAGTCCTATTAACCTTAACCCTAATCCTAATCCTATTCCTAACCCTAACCCTATCTGGAACATGGATAGTGCATAATAGCCCCAAGAAAATTTTATCATGTATTATTATTTAAAATATATACTAAGCTATATTTATCTATCAAAATAATCTCCCTAAAGTGCAGATCTGACCATGTCACCCTCTCTCCCATCCCCAATTCAATAAATTCCAAATGCTGGAGGCAGCTATGTGGCTCAGTGGATAGACCTCTGTGTCTAGAGTAGGGAAGACCTAAATTAAAATCTAGCCTGAGACAATTACCATCTGTGTGACCCTGGGCAGATCACTTAACCTCTGTTTTCCTCAGCTTCCTCAACTGTAGAATGGCAATAACAGCACTTACTTCACTGGGTTGTTGTGAGGATCAAAGGAGAGAACATTTATAATGAGCTTAGCATTGTGCCTGGTACATGCATGCTTATTCCTTTTCAGTTGCTTCCTGTCATTTCCAGGTTCAAACATAAAACCTTCTCTTTGTCTTTTAAAGTCCTTCACAACCTGGGTCCCTCTTACCTTTCCCATCTTCTTATGCTTGATTTTCCTCCACATATAATCCAATGATATTGGCTTTCTTGTTATTTCTTCTCCTGACTCTGGGCATTTTCATGGCTGTACCCATGCCTATTCATCTCCCTCCCACCTTTCCCACTTTGTACAGTCCATTTCCCATGCCAAGAATGCTTTATCTCTACACTTTCACTTCTTGGAGTCCCTAATTCCTTTCAAGTTTGCCTTCAGGACACCATTTACTGCAAACCCTTTATGATGCCTCCAGCTGATAGTGCTTTCCTTTTATACTTTGTAATTGCCTTGTAGTGATTTTGTATACATTTTGAATCTGATGTTCTTGCCTCCAGATATTTTTTAGCTACATGTAGCACCTAGAACAGTGCCTCCCATACAGTCATTGCTTAATAAATGCTTATTGAATTCAACTGAAGCTTTTCTGAAAAAAAAATTCCCTGCCTAGTTTCTGAATGGACAAACAGAACCAGTTAGCAACAATCCCATATAATGGAATAGTGAGTTGCCAAAGAAGAATTACTGGGTGAACAAGAACAAGAGGTACCTGTCTTTCATGGAAGACTGATTACTGGGACATTCACTGTGTTTATTTCAACGACAGGAGATGCTTTTCAAAGACCTCAGGACCTTTCTGTTTTCAGCATCAGTATGCCCATTCTCTGTCTTTCTTTATCTTGCTCCCTCTTTCAACTAATAGTCAGTAAAAGGGAGTGGGACCAAGGTTTTCTTATGTCTTCAAGAGAGAGTATGGAACCAGATACATATTAACACTCATACTTTTATGCCATGTAATAATTTAATAAGCATATTAGATAAAACATATTAAAACCTAAAACCCCCCACAAAAACCCAACAGACTAAAACATGTCTTGAGAAAGGACATTGAAGTGTATGAAGAGTAAAAATGCAAGAGAAGAAAATAGTCTGAGATGGTTTAAATTTTTATGAAAAGTATATCCTGTGGACAGTTATGGAGATGGTAGAAACTTGAGGAAGGCAGGAAGGAAGAAAGGAAGGAAGGAAGGAATTAAATAAAGAAGGAAGGAGAAGGAAGGAAAGAAGAAAGGAAGGAGAAGGAAGAAAAGAAGGATGGAAGGTAGGAAGAAAGGAAAGAAGGAAGGAAGGAAGGAAGGAAGGAAGCAAGGAAGGAAGGAAGGAAGGAAGGAAGGAAAGAAAGTTGAAAAATTCTAGTGTGCTACATAAAATGGATATCACTCAGCTTTTGAGTAGGGAAGCAATGTAATGATTGGAGAGGAAGCCTGATATAAGGGAAGGGGCACCAACTATGGCTTGAGGTCCTAGGGATACAAATACAAAAGGGAGATAGTCCCTGCCTTCAAGGAGCTTGCCTTTGCCTGAGGGAATATTGCATATCCACAAATAAATAAATGCAGAATCTACAGAAAATATATGATTTGAGAAGAAGGGTACCAACAACGGAAATTTAAGAAAGACCTCTTAAAGGAAGACACACTCAAACTGAACCTTAAAGTGATCCAGAGATTCTAAGATTTGAGAAGGGAGAACATTCTAGGCATGTGCAAAAGCAGATAGGAGATGGAATGTCTTACTATGGGGAGCAGTAAGTTGACCAGTTTTAGCTAGAATTATATTAGATATAATGGGAGGTGAGTGATTTATAATTAGTGGGAAAGATGACCTAGATCCTGATCACAAAGGACTCAAAGTGCCAAATGGGAGAGTTTGTATTTTTTCCTAGAACCAATAAAACGCCATGGAAGCTTTTTGAACAGTAGAGTGATGTGATCATACCTATACTTAAAAAATATCAATTTGGCTGGTATTTGGTGGATGGGTGAGAGAGGCAGAGGAGACTGGATTCAGGGAGATCAATTAAGAGGCTACTGCAATTGTCCAGACAAGAGGTTATGAGGGCCTACAGTGGGGTGGTTGTGTTGTGAATGGCAAGTAGACAGAAGTAGATAAATGTGAGAGATATTGAAGAGGTGGAAATAACAAGGCTTGGCAAATGATTGCATATGGAGTGTCAGAAGAGTGAGTAGTTCCAGATGATTCCATGGTTATGCAGCTGAGTGATGGGATGAATAGGAGTATCCTTGACAGAAATAGGGAAGTCAGAAGGGTGTGTGTGAGTTTAGATGGAAAGACAATGAATTGGATTTGCTGACTTTGAGATTCCTGTGGGAAATTAGAGTGGAGATTTCAGTAGGCAGCAAGAGATGTGAGGCAGCAGTTCCAGAGATAAATGAAAACTAGAAGTGTATATTTTTGAGTCATTTGCAATATATGATAGCTAATCCATGGGGGAGGGGAGGACATACAGTTATATATGTGTGTATGAATATGCATATATATGTATACATACATACATAGTAAAGGGTAAAGGACCAAAGATGAAGATGAAGATTCTGTGAAGGAGAGAAGAAAATGGAGGGAGATAGATACTCTGAATCTCAGGACACAAAAGAAACTTTCCAAGGCTTAAAAATATATAATTTATTGCACAAATGAGGAACTAAGAATGATTGTTATTTGCCTATAAATTTGCTCCCATATTATGTCCCATGTAGCTTGTGGGTGTTCACATAGGTTATATAAATGTGGTTTGCAAGGAGACATGAATAGAAACTTGCCCTGCTGGGAATCTCTGTTCCTCACTGAAGAGTAGCAGGAGATGGAGGCAGCTAGGATGATCACTCTGCACTCAAGAGAGGGGTTACTGGGCTACGATCACATTTATCTGGCCTCCTCAATATTTCTGTGCTAAGGAAATGATTTTGTTCCATGCTTCAAGCTGCTATGCTATTTGCTAAGGCTTTATTCCTTCCCACCAGATATTAGACCATGACAAATAGGGAAAAGTGAATAAGGCCATTTAACCAAGTAGACAGCAAAGAGAAAACAGATTAGAATATGCCAGACAATAGACAAAGTGAATGAAATCACATTGGGAGCAAGATATCTCAGATGCCCTGAGAGAGGACTTGATTTCATTCCAGAGGAAATTCCCTAAAGTCTCTAGGGAGGCGAGGTGTAAATCAAAGACATATTAGGACACTTTAAATGCCTTTTTTTGCTGCTTCCTAAAGTTTTTTTTTTACCCCTCTTTCTCTCTGATTTTATCCCTGAAGAGAGTGTGGAACTATGTGTGTCCTTTCTTAAAATAGTAAGCACAGAAGATTTCCATCCTTACAAGTTCTCTTGCCATTGAGGAGGCTTGAAACCTGGGTTTCATTGATATCAAAATATTTAGGGAAACTTCCTGGTTACAAAGGATTGGTCCCAAAACAAAAATGGAGAACAGACTTTTTGGAGGTCACCTTATTTGCCATAGAAAAGTTAAGTAGAAATATCTTCATCATTTTAGATGATTGCATTTGTTCTTTTAGTTAGAATAATAGTCTCTATGGAGAAGATAGATTAGAGATCTGTTGGAAGAATCTAAAATCTCAGAGGAGTACTTGCTTCAATTTTGGAATCTGTAAAATGGGGACATTACTTGTCTTCTACTATGAAGCACTGATCTTTATAAATTATTAGGGGGAGATGGGATGTTTATGTTTATAGTATTGCCTCATATGTACTTTTTGTTGACAATTATGGTCAAAACATATTCTCTGTGTAATCTAACCTTAGGGGTTTGGTAGGTATCAGAGAAATGCAAATGGGTCAGTAGTTCAGCATTCTGAGGTAGGGAAGTGACTGGAATCCCTATAGTAATTCAGAAACAGAAAAAAGGTAGATGGAGCCAATTGGCTCTATGATGTATCTATCAACTAAGCTTGGTTGAGAAAGAACAAATAGAACAGGGAGTAAGAAAACTTACTTAAGTAACTCAAGTAAACTTAAGTTACTTAAGTAAGCTTATTTAAGTAACTTATGTTTACTTAAATAAATGGTCAGAATTAAACCACAAGTTAGACTGAGAGGGTTAGCCATGTGGTGAGGAGTGTAGAAGTCTAGGCTCTCAGGTCAAGGTAAGGCACAAATGGAAGAGGTACCATAAAGAGAGAGGAGACTGACAGAGTCATATGTTATCATAACATAACATTAAAGCGTGAAGACCCTTTAAGGAAAGAAAGATGAGGTTGTGGAAAGGTCAAAACCCTAAGACCAGTGATAATTTAAGGCCTGGATAGAGAAGAATTCTTTGCACTGGAAACCTGGAGCTGGGGAGGGCAACTGGAAGGGAGAGAGAGCAGCAAAAGGGACTTTTGCAGACCATGGCCAGTGGCTTGGGCTAAAGTATCCCAAGAATAATTCAACCAAATGTCTCTAGGAATCTAGATTCTAGACTGAAACACAGTAGCCTGGAGAACACAGTGGTCTGGACAGCTAAATCCACAGTGGGAGAATTGTGAATGGTTAATATCAAGGCCAAGGCCAAGTAGGAAGCTAAACGTGAGATAAGAGAATCACAGAAGACCTAGTTAGTTCATACTTGGTTATTTGGCTCAATATTATGCTACAAAAATCTATGTTATAAAAATACTATTACATTTTTCATCTGTTTTTGGTGCACAGTCTTTCCCTTCCTCCCTCACCCCATTTTTTCACCTGTAATGCTTTAGCATTCAACATATTTTAAACCAAAAAGATGGTGTGTTGTTTTTAGGGTGTGAAAGTCAAAGGAGGGATCATAGGATCACATATTTAGACCTGGAATGGACCATTCAGTATAACCCTCTTATTCTATAGATGGGAAAACTGGGACCAGGGAAGTTAAATGACTTACCCAGGATCACTTAGCTAGTAGGTAGATGAGGCAGGGTTTTAAGCCAACTCTTCCCGCTTCTCAGTCCAGTGTTCTGGGCTGCTTTGAAGGAGTTATAGTGTTCTTCATGGCCATCTGGAAATGGAGACTCCAGGAAATAGAAGAAAGATAATGGCACAGACCACTATGTAGAAAATACAGTTCATCCGGATTTTAGATGGCTGATGAGAAGCTTGAACTGGCCAATGGAGTTACAAAGAGAGTCATATTTCCTTATTCCCCTTTCCAGGGCCAAGCCACGAAGGATTGCACCTACCCACCTAATCAAACTCCAATTTTGTAAATTTTGTAAATTGTAAATGGATTTTGTAAATAAGTATACAATCAGATCCACAGGATTCTGAATTCTCTGGAAATATAGTATTATACTAAATCCACGACATTATTTTTCTAAAAGCTGGAATGGAATTCTCATTTGGATTTTCATTGTTTTCTTATTTGAAGTAATAATAATAATAAGATGATGATGATGATGATGATGATGATGATAGTGGTGAGGGTGAGAAATAATCGTAATTATAAACTGGTGACCAGTAGTGTATTTCTAAAGCAGTAAACCATCCCTTTAGCATCAAGGAGTGGCTGGAAAAAAAGTCATATAAAAAGATTCCCTTCTGTTAAGGACAGAGATAGAAGGAAGTTACAATGTATGAAGTGACATATGCTGGTAAGATTGCACTGTAAACATGATGTTTGGGGAGAGCATATTTCATCTGAGAGACTAAATTCCAAACAGAAGGCAAAAGAGAACCTTGCTGCTAACAGAGAATAGGAAGGAGTTAAGAGTAAGCTTCGTATAGGGGGTGTGGGGATGCGGGTGGGCTTCCTTCTCAAGTACAGATGGAGACAAAATCCTCAAGCACTTGGATAGCTTGATAATTTTGGTTTAATACTTGACAGTGGGCCCCCTCACTTCCCTATTGTTCCTGGAAGAGGCCCTGATTAGACAAAAGACTGTTGCCAACTTTTTATTCTATCTTTACCATGAACGTAAGATACCCTTTTTGTTCCATGCTCAGCCCACACACTGACGCAGCACTCCATCCCGACCTCCTGCTTCCTTGTCTTTTTTTGGGCAAATTCTATCCCCTTTTTCAAAGTGTTTGCGTGGGGCAGGGAACATGCCAATACCCTGTTTGACTGGCAAAGACTTCAATCAGTGGCATGCCACGAATGCATTCTGGTGACATGATTTGTAAATAAGAATTTTTTTTTTAAAAGACACCCTTCTCGATCTGTTCTTGGCATCTCAGTCTTAAAATGTGACTCCTGGGGGGTCTCCTTTGTCTCCCCAGCACCTCCTGATCCCAGTGTACAAATAATGTTTATATTCCAGTTCTCAGAAAAGAAGAAAAATGAAAATATTTCATTGAAAGCTGACAGCTTTAACGAACTTTAAAGGTTAGCCCTGGTGCTAGTTAGCATATCTATTCATGTCTCCATCAGTCTATTGAATTACTCAGCTGAACACGTACACAAAAGCAAAACTTGAAAAAAAAACACCCATATAGCCAACATTAATAATTCATAACTACTAGAAGCTTGTGACTGACAATTTTCCCCCTACTGTGTTGAAGTCTGTTAAGAACTGAATCCTGATAGCTCCTAAGTTACTTTAGAAGCCCAAGGAGAGACCCTGCCCAGGAATGTTAATGTTTCTGTAAGTGGTTAGCTACCAAAACATATTGTGAGTTTTCATCCCCTCTAGCCGTTGTTCATGTTTCTTTAGATTAGTAGAAGGTAGAGCTTTTCATGAGATGTTTAACTGACAGTTTTTATATTTGAATTTCACAAGCATCTGCAGACCATAAAGAACTCCAAATTCAACCATAATCCTCTGTTACAAAGTAAATCGGAATTTTTGAACAGATTCCAGATGCCAATTATGGTATTAATGAGGATATACAATCTTGCTGGTCTCCATTGGTGGGATCAGAAGGGACGAGTTACTCCTGACAGACTAGCCTGTCCATAAGTTCTTCCCTCCCCCCCCCCCCCCATTCTCCACCTGGCCGATAAATTAAAATTTTGATTATTAAACCTTCCAATTGAAAGTGAAAGCTATTAACATGTTTCTCTCCCAGAATTACCCATTTTCTTGGGAACCAAGTGACAAATGCTGCAGCTGTTGCCAGACAATGAATTGATTTCAGGCCTTGGAGTATGAAGAATCGAAATCCAAGCTTTAAGCAATTAGGGAGATTTAGCTGAGGACTCCCACAGAGAACTAAGAAGACGGGGCTGTGGAGTGTGGTCTATTTGGCCTCTCCAGGAAGTTTCTCCATTATATTCAGAAGAGACCAGAGTGGACCACAGAGCAGACCCTCTGAACTTGTTTGTAGAAAAATCCAAGCCCATAGTTTGAAGGGCCTATGACTCATTCATCTTTTGGTTTATGCTCTACCTTTCTCTCCTTAAAGATTCCTAAACTCTTATTTTCCTCCACAGTGTTTCCACTTTTTGAAAAGGATAGTGGAACTGTCCTTCCTTAAGGGCTGTGAGAAGTGCCTTCCTAATAAGCACTGAATATGGTGACTCGATCTCAGAGAATCTCTCCTTCAATGCCTTTGTTTCAAAGATAAGCAAGGTTTTTTTATCCAGGTCCCCCAACTATAGAACCAGCACTCTTTTCCATTGAACTCTCTTGTCTTTCCCTGGTAGTACCTACAGGCCCCAAACAATACCCCTTCCTGTCCATACCTGGTACCTGTGTGCCCTAAATCTAGAAAGCCTTTGACTCACTAAGTTGCCAGGTCAGAAATGCGTTTGTTTGTGTTCTAAGGACTTGAAGAAATAACTAAAAACTTAGCATTGTCACAAACTGTGCAGTTACTGCCACAACAGCCTGGAAAATTTCCCTTGTTCCTCTTTGATCAACAGGAATGAGTCAGATATAAAAGATTTATATGAGCCATACATAAAAGATCTCAGAGGAACCTCTAGACACATAGTAGGAAGCCTTCTGAATTATTGCTGTTTGATTGGAGGGGGCAACTTTGGCATTTTTTCAGAGCTGGATTGGTCAGTAACACAATTGGTCGATGCTCATATAGCACTTCCAGGCTTGCAAAGCACTTAACATCTGAATTAGCTTTGGTCTGGAGGCAGTGGATATGGATTCAAATACAAGGTGTATTGCTTATTTCCTATTGGACCTTATGGGGGGTGGGGGTGGTCATCTCCGGTCATTGTGATCTATATATTGCCACTGGACATAGATGGCTCTGGAGGAGAAAGTGAGGCTGGTAACCTTGCACAGCCCTCCCTCACTTAGATTTAATTCACTTGCAAGTCATGGAATCATCTTCCTGATGTCATGGTCTTTTTAGAGAACGAAGGACAAACAATGAAAACAACAATTAGACCTTGGGCATGTCACATAATGTCTCTGCGCTTCAGTTTTCTATACGATGGAAAATGTACACATAGATCAGAGGTTCTTAAACTAGGGTTTATAAAATTGTTTTTAAAGAACGATTTCAATATAATCAGTTTTTTGTTTGGGTAATCCTATATATTTTATGTCTTTTATAAACGTTATTCCGAGGAATGGTCCACAGGCTTTACTAGACTACCAAAGAATTTCATGCCCCAAACACATGAATAACCTGTATTAGGTGGAGTAGAAGTAAGAGAATTTAAAGTTAGTATCAGGTTTGGGTCTGGAACCCAAATCTCTTGACTCTTGTCAAGTTGTATGTTATTTCCATTATTACACATTGTCTCTCAGCACCTTTCCCTTTATAAATGCTAAGGACAAAGAATCAGGGCTTCTTTGCCTTGCTGAAAGTGATATAGGTAGTTATTATAATGAGATTAATGCAAATGTGCCTGGAATATTGCATTGGTCTTGGCACCTCGTGGGTCATAGGTTGATCTATTTTATAACAAGATGGTTAAGCAAAAGTGGAAATAACTGCTGGAGAATATTTAGTATTTTGTGGCCATTTGGCTACTGGTACTCTTGGAAATGTTTTTATCTTTATAATGGAGTGATAGGCCAATGAAAGTCCAGTCCCTAAAGGATGTGCAGATATTCTATGCCTGGTCTCTCAGTCCAAGAGACCATATGGAAACTTGAGGGGTGCCGGTTTTTGGACTCAGGATTAGTTCTATGTGATGATGCAAAGCCTTCTGATTTGCTTCAGAGGCAGAAGGACTGATGGGTATGTCAGGAGAGACTGAGCTATAACTTAGTGTGCTTAGGAAAGTTTTGAAAAGCTCAATCAATCAATAAACATCTTTTAAGCACCTACTGTGTGTCAGACACTGTGCTAAGCATTGGGGACACAAAAAAAGGTAAAAGAAGTTCTCTGTCTCCAAGGAGCTTACAGTGTATTGGTGGAAACAACATGCAAGCAAATATATACCAAGGAAGATATATACAGGAAAGGTGATCACCAATCGAGGGAAAGCCCTGGCATTAAGGAAGGCCGGGGAAGGCTTCCTGTAGAAGGTGGGATTTTAGCTGATACTTAAATGAAGCCAGGGAAGAGTATCCCAGTCAGGGAACAAATCTGGAACTGAGAGAGAGAGTGTCTTTTTTGTGAAACAGCCAGGAGACCAGTGTTACTAGACCAAAGAGTATGTGTCAAGGAAGGAGGCATGAGAAGACTGGAAAAGTGGGGGGCGGGGCAAGTTATGAAGGGATTTAAATGCCAAATAGGGCATTATGTATTTGATCCTATAAGTAACAGAAAGTTATTGGAATTTATTGAGGATGTTGGATTCTGACCTCTAAGTTCCCATCAAGTTCTGAATCTGAATTCTATGACCTTAGGGGGAAATACAACATGTAGAAAGAAAGCTAAATGTGATTGTATACAAAGTAATGTGCCATTCCAAGAGACAGAACCCTCCTGTGGGGGGTGCTAGTCAAGAAGGGCCTGGTTTAGGAAGACATCTCTGCTATATGCTGCCATCTCTCCTCTTCTGACACTGTGACCCCTCTATTGAAGGCTCTCACCACCTCATGCCTTGATTATTGCAATAGTTTGCTAGTGGGTCTACCTGCCTCAAGTCTCTTTCTATACTCCCATCCACTTTCTATTCTGCTGCTAAAATGATTTTCCTAAAGCACAGGTCTGACCTATGCTTTGAAGGAAGCTAGAAATTCTACAAAGCAGAAATAAAGAATGCAGGCAGTCAGGACAGGAGCATGGAAGTGGGAAATGGGATGTTGCTTATGAGTGATTACTCTTAATCCTACAAAGATTAAAGTCCAGTCCCACAAAGAGAAAGAGTCCATAAAGGGGAGAAACATAAAAGTCTGGAAAACATAGGTTGGGACCATTTTGTGTCATATTTAGATCTTTCTAGGAATTTTATAGATGGGTCAATGCTGAGTTTCTAGGTCACAGTTTCTGTTTGAAAACTGAATTGCACCCTGGTCAACTGCTCTGGGAATTATATTGTCTCAGGTAAGAACAACATGGTTTCCAATTGCTAGTGCTTCCCTTCCTCTGCTTTTTCAGTTAGATGTCCTAGTGGATAGAGTGTTGGACTTGGAGTCAGGAAGACCTGAGTTCAAATTTGATTCTATACTAGCAATGTTAACCTGGGGCAAGTTACAACCTCTGTTTGTCTTAGTTTCCCCATCTGTAAAATGGGATAGATAGCAAGAACCTCTTTCTCACTGTTGTTGTGAGGACAAATTGAGATAATATTAGTAAAATGCTTTGCTTAAAGCACTATATAAATGTCAGCTATTATTATTAGGGAATGATGAGGAAAGAGGGTCTGTGAGTATCTGTCTTGCAGCAACATCCCCCTGTTAACAGTATTTGATAGGTGTGGACAGTTGTTTAGAAGAAATGGGTTGTAGCCATTCTCAGTAGGTAATTCTTAAAATGCCAGTCCTTTGTTTTGTTGTCCTAGTGAAACTGTTAGACATCAGAGGCTTTAGAAAAGGCCTGTGGAAGCATTAGATTAATTCCTAAGAGCCACTCTGTATCTCAAGCCAGGTTCTTTATTCTTTTATCCTTCCCCAATAATTTCACATTGCCTTACCTTTTCTTCTTTTCTATTAATTGTTGATATTAATTGAGTATATTTCAGTTTTTAATAACAGCTCATATTGAGAATTATGAAACTATCTTTTTTGTCCACAAGATAGAATATGGAGAGATATCAGTCCATTGATTATGCATTGGCCTTACGTCCCTGACTTGACTCAATTTAATTGCAGAAATTGTTAGCCTCAGCTAAGGAGGGGGGATAAGAATCCTAACATGCCCCAAACTGAATTTAAGAACAGTTTTCCTTTTTAGTCAGTGTTCCATTTGTCACAGGATGGGGGGAGAAAAAGCCCTAGCGATCCCATGCTGTTCTCAGGTTATACTTTTCAGTAATGCTAAGAGCTCAGTTGGCTGGGTAACTTGATTATTCCGAAGAGCATGCTATTAGCAGAGCAGGAAGGAATAAAAGGAAACAAAAAGGAATCTACATTAAGACCACAGACATAGTATGCAATACAATTACTGCAGTTTTTAGATCCAAAATTCCATTTAATTATTATTATTTTTTTTTCTTTCAGCATGCTGGTATTCTGGTAAGGGGCTTTGTAAGAGTCAAGTAATGGACAGTTGCCCAGAAAAGGCTAAGAGATTGCATTATATAGTGAAAAAGAACATGAGACTGGGGTTCAGGAGATGGGAATTGTCCCTTCATCTCTTCTTTGTGAATTGATATGTTAAAATAGGATGAATCACATCATTGTGCCTCAGTCTCCACATCCATAAAATGGAAATGAGAATTTCTGTCTGCTGCCTACTCCGTGGAGATATTGTATGCATGAATGAGATCACATGAATTAAGTACTTCAAGTCCTCTGGAAGAAAAATGGTATATGTATTAGAGTTATTATACTGCAGCTTGCTAAAACACTATTCATCCAGACAGCAGAAATCAGTAGGTGACAAGGGTACTTTGGGCCCTATTCAAAGGGGCTTAGTGACTAGAATGCTAAAAGGACCTAATTAGGAGGGAGGTTTTACCTATGAGGTGGTCCCCCAGCATGAGTCCCAAGTAGAGCATTATAGTCAGGCTTTTGAGTATATTGTCCCTTTCTTGTCTGCCCTCCCTTAGGTGCCTTCTAATTGGCAGAAGGACAATTGGAAATAAGCACAAACAGTGAAAAGTGTTTGTGGAAAGTGTTCAAATCTCTAAGGAGAAGCAATGACTGGGTGGCCTAAAGGGATTCATATGTTATTCCACCTGTGCCACATTGTTTTTCTTTGGAACTCCAAAAATTTGAGGCTAGAATCACTATTGTCTTCTGATTAGGGAGAAGTTCATCTGAATCCAATATAAAATCTCTGAAATTGTTGATGGGTTTTTTATATCTTTATCTCTATCTATCTATCTATCTATCTATCTATCTATCTATCTATCTATCTATCTGTCTATCTATCATCTCTCTCTCTATCTCTCTATCTACCTACCTACCTGTCTGTCTGTCTCTATCTATCTATAGACAACTGTTTTTCAAAAGAATTGCTTTCCTTTGTAATCCTGTGTATTTTATTTAATGCATTTAAAAATTATTTTGAGAATGGGTACATAGGCTTCACTAGACAGCTAAAATCATTTAAGATGCACAAAAAGGATACCTGCCATACTTCCTGGCCCTTTAAAAGCAACCACCCTCCTTCCCATTGCCTTTCTAGCTCCTCTTTAGATTTTCTCTTCCTCCATTACAATATAAGTTCCTGGAGGGAAGTGACTGTCTCACTTCCTTGTATGAGCATTTGTGTCTCCAACACATCTCCAACACATAAGCATAGTGCTTAGCTCATAGTAATTATATAATAAGTACTTTACCACTAATTTTCAGCATGGCACAGTAGAAAGAGAACTAATTCTGGAGTCAGAAGATCTAGGTTCAGATCTATCCTCTGTCACTTACTAGCTGTCTGACCTTGGATATTTCATTTAACCTCTGTCTGCCTCAGTTTCCTCAACTGTAAAATGGAAGATAATAATAACATCACGGTGAGGATCAAATAAGACAGTATTTATATTATCCCAGGCATGGTGTCTGGATAGATAGTCTTCCTTCCTTCCTTCCTCCCTCCCTCTCTCTTTCCTTCTTTCCTTCTTTCCTTCCTTCCTTCCTTCCTTCCTTCCTTCCTTCCTTCCTTCCTTC
>NW_027185694.1:6903765-6932300 GCF_028583685.1 Petaurus breviceps papuanus | reverse complement strand
TCCTTCCTTCCTTCCTTCCTTCCTTCCTTCCTTCCTTCCTTCCTTCCCTCCTTCCTTCCCTCCTTCCTTCCCTCCTTCCTTCCTTCCTTCCATACTCTTGGTTTTACAGAGGAAATGCCAGAGAAATGAATGCATAGATTAGGTCCTGATGCTGCCAATCTCCAAAGAAGTATGATCTTGGACCATTTCATCTGGGTTCAAGTCCTCCTAGCAGGTGCTACCCAGCCTATCCATCTTTGACACCATACGTGTTGCATTAGTGCCAAAGTGAGGCATGTAGGGTTCTATTTGTTTGTAGAGAGAACTGAACACAAGATGATTCCTAGGCTATAGGGTTGTGATTCAGGGTCAAATGTAGGTGTTTTTTGCCTCAATTACATTTCCTCTATGTAATAGATTCTAAAGGTCTTTGGTGAGCATATGCTTTCAGCATCATATCATTATAACCCCCTTATATTGTTTCCTATTTATCTCTTTCCATTCTGGATTATCACAGCAAAAGTAATTTAATAATTCAAGGCTTCTATTCTTTAAAAATAATAAAAAATGACACTTGCCACATGCATCAGCACACATTCTGATATTTAATAAGGAGCTGGTGCAATTGTAACAAATTTATAGTTCCCTAAATGAAAACTTCTTTGGGAGACTATACTCTCATGATGATGGTAATAACAGACCACTAGCCCACTCCAAGACTTTAATATTCTTCACACTTTCCACAGAATAACTTGATTGATGTATTTTTTTTTATCCCAAAGCCCTAGAGAGTTGTCTGCTCCAGAATGAGATGCTGAGACATTGTGCCCAAGGCACACTCTGTGGAGTGCAACGTATAAGAAGATATGACTGTATGGGATGCATTTAGATTGTGGTGTGTGTGTGTGTGTGTGTGTGTGTGCGCGCGCACAAAGGTATGAGGTGAGAAGGTTCATCACTTTAGTCAATAGTCTAACATCTTAAAAAGAGATTTATATTTAAAAAGACTTTTATATCCATTATCTCACCTTATTCTCTCAGCAACCTTATGAAATAAGCAGACTATTATTCCCATTTTACAGGGCAATCAATCAACAAGTATTTATTAAGCATCCATTATGTGTCAGGTCTGGAGATAGAAGAATTGTACAGATGATATAGCCAAATTCCAAAAGTTAAGTAAGGGATATGTTAGAGCCATCTTACAAAAAAACCTGATTATTAAATTTTCAGTGTGACCATGTATATCTCAGAAATTGGCAAATGCTGTTAATCAGGCCTTGATTTGTTGTTTTTGTTCATTGCCTAGACTTCAGAAAGTGATAGAGGAAATACTACTAATGTACACTAAACTTAAAAGTGTCATGAACACATTTTCCCCTATAGAGCTGACTGTTAAACATATACTGGCATATTACTAGGTAAAGTCATTTGTTTCAAATTGTGTAATTCATAGGCAATAGAGCTGGAAGATTAAACCAAGTCTCCTAACTACAAATCCAGCTCTCTTTTCACTGTTCTGTCTCTCTCCTTTGCTTACCACTTTGGCTTATGTTTCTTTCTCAGAATCTTAACTGTGAGTCTGGTTTCTTGACTATGGCAAAGTGGTTTCTGCCTAGCCTTAGGATCAGAGTCCATGCAATGGATGGCATGCTGTAATAGTAATTGAATTTAAAGATCCCCCTGTATTGGCTTGGTTTTTGGTTTGATTGTGTTAAAGCCCAGAGCTTGTGAATCCCACTTATGGGATGCACTTGTTGACGTGAAAAGAGAGTGCTGAACTGGGAGGAGCTAGTGACGTAAATTTAGAGAGACACAAGAAAATGGAGAGTCAGAAGAACTTTTTGGAAGCAGCACCTTTGGAGGCACAGAGATATGGAGAGGATTATTGAGGGCCACTTTGAATTGCCCAGGACTTTTGAGAGCTGCCACTCAGAGCTGCCAAGGACTGAGGAGACATGGCTGTTATGCTGGTACTTTGTCTGACTCTTTTGATGTTGTCTTGCCAGATTTGTCCACTGGTGAAGGACAGTGCTGTTGTTGCAGAGGTCTTGGAACCTTGCTGTTGGTTCAGAAGCCCTGAAGAAGGATTTTCTTGTTGTATGTTTCCAGAAATCCTGGAAGGGGGTTTTGCTAATGTTTTCAGAGCTCCTGAGATTGTTCTGCAGACAGAGAGTGAATTAATGAAGACACTGGCAATGTATCTTGTGGCCTTGCTAAGCTTTGTCTCCCCAGGAACAAAGATTGCTGAGAACTTGCCTTGTGTCAAGATGAAGAAAAGACCTCCATTTGGGTATTAAATGCTGTGCTTAAGCTTGTTGTAACTCTGGGATAGATTCAATTGTGTTCCAAGGGTGGGGAACTTTTGACCTTTTTGTGCTCTGTGATTGAACAAATGAATGTACTTTACTTATGATTGAAAACTAATCTCCATTTGAGAAGAGGGGCTTTGTGATGGACTAAATGAATGTGCAGCCTAGGGGTGGAGTAGTATTTAGAAGAGGGACTTTGTGATTGATTAAATGTATGTAGTGTCCAGGGGTGGGGTAGTGCTTGACTAAATCAGGTAGTACTTGGAGATTATTGAATCGCACTTAGTAAATGTTGTATTTTGAATGATGTCATATTTTGATCTTCTCTGTTCCTAATTTTTCACTGAATAAAATGGAGAGCACCTATGCTGGTATTTTGAACCTTAGGAAGTTGCCTTTGCTTGGCATTACACATGCATGTAATGAATACATGTGATGCTCTAATATGTATGCATACATGTATATATATATACACATATATACATACATACACACATCCAGAAACTTCAGCTTTCATGTTGATTTTTCCTGGAAAGTGGTTAGTGGTAAGTGGGTTGACTAGTTGATTGAGTAGTTTAAATAAAGATGAATACTTGTTAGATATAATTTTTTTCTCATGGGAAAATCATGGAACCATCAAATATAGGCCGTTGAGACTGACTTTAATTCCTGGAAATATTTAGAACACATTATTAGAGAAATAATTTGTGAAAGCATAGGAAGAGAATCAGTGATCATTACAAGCCAGTATAACATGAGTTAATCAAGGAAAGATGGCCAAGTTAATCTCATTTTCCTTTCATTGGATTGAGTTACTAGCATGATCAGTTGGGTGATTGCTGTAACATACCTAAATCTCAGTAAAGAATTTGGATCATTTTCACCCTGTTTCTCATGGACAAGATAGATGTGAATTGGACAATAGTTCAGTTGGGTATATCAGGAAATGGTCAAGCAACCAGATCCACAGAATGGTGATTAATGGATTTATGTCAACGTGGCACAAGGCCCATAATGGAATGTCACAGGGCTCCATCCTTGGCCCTATTCTGTTAAACATTTTTATCAGTGATCTAGATGAATGCATAGCTTATTAAATTTCAGATGGTACAAAGCCGGAAGGATAGCAAATATGTTAGATGACAGAAATGATATTCAGAAAAATTTCAGCAAGATGGGCCAAATCTAATAAGATTAAATTTAATGGGAATAAATATAAAGTAAGAAAAATCAGCTGCATGAGAACAGGATAGAGGAGACATGACAGTTCATGGGAAAAAAGTCCTGGGGGGGGTTAGTGGATTACAAATTCCATATGAGAATGACATAACAACTTAAAAAGATGAGATAGATCGTAGTCTACATTAAGGAGCATAGTCTTCTAAAATAGATCTGTTTACCTGACTTGATCACAACTAGAATATAGTGGTTATTTCTGAGAAATGCATTTTAAGAATACTGAAAAACTGGAGTATTTCCAGATTAGGGCCAATGTGGATTCAGAACCATGCAATCTGAGTATGATTTGAAGGAAAGTGGATACTAACTATCTGTGTGACCCTGGGCAAGTCACTTAATTTCTGATTGCTCACTTTCCTCTACTGTAAATTGGGGATCATAATAGCACCCATCTCAGAGAGTTGTTGTGCAGATCAACCAGATTTGTAAATTGCATTTTTAAAGTGCCTGGCACATAGTAGCCACTATAGCAATCCTTATTCTCCATCATCTTTTGCCACCACTCACCCCACCAGATAGCTCCTAAGTTTCCCTTTAGTTCACTTGTAGAGGAAAAGACTCTGGAAAACAATAATACTGTCTCGTGATTTTTGAAGGACTTACTTCAGAATATATAACTAGAAACAAGAGGCAGATGATAGAGAGAAACAACTCCATTGAAGAAAAAAAAAACTTTCCCCCTAATATTTAGAGCTATCTAAAAATGAAATGGGCTGTTGAGAGAGAGAGAGTGAGTTCCCCATCACTGAAAGTCACCAATTGGGGGTGGCCAGGTGGCACAGTGAGTAAGAGCACCGGCCCCAGTGTCTGGATGACCTGGGGATCAAATCCGGGCTCAGACACTTAGCACCCACCCAGAAATAAATGGCAGTGTAACCTTGAGCAAGTTACTTAACCCCAATTGCTTAAAAAAATTAAAATTAAAATAAAAAAAGAAAACCACTAATTGGAGGAAGAATGTTAACTTGGCGATACTATAAAAGAGGCTTCTGCTCAGGTAAAAGCTATATTAGATTTCCTTTGAGGTTCCTTCCAATTCTGAAATCTTTTGTCAATAATATTCCATGAAGATAGAAATGGACTTGATGTAATTATATATCATTTGTGCCTCTTCTAAAAATATTTCTAACTTTTCATTGTCCTTGATTTTTGCTTTAAGAAGTGGGTGATTTGGGGCAGCTAGGTGGAACAGTGAATAGAACACTGGCTCTGGAGTCAGGAGGACCTGAGTTCAAATGCAGCCTCAAACACTTAACACTTAATAGCAGTGTGACCTTGGCCAAGTCACTTAACCCCAATTGCCCTGCCTTCCCCCCTCCAAAAAGACAAAAAAAAGAAGCTGGTGATTTGACTATAAACAGACAACTATGAAATTACTTTGTATTAATGAATGTATACTTTGTAATTACTTTCTTAAATACATGTAGTGTTCCCCTAGTAGAATATAAGGTCCCTGAAGACCTTATCAATCAATCAATCAATCAAGTAGCCTTTATTAAGCATCTATTATTTTCCAGGCCCTGTGCTAAGCACTGGAAATATAAAGAAAGGCAAAAGAAAGAAAAACCCCAAACCAAACCCACTAAAAGACACCCCCAACCCCCAACAACCACCACAACAAAAACAAGTCCCTACTCTCAAAAAACTAATAGTCTAATGGGGGAGACAACATGCAAACAACAATATAGAGACAAGGTATATAGAGGATAAATTGGAAATGATCTTAGGGGTGGCAATAAGATTAAGAAGGACTGGGAAAAAGGTTTTGTGGAAAGTAGGGTTTTAGCTGACTGACACATGAAGGAGGCCAGGGAAGAGAGGAGCTGGAGATGAGGACGGAAAGAATTCCAGATGGGGGAGACAGTCAAAGAAAGTACCCAGAGCTGGGAGCTAAGAGCGTCTTGTTTGAGGATGAGCAAGGTGGCAGGTGGCAGTGCTCAAGAAAGAAGCTGTTTCGTTCTGGAATTTGTATCTCTAAGCCCTACTAACTAGCACAAGATCTGGTATGTTAGGTCATAGATTTATCACTACAAGGGTCCTCAGGGGTCATCTAGGTGCACAGTCTCATTTTATAGGAAACCGAGGAAACAGACCAGGAGAGATTAAGTGACTTGCTTAATGTCACACAACTAGTAATGGATAGAGGTAGGATTTGAACCCTGGACCTCTTACTCTAAATTCTGTGCTTTTCCCCTCTGTACTAGGTTGTCTCTTTTAAGAGATGCTTAATAAAAGCTTGTTGACTTGAATCCAGTGAAGCTGAGGGAGCATATTTAAATGTTTAAGCAAGGTCAGGCCACTTCTTTACATACCCAAGGAAAAGATTGCCTGCTGATCCAATTTCAAGAAATGCCTTCTGACAAGGGTGGGGTGGGGTTCCTGGAGGCCAGATCTCAAAAGGAAAAGGGATAACTGACCTCTCTAAAGCTTCAGAACAAAGGTGAGCAAGAGGCCTACACAGAGAATCAACCTACTGGGACCCAGGGAGGATTATAAAACTGATTAGACCCTGCCTTCAATAAACACCTAAGAAGCAAGACATGCCCATCCAGGAATGGGAATTTGCAAAAGCCTTGCCAGGCCTCAGGGGCTCTTAATTGTGCAGTCTGAGGGAGAAATATCTGCTGCTCTCTTGGCTAGGGGATGCTTGGTAGAGAGAAAAGAGTAAGACTTAGTTCTGAATCCTGGCTTTAACATTTGCAAAGTATGTGAGCCTAGGTAAAGCTCTTCATGTATATGAACTCTCATTTTCTCCTATGTAAAATAATCAGTTCTCCAACTGATCCAACATTACAGTGTTCACACAGAAATAATACTCCATGTGCCTCCCAGGGCCGATGAGGCCATCCGATGAGAGACTGTACATGAAGAGCATAGATCATAATTGCTCACATTCAAATAGTGCATTGAGATTTTCATTATACCTCATATCTCACCCCATTCTCATGACAAGTCTGTGAATTAGTTGGGTGTTGTTATTTTGCACATTTTAGGGATGGGGGATCTGAAGCTCAGAAAGGGTAAGTGATTTGTCTAGAGTCACACAGCTAGTTGTTTGTTGTTCATCATTCTCGAAGAGGATCAATGACATCAGGAGGGTGATGTTTTGACTTGCAAGTGAATGCGATTTAAGTGAGGCTGAGCTGGGCAAACTCATCATCTTCACTCTCTCCTCCAGAGTTATCAGAGTTCAATGGCAAGGCCTAAGTCAAAATTATTGGCAGTGGTAGTAGTAGACCTTTTTAAGCTAAGGACTTTACCAGGTCTCAGTTTGTTTGAAGAAATTACATTGAGTGATTAAAGGGTAGGGAAGAATTGAGACAAAAGATGGTCTAGTTTTTTAGACTTCCAGTTTGGGAGGGGAAGACCCTCAGAGTTTCTGGCCAGAACAGAAAACAATTGCTTTTTGCACTCACTCTGAGCCATCAAAACCCAAACAATGAACAAATGAGGACTGGGCTGGGACTTACCATTGGCCAATTCCACACAGCTAGTAAATGTCTGAAGAGGGACTCAAACCTGTCAGTCTGGCTCCAAGTCCAGGACTCTATCTGCTATGACAAACTGCAAATGTAAAAATGCCAAGTATTCCTCAGAACATTACGTAAGGTGGTTGACAGTCATTCACAAAACCCTTTAAAGATGGGGAGACTGAGGCCCAGAGAAAGTAAGTGATTTGCCCAAGTGCATGGAATGAGAGGTGGATGCAGCAATAGCTCTCAGCTGTCACATTAGTGTTTAAAGATCACATTGTTTGACTTTGAGAAGTTGTACTGTCTTGAAGGCAATGTGGAGTAGGGAGTACTATACTTAGAGACAGGATGGTCTGGGTTCAAATCTACCTCAGATGTTGGGTCTACATGACAGAGTAAGCCTGTTCAAGATACAACCTCTCTGTCCCCTAGTTTCCCCATTTGTAAAATGAGGGACTGGGCTTAATGTCATCTAAGGTACCTTCCACCTCAAAAATCTATGACCATTTATCCCAAACACTTCTACCTAGAGCACCTGTCTTGTTGCTAGGCATGAATCCATTGGCTTCAAAGTTGAATCTTCTGAGATTTCAGGTGAGCAAGTGGGACAGGTAAGCAGCCTGGTTTCTCCCTCTCCTGCTCTGTTCTGTCCTGCTCTCTCCCATACCCTTGGCTTTTGAGGTTGTTACAGCTCAGGGTCAGCAGTCTCACTTGTTATTGGGGTTATTTTGGGGGTGGGGATTTGCCATAGAGGTTTCAGTAACACCTTTATCTGCTCACTGGAAAGATTGTTCCCACAGGACTCTTTCAGCTCCCACAGATTGGAGATTTGTAGTTATTTTTAGCTTCTTTAGGATGTTTATATCACTCCTCTGTCTCTGTTTTCATAAGCATAACATTTTTCTCCCAAAATTGAATTTCTCAAATTTGCATTGCTTTATTTCCTTCCTTCATTCTCTAAAGAATCCTTTACTTAAGAATTTTTTAAAATGTTGTTGATTCAGCATTACTGGTCCTCTGTGCCACTGATGAAATGAGTTCTAAATATGGAAGTAAAATTAGGAAAGAGGGAGAACAAATAAATATCGGGCATGTTCAATCTGTAGTGTGGAATTTTAAGAGAGAATCCCCTCATCTCCATTTGAAAGTCCCTCTTCACCCATCCTCAATATATTGTAAGTAGGAATTTATGAAGGGCTCACATATGTAACTCTGTCACTTGAGCCTAATTCTACCTATAGCAGTGGAGCTGATTCAACTGTGGGCAGAATCTACGCCCAGCTAGCCTCCTAAATAGAACCTTACTTTCCCTAGCTACTCTCTTCCCAACCCACAGAGTCAGGATTCTGGGTATAAGATTTTAGGTGGACTCAGGACGAGACTGGTGACTCAATCTCTGTTCTGGACATACTCACTAAACTGATTTTTAAGAGACCCCTGCAGGTATGGCCCATCACTCCTCCTGTGGTGTGGCTCCCTGTATAATTCACTCAAAGGACATATTTATATCTGATAAAAGGATCGAGTGTTGTGGCCACATTTTTATACTTCATTATCGTGCTCCCTTTTTGTGATCAAGTCTATGAAGACCAACATCCTTAACTCTCCTCCTAGTTAAATATTTATTGTCCACAGTCAATCAACTGGGGTATAGTTAAGTGTATTAGTTCCAAATTCCAGATAGCCCCCTGGTGACTACAGGTCTGTAAGATTGTATTGTGTAAGATCTTCCCTGCCCCTAGGCTCTTTGATAGGCTTAACTGTACCTGGAGCCTGTGCTGGGAGGCTTGTTTTTCAGGAGATACTTTGTGATTGGGCAATGGGTCAAGAGGGTTGTTACATTCTCTGACCTAGAAGAAGGCTATATAAATCCTGATGTGAGGCTTTGTTTTGGGGCTCACTTTGAGAAGTGTTGTGTGATTTGACCAGACAAGACTCTGGGCAGCCGTTGAGAGCTCCCCTGGCTTTGGAAAACCCAGATGTTGATGCTTCCCTCTCTGGTGACTGACTAGGTTTGGATGTAATGGTTGGACAGTTGGAGGCCTGTCTCCTTGAAATGCTTCTCTATCTTGTAATTTCTGCTTGTAACCTCTGTATACTCTGAAGTTTGGGGTGCTGACTTTTCCCCCTGAACTAGGTAAATGATATATTTGATTAATTAAAGCAAGATTGTTAACCCATTTTGAGTTGTTTTCCTTTAGAAAGGCAGATCTAAGAACCTGTATTGGCAGCCACCCTCGGGATGCTGGGGTGCTTGCTGCAACAAGGTCTAAGCTATATGTAGGATATGTTACATGCACCTATCATGGTAGTAATGCCTATACATACAAGTAAATATGCATAATGACAATTCAATAATAATGCCAAACAGGTCAACATAATAATGGAACATGCATCAACAACAGCATAGAAGTTAATAGTTTGTTGAGTTGTTTTCAGTCTTGTCCAATTCACTGTGACCTTATTTGTTGTTTTCTTTGCAAAGGTCCTGGGGTAGTTTTCCATTTCCTTCTCTAGCTCATTTTGCAGAAAAGAAACTGAGGCAAACAGAGTTTCATGACTTGCCCAGGGTCACACAGCTAGTGAGTGTCTGAGGTTGGATTTGAACTTAGGTCTTCCTGACTCCAGGGCCAACACTCTATCCACTGCACCACCTACCTGCATAAGTTAATAGACAAACAGTAAACTTAGATAAGGCTAACTGACAAATGTATCCATGGTACCTAAATATGAAACGATTCCCATATGCATCAATAACTTTATATGATCTGTGCAAGTCACATATATAAATTTATAGGATGATTTCCACTAAATCCCTTATGAAACAGGTAGTGAGAGTATGTTACATCCATTTGGTAGAAAAGAAAACCAAGGTTCAGAGAGATTACACAATTTGATCAGATGGTAAAGTGGCATACACAAAACTTTAATTTATGCCATCTTACTGGGTTCGATGCTAAATCTACTATCAACGAACCAATCAACCAATCAACAAGAGCATATTAGGAATCTGTGATATGCCAGCCATAAGTATAAGATATAAGGACAAAAAATGAAACAATCCCTGCTCTTAAAGAATTTATTCTAATGGGGAAGATGAAAACTACCATTTCTAGGTGGAGTGGGGTGGGGTGGGGTGGTGGTAGTAATCTTAGGTTTGGGGGAGGGGAAGAGAGAAAGAAAAGAAAGAAAGTTATGTGACAACTTTATTATATATTTAAAAGGACTAGCAAGCTGTACCTAATGAATTTGCAATTTCATGTACAATTGTCTTGTTTTTTCTTTCTATTATGTTATGGAAATACTTGATTTATTTCTGAAGTTCAAAATAAAATAAAAAAAATTTTTAAAGTACATATAAAAATATAAATAGAATATATATAAAATTAATAATTTCAAACATATACAAAATAGTTAAATATTAGGTATTTTGGCAGGGAGGACACAGTGCTCAGCACAGAATATATTCTTTTTTTTAAATAGAATTTAATTTTTTTAAATTACATGTTAAGATGGTTTTCAACATTCATTTTGTATAACATTTTGAGTTCTAAATTTTTTTCTTCTCTCCCTCTCTTCCCTCCTCCCCAAGATGACAAGCAATCTGATATATATATATATATATATATATTATATATGTGTAACCATGAGAATATAGTCTTAATAAACATTTGATTGATTTATATAAAATGTAACCAACAAAGCAAAATTAATAATAGAAGCCATAACTTGGAAACTCTGTCCTAAGATCAAATGTCTTATATACACCTGAAGGCAACCTAACCTCTGTAACCATGGAAAAGCTTAGTAGAGAATTAGCTGTTAATTAAACGTTCCAGGAAGGACAGGAGAAGGAGTATAGATGGAGGACAAAGCAGAACAAAAATGACATGTACGGGTTGTGCAAGATTCTGTGGCCAGGATGTCCAAGAAGTTGGGTGAGGGGATCAGACAGGGATGAAGACATATAGCAGGACAGACTCCATGTTAGGAATTAGTTTCCATTCATTAATAGGAATTAGCCACAAAGAGGAGCCTGGAAAGCAGGGTGGTGTAGTAGAATGTCTACTGAACTGAACTATGGCTCTGCTACTTACCAGCCCCAGGCAGGTGGTACAGGTCATGCATGTTGTCTCCCTTATAGAATATAAGCTTCCACAGGGCATGGGCTGTTTCATTTTGCCTTTGGGTCCCCAAGTTCTAGCACAATTCCTGACACATAGCTGATGTTTAATAAATACCCAATGGTGAGTGATATACAGTGTGCTGAAACTGGTGAGATCTCTATAGGTTGGGATGTTCAGGGTAGGATAGGTGACAGAGGTGGAGCTTGTTCTGAGGCTGAAGGGAGGATAAGATTCTAACAGGCAGAAAGAAGGCAGGTTTCCTTTCTGCCAGAGCTGGTATTTTCCATATCTGTACCTAAGCAGAGCTGCAGTGCCTCACCACTCATTTGCCTGATCTATCCACTTAGCCATCCCTATCCCTATCCCCAGATACTAATTTGCCACCAACATCTGATGGATACTCTCTTCACCTGTGTTTGCAAGAAAGCTAGAATGCTCCCTTGCTTGTTTTTAAGGTGTTTGCCTATGACAGAGTATGAATAACAAGATGGGAAGAATGTCTAATATAACTCTACTGGCCCCGTGTGCCATATTTTCCTATCTTTTTTCTTTTTCTTTTATCTCTAGGAAGGTAAGTGATTGGCTGTGTTTGAACTCTTAAGTTTTTCAAAGACTAATTGAATGTCATTGTTTGGGATAATTCATCCAAGTGAATTTTCAAACGACTTGCACAAACCTAAATGGAACACCAGATCAAGGGGAAAAAAACTATGTTGAAAGTCAAAAATTCAAGAGAAATCTTTAGTTTTGCAGAGGAAAACCAGTTCCAGCTAATTGTATGGGGTTCTCAGAATTTAGTTTGAAATCAGTTCAGTCCAACAAATAATTATTAAAGATCCCCTCTGTGATAGGCAGTAGAAATAGAAGGGCAAAAAATAAAAACCCATCCCTAACTTCAAGAAGCTTATAGTGTATGTAGGGAGAATGGCCCTAGCATAACCTGTATGTAAATGAGCAAAAAGACTTCACCAAGATAATGCATTGGAATTGAGCTAAACATTGCAAGAGGTGGTAATTAGAAGGGGTGTATTCCAAGATGAACACCAACTTGTATAAAGGCAGAAAAGTGAGAGGTAGAATGTTGTGCCTGTAAAGAGACTGTCTTCTGTGTAGTATCAACACTTTCATCCCTCCTTCTCCCCCACCCCTTTTGTTTTTCACGTCACAGTTTTCATAGAATGGATATTGTCAATAGAGAATAGGATAGATGTATATGCAAACACTTTAATGTTTTGACAAACAGAATTCCAGTTCTTTTCATCTTTGAGTGTTTCTTCTGAGTGCCTACTAAATTACAATAGCCCCCTTAGAGTTATCATTTTTAAATGATACCTTTCACACTTTTTACACTTAAACTTACTACTGCTAGTCAGAGATTCAACAAAGGTGATAGAGTGTTCCAAAGTCTTCTGCAGTTTTAAGCTAGTATATGCGGCGATGCTCTCTCTCTTTATATACATACATATATAAAAATATATACATACATACACATATCTATATATGTACATATAGTATATATGCCTCTATAAGCTCTATAAAGCTATATAACAAAAATAAATTTCCAAGTAGCAAGTATAAATTTATAATAAAGGTTATTGATGGTAGTTTTTTTTGTTTTCATATCAATATTGACAAATAATTGCATACATTTCTAGAAAAGATATAGCTGATATAAAATAACTAGAGAAAGATGGAAGGAGGTACCTTTCATAATGATTATTGCACAAAAGTTCTTAATAAATGAAGGAATGGAGGACACCACAAAATAGAGTTTCATTTCAATTAAAAAGATATAGCATGAATGAAATTAAGGAAACTAGAATCAGAAGAGAGATTGAAGGGTAGGGAGAAAAATCATTGTATCACACATAGTTAATAAGACTAATTTCCAGCATATACAGGGAATTGACATAAATGTAGAAGACCAAAAATGATTTCTTAACACATAAGTAGGCAAATGATATGAAAAGATAGTTTTCAAAAGAAGAAATACAAACCGTCAGTTTTTCTATGGAAAATGCTTCCTATCACTAATAATAAAAAAGTATGACAAATGGTGAAGATGTGGACAAATAGAATAGGAAAGTCTTAATACCAGTTAATATTTAAAGAAAAAAATTGATAGCAAAATTATCAATTATACATTAATTTATACTTTAGTTGTGTAGTTATTTGTTTAATAAAATCTTTTGGATTATCAGACGAAAATATTGACAGAGTTTTAGTCCCCATTGTAAATGGTAAAACATGAAAATTCAAACAAATTTGTATTTACTCATGAATGTTAATGATTCTAATTAAGTCAGAATTTCTTATTTAAATAATGATTTTATATCCAATCAGAAGTAGCTCAACCTGTTGGCTAATTAATTGTTAGAATAGATCAACACTCACCATACTTAAGACAGAGAGATGTGGGTTGGATGATGATAATAGCACTTTAAGGTATGCAGAGTTCCTTACATATGTTATCTCCTTTGATTCTAATTAAACAACCATACAAAAAATCTTTAATTTGTTAAACAATTAACATCAACCTGGAGAGACTGCTAGTAATGTAGCATGGGGATTTGTCTTCAGCCTTGCACTGTTCAACATTTTTATCAGTAATTTGACTGATAATATGCTTTTCACAACTGAGTGAATGAAACCAATATTTTAGATGACAAAATCAGGATCTAAAATGATTCAATAGTGTGGTATCACTGCCAAATGGGCCAAATCTAACACGACAAAATATAATAGTGACAAATGTATAACTTATACCCAGCTTCAAAAATCCAGTCGCACAAGCAAAGATCTAGAAAGATGTGATCTGATCACAATTTATGTGAAAAATACTCGAGAGTTTTAATGGACTACAGACTCAGCAAGAGTCAAGAATGACTTTAAATCAAGATGCTGTGGACTTTGCTTACTACAGTTGATTGCGTTCTCCTACAGAATTCTTCCTAATCATCCTCATCCTTGAACTAGTATCTGGAGCCAGAGGGAGGGGTTTCAAATCCGACCTCTAATATTCACTCCCTGTGTGACTTTAGGAAAATTATTTAACCACCTAATTCTGAGCAGAATATTTTTGTTTGATTTTAGACTGACCCCTAGGTATGCTCTGGATGGAAATTATGAAGGTACCACTTTGGGCCAATCAGGAAGCCTCCTGAGAACCTTCTGACTAGGCTTCTGGTTGTCTAGTTACTTTCCTACATCATCACTAACCAACTGCTTCTTCTTCCTCCAAAGAGAGGAAAGGTAAAGACATTGGGAAATATATTAATGCAGTTGGCTCATCACCCAGGTGAAAGAATAATTCACTGACTCTCATTTGAGTCCCAGAGTCTTTTTTTTTATTTTGAAAGGCAGTGTGCTGTAACAGAGTTCTAGACTTGGAATCAGGAAGACTTGAGTTCAAGTCCTGCCCCTGAAACTTACTGTGTGTCCATGGGCCAATCACTTAACCCCTCCGAGCTTCAGTTTCTTCATGTCTGAAATTGGAGCCGATTGTAGTAGGTGCTTCATAGAGTTAATGTGAGATCAAATGACTTACTTTACATAAAGTGCTTTGCAAACATTGAAACGTTACCTTAATAAAAGCTAGTATTTATATAGTTCTTTAAGATTTTCAAAGCTCTTTACATGCTATCTAACTTGATCCTCACAACAACCCTGTGAAGTAGACACTATTATTACCCCCATTTTACAGATGAGGAAACTGGGGCCAAAAGAGATTAAGTCCAGCATTTTACAGCTAGTTAGCATCTTATTCTGTTATTAGCATTTTTATTGAAGAAACTACCAAAAAATCTAGTTTATAGGATCTAAAGTTGATATGCTGAAAAGAAAAAAAAGAGCACATTTATTTCGTGCCTTACCGTGTAAAATACTGAGCTAAGCACTAGGAATAGAAATACAATCAGGTAAGACCTGTCCTCAGTGAGCTTACATTCTAAAAAGGAAAGACAATGCATATGAGGAACAAGTCAGACAGTGCATGTTATTAGAAGTAAGACAGAGAACACTGATGGCCCAGGATTGGCTAAGATTAGATGAAGGCTCACTAATCAGAGCCCAAGTTCAAAGGTTGCAAAAGGGGCGAGGCATAAAGATCGTGTGACTTGGAGATGCTCTGGAAATGTTACGGTTGGCAGGGACTGGTAAGATAAGGTGATAACTCACTAATAAAAGCCCAGAGTATTAGTCAGAAAGGATCTCAGAGATAATCTAGTCCAACTTGGTCATTTTAAGGATGAGGACATTGACATCCAGAAAACTTAATTGTTTGCCTAAGGCCAACAGGTGAGTAACAGAGAAAGAATTCAAACCCAGGCCCTCTGACTCTAAATTGAGTGTTCTTCACGCTATCAGGGCTTCTTAAACTTTCTACTCTCAACTGTTTTGTGTTTTGGCAGCATTAGTTGTCTCTGTGTAGAGGGTAGGAGCAGAGCAAAGTGCGCATGCTTTGTGTTCAGAGCCCAGGCTGCAGTAAAGCTGTCCAATGCAACTGGGACATGGGCAAGTGCTGCCAATTACATGTCTGATTTTTAATTAATTTTTGGCTATTACCTGTTCAGAAACTTTTTACTGTGGCCAAATTTTTCACGACCCCACATGAGTCATAACCCACAGTTTAAAAATCACCGCCGTCATGTTGCTTCTCAGAAAGTTCTGTGTCTGTTATGGGGCTCTGTCTTGGTGAAAACGCACCTAGTAGTGCCTTTGGGAGCCTCTGTCCCTGGGTGTCTCACCCAGGGACCTATTCATTCCCCTTGAAGGGGGAGCATGGGAATGATTGAAAAAAATGGGAGGTGGAAAATGCACCAGGAACCATGGGTACAGTAAATCAGGGACCACAGGAGGTGAGTCCTCCAGGCAGCTGTGTGCATCCCACCTTTAAGTTCTCAAGGGTTTCACTCTTTGGAATTTGCCAGTCTTGTCATGATAATCCAATGTCGCTTGAACACTGTGAATAAGCCTTTGTTATCCTTCACTTTTAATCCCTTGACATCTTGTTGGAAACGTCTGCCTGTGATGATAATGTACCCTTGGAATCAAAGAGACAAAGTTGTAAAGTAGGCAAAGTTCTTCCCCTCTGTAGACCCCTTCTATCCCTCCTGTGTCTCTTCCTCTGCTCCTGGCTCCATGCCCTCATGATGTCCCTTAGCT
Source organism: Petaurus breviceps papuanus (assembly GCF_028583685.1). Taxonomy (NCBI): domain Eukaryota; kingdom Metazoa; phylum Chordata; class Mammalia; order Diprotodontia; family Petauridae; genus Petaurus; species Petaurus breviceps. Next base: position 6,916,007 of record NW_027185694.1, on the reverse strand, counting down.
ACTCAGAGCCTCTTACTATGATTTTTTATCCAGGCCTGCTTTCCCCCTGGCATGGTTCCGACTCTACAGAACCAGAGGCCTACTTTCCGGGTCAATATCATCACTTCTAAACTAACCACTATGCGGCTAATGCAAGCTCTGATTGATACCACCTCCCTCAGTCTCTCTCCTCTCTGGTTGGAGGACTGGTAGGTAGAAGACTAAACTCTTCTAACCCCTTCCTATATTAAGGTCAGAATCTGGACTGAGCTCACACTACATCTACTGTTCCATGGAACAAGATGTCCCTTTGGCATGCTTCACCCCACCTCCACCAGCTTTCCTGTCTTCTTTTGCATGCAGTCTCTCCTGTAGTTTGTAAGCTCCTTGAGGACAGGAACTGTCTTTCTTTTACTAATTTATATCCTTAGCATTCATTACAGTGCCTGGCACAGAGTAGTGCCTTACTAAATGTTTCATGGATTGGATTGCTCTTCCAATGCTCTGGACCTTTCCTTCTGTCTTCCCTATTTCTGCTCCTCTTCCCTTGCCGTCCTCCCCCAACTAGAACTTATTTGTCTTATATCCTATGTTTCATTACCCTTCAGCTAATTGTCGCATTAGAAAATAATGATCAATTAATTGCCACTAACATTAATGACTTACAAAGAATTAATGTGTTACCTTTTCCCCTATCCCCCAGAGATAGTTGCATTTTAATAGGGTATTCTTGGAAACATAGATCTTTAACTTACAGCAATTCTCTTATTTAACTTATAGGATCTCTAATGGTGGAATTCCAGGCATGGTGACCTGAAAGCTTTCCAGTTTTCCTCAAATCATAACAAAAATAGATGGCACATTTTCTGCTTATGTATAAGGTATAATTCAGTTAAATTAACAAGTCCTTAGCCTATCTCTCCCTACCATCAGTCCTGCCCCAATAATATCTAAATCTTTTCTTTTGATGATTTTAACTTTTGTTTTTTTGTTTTTTGTTTCTTGTTTTTTGCTTATTTTTGGAGCTGGGAAGGCAGGGCAATTGGGATTATGTAACTTTCCCAATGTCACACGGCTAGTAAAGTGTTAAGTATCTGAGGCTGTATTTGAACTCAGGTCCTCCTGACTCCAGGGCTGGTGCTCTACTCACTGTGCCACCTAGCCACCCCTTTTGACTTTTTTTTAAAGTAAACTTAGTGGATTACAGGAATGTCTATTTTACAAACTAAGATATTTCTCTTGGATTGCCAGTTTATTACAGTATCGCTTTCTTTCTTCTTGAGTTTGGGGAACCTATATGCCTTTAAACAAATTAAATGCAATTTCAAACTAACTTCTTTCTGTGTCTTTCATTGTTCACTGATGAAGGAAAAATTCGAGCTATTAACTTGAGAAGACAATCATTGGGGATCTTTAGTGAGGTATGGAAGTCAGGAATCCAGTAACTTTTGTTAGAACTAGTAATACCTTTAACTGATTTCATCATTTACTATTACATTGGCCTAAACAGAGTACATTGGAAGATTTTTATAAAAAAATCTCACCTCTCTTCATTTAATCTTTTTTTTTTTTCCTGAGTCCGTAGAATGGAAGGAAGCATTGATCTATAATTTTGTGTCATGGAAAATTCATAGAGTCAGTAACTTTCCCTCCAGTCTCAAATATCTGACAATCAGACTCAAATAGTGAATTTGGATGAAGTTTCAGGATCCTCCTCTTCCCTCCACCCACCAAGAATATGCTTATATCATCACAGAAATGAGCTGTTTTTGCTCCACCAGAGGCTGAGTGATAACCTGCCCTGGGGGTTTGTATTGGTTCCCACCATATTGGGTGAGGGGCTGGATCAGATGACTCTCTTCTAGTTCTGAGGATGTAGGACTCTGAGTTCTAGAAGATATGGGCAGGTACAATTCACAGGATGGAATGTGCTTTACCTCCCAGCCCTGCTGTTCCTGGAGAATGGAGTCAGCGTGCTATCCAGTGGAGTTCATCATAATTGAGACACATAATGAACCACTGAAATACCTGTCACTGATCAGCAAACACCATCTCCCCCTTACTTTCAGGATGGATACTCTTATGACTAATTTGTCATCTCTTTTATAATAATAAGGTTTTTTTTTTTAAGGTGCTTATCCCATCCACAGCTTTTTAAAGCAGCGAGTTCATTTAAATAATTACCCAGTCATTTAGTTAATGCATTCTTTTTTAAACTTGCCTAACTACAGCAAATGTAGTTTTGATGGAAAAAGAGCCCCTTTTATGTAATAGGGCTGTTTTTTTCCCCTCTGCAAAATAAATGCAACACAATTATTTTACTGCAGAGAAATTAGCTCATTTGCAAATGCCACCTCGGAACACAAGAAGAATGGCATTTATTGAAGCACTAATAAAGGCACCATGTTAGAATAATTTTATGCTGACGGGCCCACAATCACTCAATATTTTAAGAGCTGTCATCACACCAGCATGAGCTGCATGCAGAAGTACAAATTTATGCTGTGACATCATGGTACTAAGAGTATAATTGGAATAAAATTACACCGCTTCATTTCGGAGTTCACCAGCACAGCCTGGCACTTTCGCTGCCCACTCTGAGCAGGAACTTGCCTGCTGGGGAATCGCTCTGGCATGGATTCTGGTAACCCAGTAAGTAGGGAAGCATCAGGAAAGGGATTTGGGAAGAGCTCAGTGTCCTTCAGGTATTTCCAAAGCAAGATTTCAGTGGGTACTCAATGGTCTGTGTGGTTCATCTCCGGTGAGTTACACACTACCAGAAAAAACACAAATCAGCCAAAGTGACTGTTAACTCTTTAGCCACGGGTAATTAAGCAGGCAGTCACTACACAATGGCTCAGGACCGGCCTCATACTATCAATTTGAGTGAGTTAATAAATTCTAGTCATGGCTCCCTTCTAGGCTGGGGTTTAACAAATGAGTTCATCTGCATAAGAATTGAGACTTTAGGATTCAGCCTTTTGACTTTTCTTTATTCTTTATTGGAATTAAAAAAAAATAACAACAAAAACCAAAAAACAAAACACCACTCCCCTAAAACAGACAATAGCTGAGAGATATGGGAAAGGGCAATGAATTACATCTAAGGTTGAAGCATAATACCCTTTTCTGAAGTCTAGCATTTCTTTACTAATTTACAAGCTTTCAGGATAACCAGGAGGTTTTTTGCTTTGCAGAAACAAGTGTCTATGCTTCAACTCTAAGTCTGTGTCAGATTCATAGAATCATGTCATCTGGGAACTGTAGGGGACATCAGGGACCAGATCGTCAGGCCCGTACCAGGATAAGTATCAACTCTACAATGTACTCAATAAGAGGTTGTCCAGTCTTTACTGCATGACCTTCAGTCATGGGGAAACTTCTCTTCTCCACCACAACCCATTCTTTTCAACAACTTTAATTGTTAGAAAGTTTGTCCTTACCTCCAGCCTAGATCTGTCTCTTTGCAACTTCTAACTGTTGTTCCTACTTCTACCAAGGGGCAGCTCTGTGATTCAATAAAGTCTTAGACTTGAAACAAAGAAGACTTGAGTTCAAATCCTGCCTTAGATGCCTACTAGCTGTATGAATCTGGGAAAGTCACTTTGCCTCTGTCAGATTGGATTTTTTTGTCCGTATGGGGATAATAATAGCACTTGCTTCACAGGATTGTCGTGAGGACCAAATGAGAAGCTATTGCTAATGTACTTTGAAAATATTAAAGCACTTTTAAATTGGTAGCTATTATTCATTGATTAATATAATTATTTATTCGTTCATCCATTCATTTATCTGTTTATCCGTCCATTCATTTTTCTGCCTCATGGGGTCAAGCAGGGTAATTATAGAACTTTCTTGCATGGACCAACTGTTCAAGTGTAGGAAGACAACTATTGTACCTTTCTGAATCTTCTTTTCTCCAGGATACACATCCTCATGTCCTTTGACCAGTTCTCACAGAGCATGCACAGCCATCCCAACAAGGTCTGTTACCTCCTGCTCTTCCCCTTCCTCATTTCTCTCCCTTTCTTATTAGCCTCACTGCCTAAGGAACCCAGAGGACCAGGCTTCCGGACAACATTCTTCCTCCCTGGGGAGTTCATTCACCTAGCTTTGGAATTCTACCCTGAAAATGAGCTACCCTAATCAATGAGTGAGCAAACTCACCGGAAACCCTCTGCTAGTAGACCATTAGACCACGTTTTACATACTACCCATAGCCTTCTACCTGATAGTCACCTCATCTGCCCAGTCGCTGGGTACTTATCATTCCTCCCCTTCCCTGCCCCTTTAAAATCCTTCTCCTCTAATTCCCTACACAATTTCTACCTCTTGCTCTGGGAACAGTAATCAGATCAACATGATAATTGCTTCTGAAAAGAGTGAGGTATTATTCTATCCCCAACATTCCATTTCTTCTTGTTGTTCTGTCGTTTTAGTTATGTCTGACTCTCTGTGCCCCCATTTGGGGGTTTTCTTGGCAAAGATACTAGAATGGTTTGCCATTTTTTTCTCCAACTCATTTTATAGATGAGGAAACTGAGGCAAACAGGGTTAAGAGACTTCAAGGGGTCAAGCAGCTTGTATCTGAGGGCAGATTTGAACTCATGAAGATATCTTCCTTATTCTAAGACTAGTGTTCTATCCCCTGCACCACCTAGCTGCCCCTAAATACTCCATTTACCAAGCCTATAAATCCCTAGACCAAAATTCCCTTTCCTGACTATTTCTTATGTTATCTTTCCCTATTAATATATGCACAGAGACTGTCTTACCTTTGTATTTGTAGTCTTAATATTCAGCAGTGCTTAACACATAGTTGGTTTCCAATAAATGCTTATTCATTCACATGTCATGTTGGATTCTTCCTAGTGTGTCTGTGTTTGTACATACAATGATGTTTATATGCCTATTCAGGACAAATAGGATAGAATTTGAAAGAGACAATGAGAAAGGCACACTTTCAAAGTACTCATTTATGTGTGTGTCTTTTTTTAAAAAGACAATTGAGGTTAAGTGACTTGCCCAGGGTCACACAGCTAGTAGGTATCTGAGGCTGGGTTGGAACTTAGGTCCTCTTGATTCCAGGGCTGGTGCTCTATCTATTGTACCACCTGGCTGCTCCTCTATGGCACTAGTTAGTTCTGTCACTAACTAGTTGTGAGACCTTAGACAAATTATTTAATCTTTCTGTGTCTTTTTTTCCTTAACTGTAAAATGATTGTGTTGTATAATTTTAAAGATGCCTTTCAGATCTAAAAATGTAGTTTGGCCTGATTTGGTTAGTCAGGTATATATTCCATTTTCCAATGTTGGTTGTAAGAGGCACAGAGAAGGTAGAGTCAGTGATTTGCATAACTCATTTTAATTTCTTTATGTATCTCTCTGTTAGAATACATAACTCATTTCAGACCTTGAGGGCGATATAATGGCCCCAAAGGTCCATTTGTTTCCTTCTCTTCAGGAATTTATTTCAGATGAAAAATTCTGAACTTGGTCAAAATTGTTCTGAGCCTTCAGTTAGGAAAAATTCCTAACATCTCATCTAGGGCTATGGTCTTTTCCTAAGCACATATGTCCACATATACATATATGTATCTTTTCATTCACACATATTAGTATGGATAAGGCAAAATTCAATTTAATGAACACATGGGTAAGAAAATAGATTATATTTAGTGTCTGTGGATACATAGGCATTAGGAGGAGAAATTGAGGGGGAAAACACCACCTTTTCTTTGGATTTCTATCTTTCTAGATCCTTTTCTTTATGATTCCTGTAGAGCCAAGGACTGTTAAATACAGACCTCAGAATTTCTTCTCCTCCAGTTCTGAAAAAGCCTCTCTCTTTTATACAAAGTCTCTTCCCAGTCTCTTGCACAAGGACTTTGATTAATTCAAGGAGGTATACTGGTCCTATTCACACTCAGTTCTGATTGATTAAAAAAAAAATACTTGTACTTCATCAGAGCCAAATGGGCTTGATTTTGACCCTAAATTTGCATTTATTATACTTAATTATACATTCATTTCTCCTTAATAGAAGAATGATAACATAATTTTAAATCACAAGCAAAATGCAAAATTGCTGATTCTCTATAACATGAAAGAAGACACCTATTTCATCTTTTCATTTGGGAAATATAGGTGGCAAGTATATTGTAATAGTACAATAAAAGTATATACTGAAATATATGTATTTAAAATATTTGATAAGTTTTTTACTGCTAGTATAACCTATCTTACCGAGAAAAGAAAATCCTATAACCCTATAGCTGATCATACATTGATTCAGAGTAAGTGAGTCAAAGGGTAGTTGTTTTCAAGCTGGATCTACAATGAGAGAGCCTCAGGTTCAAATCTCCACTCTGTTACTTAGTATCTCTGTCCCCTTGGGCAAGTCACTTAAAATCTTTTGGGTCTCAGTACCTGTGATTCTATAAATCTTCATTTTATAGAAGGATATATGATGGGGTACTTTAAAATGCAAATTCTTCTGGTACATTTTACTGTTTGTTTGCAGGGAGATTATGGAAATTTAAAGCACTAGGAATCATATCAATTTGAAGCTAAATCAGAGAGGAAGATACAAAATATCTGAAGTTATACTGTAAATCAATGGAGGAATATGGCTAAATAGAGAAAAGCCTGATTCACAGGCAGCTTGTCAATAACTCACCTCTTGTGTAATGTGTGGGACACTTGTCTATGTAAATGACTTAGCCAATTTAAAGATTCATCCACTTTTCACCAAATGACTGTATTAATATAGTCAAAAGCAGTTCCTTCCTTTTCATTCTTTCCCTAAATCAATTACCAAGGCATGCCTTTAAGGAAATGGCATCTGGTGCAAAGGAAGTCCAAACAATGCATTCTGATTCTTCTTTGTAATGTGCTCTGTTTCATCAAGAGACAATTGTTTGTGAAAAATACACATTTCAAAAGGAAAACTGGTTTGATTGTAAAGAGAAGAGGTCTTGTTTGTCAAGTTGATTAATTAACGAACCATAGATTCCCTACCCCTCTGTGTAATACCTGGAGTATTTGCCTGTCATTTTTATCTCCACTGCTCTCTCAGATCTTGAAATATAATTTTAATCATTTAATAGCCTTACAAACAAAGGGATTGTAGCTAGATCATGTTGATAGGATTGCAGTATTTGTGTTACAAAGAACCTAATCCCATCCTTCCATTTTTGGATGGTTTGGCATTGTCCTGTGAGTATGTACTGAAATCAACTGTTTGGAGACTTTCCAGCGGGCACAGAAATGGGAAATTCTCCCAGACTTCAGAAGCTGGCAAACATAGCGAGGTAGGCCTTACAATAGCTGCAGTTTATATATTTTCACTGGCTCTCCCCACCTTCCATTTTAATCTAAACACATATGTTCATTATTTTTAAAGTACATATGCTTGGATATTTATTTGGAAATAAACAAAGCCAAATTAAATCAAGATTATCTTAAAAGCTTAGGAAAGAGGAAAACAAAGAAAGGGCACTTGACTGATCTATGCTCAGTTAAAAATAGTCAGTCTAAAGTTTTGACACGTTTACTCTTTTTCAAAATGTACTTCCTAACATTCTGTATTTTAGTTTTATGGATTCATTCATTGTAAATAATGGGGGTAGATTAGGAAAACGGGCTGTAATTATTACTTACTTGAACTGGGATCTAGCCAATATCTCCCTGTCTCAAAATCATTTAGTTAACAAATTCCGTAAGATACCATTGGATTCTACTATAATCAGTGCCTCAGTTTTCTGGGGGAGAAAGAATACCAAATATTGGAAGCACTTATGAGAATTTTTTCTCCCCAAGGATGGTTTGATCTCCACAGAAATAAGATGGCAGCCTTTACATTTCAAATAGGCTACCCATAGGAAGGTTTGATCTTGTTAATCTGGTGGGAGAGGAATTTAAGGTTTTAGGTCTGGAAAGGCAATGCTATTACAAGCCTGGGAAGTCCATGAGTCTGGGAGCTCAAGTTTTGTATTGTTTCTATGCCTACCATGACATTGTGCACATAGTATGTGCTTTAAACATTTTTATTAATTTAAATTATTTATTTTAGTTCTCTAGGAGAAAAGGATAATACTTTTTTAGAAATTTTGAAGAATACTGATCATATGACTATTTACATCTGATTTTATTGGTCAATTATATAAAAGAGTCCTTAATATAGAAATAACTAATTATAATGTAAACTGTTGTCTACTTGATTACATGGATACTCTCTCCACAGCTTGGCTGCCATCTCTCAGGACAAGAGGCTTTGCTATTGCCTGCCTCTCCATAGCTAACATCCCTGGGGCTGAAGGAAAGTGCATTCACTGCTCTGGGCAGAATCCATGTGGAAGCACTTCAAACCTTCTTCCTTCTCTCCAGGGGACTACTCTCAGCTCCCTAGTCTCCAAACTATGCTTAGCCCTCTTTAGGTCTCTCCAATAGACTTTTGGAAGTTTTCTCAGACTTCTGGAAGGTTTCCCTTCTCCACTTATAGGCTCAGTACAAACAAGTGGTTCTGATCCACATTAGCCTCAGTCAATCAAATCATCCTCAATGCTGAGACTTAATAACTCATCCTCAATGAGGCCAATATGTATGTAGCTGACACTCAGCTCTCCCAACATGCTGTCAACGGTTCTGTCCCTGCCTTCAATAGGGGGGTATAATCAAAGAGCTTTGAACCTAGTTTAGTCCATGTAGATGTTCACATCTATCCCCCCAAATGACCTCATCCTTTTACCCTGGTAAACTATCTATAATAGAGTAATAATGATTATGATCATGATGATAATGATAATGCTGATGGAATGGTTATTGACAGTTATGTGCACAGAAAATAATTGTAAAGCCCATATCCCTAGCATTCACCATCTCATTCATTAGTTTTTTTCCTGCTCCTCATGGTCCTGTCTCCCTCCTTTACCCCCAATAAAGCCAAGTACCCTCTCAGCTAATGAGCCCTCTGTTCATGATCTTTCCATCTCCACACTCAGACCAGTTTCCAACTTCCAAAATGACAAACACCAGCCCTAAGACAATTTCTTTATGCCCATAAATAGACCTGAGGAATGACAAGCAGCTAGCTGTATATTGCCCACAGCCTCAGGCATACAACTGTTCTTCCTTTCCTAGCATATACACACCTGACACTAAGTAATTCAAGGAAACACTCACCATGTTTCTTGAGAAATATATTTGGACTCAAATCACCTATAATGTTACATCAATTTTTCACTTTCCTGGCATGTATAGATGTGATACTGTTGTATGCTCTGAAGCTAACAATGTAAAAAACATCCTTATTTGTACAAAAGAGAAAGTATGATTATATAAAATAATTCACAGCAATATTCCTTTGAACAGCAAGCTTCTCTGATTTATCTAAAATGTCCAATTAAAAGCAATTCTATTTATTCCCCAAATTTCAGGGATGATTAAATATTAATTGGGTAAAGCATGCTCCATCTATAGAGTAAAATGATATATAGTGTTATGTTAATAATTGATTAATTTGTTAAATTCAAATTTTTTCGAAACAGGATTCACTCAAATTGCTCTATGTATGAGATCCATTGAAAATAAAAAGCATTCTTGTTAAAATTAGTACAAAGACACTGAGTGTGTTGTAACTGTTATAATTTATTCCATATAGACATCTTTTTAATTCATAAAATGAGGATAATATTATCTTGTCTTGCATACTTCCTGATGGCTATAAATAAGGATTAAATAAACCATTGGTAGTATGAGACACCCTTATTAATGTAAGTACACCATACATTTCCCTATTGCCTTTGGGTGATCAACATTTTGATTTTCCAAGAATTTAAATGTAGAAGAAGACTTCTAGCACTTGGACATACCCTTCTCCAACCTCATCTCCCCCTCTGCCTTTCCCCCTACCTCCCGCAGCATTCATGAGAGAACATGAGTTGCAGAGGAAGAGAAGGTATAGATGAGTTGTGATTCATATCATGAGTGGCAGCTAGGTTGTACAGTGGATAGAGAGCTATACATGGAGTCAAGAAGACCTTGGTTCAAATTTGGCCTCAGATATGTACTAGTTGTGTGACCCTGGGCAAGTCACTTGACCTCTTGTTATGAAGTTTGAGTGAAATGATAATTGTAAAGTGCCTAGCACAACGCCTGTAACAAAGTAAAGGCTATTATAAATGTTAGCTGTTATTATTATTTGAAATGTTGACATATTTGTGGACTGTCTTACTACTTTGTAATAATGCCTCAATTTTCCACACTTCTGGTTTTTTGTTGTTGTTGATGGAATTTCATCCAAGGTGAGGTGTGGGGAGCCAAGGAGGCCTGATTCAGGATTCAGATAAAAATCTCAACAATGTGCTTTAAAATAAGAGCTCTTTGAGATGCAGCTTTTTTGTTAAGCTTGCTCCTGAGTTCTTTGTTATGGGTTATACTTGAAAGGATGTTACTTGAGTTCTGAGATCAATAGGCTCTACCCCAAGACTTTAGTTAGTGAGGGCCAAAATATTTGATTCTTAGGTGGCTGGCTCCTATGCAAATGTCCTTGATGATCATGGCTTTGGCTTGGGCCTTTGAAGCCAGCTCTCCAGAGCATCCTTTGTAATGTGACTGCATATGAAAAGAGTTAACTGACTTTTCCTAAGACTTTTTGGCATTTAGATAACAAAGCCTTATCAAATTATCTATTCTGTGCTACTTCCAGCATATAACAGACTAAGGTAATGATAAGAATACTTGAGTCCTATTCCTTTGTCCCATTGCTCTATAAAACCCTTGTACTAAGAATCAATAAATGGAGTTCATGGTTCTTCCTTGAACTACCCAAATGGTCTGGTCATTTATTATTCACATCTCTGATCATGCTTCGTGCTGGACACTGAGTGGCCCACGGCAGTGAGGCTGAACCCTTTGAGGAAACTCTACTTGAGAAATCAGTGAGTGGGGAAGAGGGACAAGACTAAGAAGGAAAGATTGAAATGAGTGAGGATATGGTATTGTGTCTAGGATTTTCTAAAGGGAACAGGGTTGTTTCCATTAAAGAGAGTATTGAGAATGAAAAGAAAGAATCTAGATGAGGTGTTTTTTTTTTCTCCCCAGCTGATGACCTTTGGGTTGATAGCAGCCTGTGATCATTTAGTAACACTGAGCCTACTACACTAAGGTCCTTCTCTGATGCTCCATGAGAGTTTGGAGGTGACCCTAATTTCTTTAAGGCTTTATCAGCAGCACACACTCTGATTGATTGTACCTCATTGGAGGGATTTCAGGTAAGGACTTGGGTGACAGAATGTATGTCTAAGGTAAAAGGAACAGCCTAGCTCACTAACTTCAGAGAATCTTATCACCAGGTTGGTCATACAGTGATGACTGTTTTGGCCAGAGCAACTCTCAAAGAATGGGAATTGAAATCTGCTTTAATGGAAGGAGTGCCCATATTGGTGAAATTATATATTCTTGAAGTATTCAGGAAGAACTTTGAACTTCTTAAAATCTATACATTTAGAGAAATGGATTTAGGATCATAGTGTCATAGCATCACAGATTTACATTTAAGTCAATAAACTTATTGGTTGATAAAATAAAAATAGCTTTGTGAGTATCTACTATGTGTTCGCAAGGCACTGGGCATACAAGATCTAATGGAGGAGAGAACAGGTACATCTAAAGATGTATACAGCATAATTATTGTTAGTAAATACAAACATGCACATATTATTTATACATACACTCATTAAAGTCATTAAATACGAGATTGTTTTGGAGGGAGGGTCCTGCAGTTGGGGGGAGTTCAAGAAAGGCTTCACACAGAAAATGATATTGGAACTGTATCTTGGAGGAAGAGAGGGAATGTGTGAGGAAGAAGGAGTGCACTCCAGGAATGGGCAAAGGCTATCTAGTCCAACTTCCTCATTTATGATGTAGAAACTGAGTTACAGAGAGGTGAAATAGCCTGCCAAAGGTAGAAGGAGTAGAGCCAGATTATCTTTTTCCGAGTCTCTAGGGAATTATCACTGATTGTCCCATAGTGCTTGAAATGCTTGCTCTTCCCCTTTATCTCTACTTCCTGGCTTCCTTTTAGTCCCAGCTAAAATCTCATCTTCTTTGAGAAGCCTTTCCTGATCCCTCTTAATGTTAGTGCATTCCCTCTATTGATTTTGTCTAATTTATCCTGTATATATCTTATTTCTACATAATTGTTTGCATATTGTCTCCACCATTAGACCTTAACATAGTAGCTAGAACATGGTGGAAGATTA
>NW_027185694.1:6886627-6903755 GCF_028583685.1 Petaurus breviceps papuanus | reverse complement strand
AAAGTTTTGTTCATTATTGTGTAGCACAATCAATAACAATGGACTAGGATTCGGGAGACTTGGTTCCAGGGCTGGTTCTGCTACAGACTGTGAAATCTTGGGCATATGATTTAACTTCTTTGTTCCTTGTTTTCTTCACTATTGTCACAAAGGACCTTTGACAAAGGAATATATTTATTTCAGAACGTGTAATCACAAATATATAATCACAAAGTAATCATAAACTTACTCCCTCCAACATGTGGGAGGCACCACCTCAGTCTCTGGGGAGCAGAAGATTAGTAGGTTCATAGGTTGGTTCAGTTCCTACAGAGCACAGTCCCTGTTCAAGTCCAAAACCCTTCTGTTCAGTTCATGGTATCCATGCTGGAATGAACAGATGGAAGTCCTCCTAGTAAAGAGGAGTCACCAAAAAATAGTGAAGGCTTAAAAAGGTTGCAGAAAAGAGGGCAGACAGCTTAGTCTCACCATTTTTAAAGATGCAGGTAACCAGTTAAAGAGATTCCATGCCAGATAAACTGGGCATGCTCAAAAGGCCTCAAAGGTGCCTTTGGGCCGGAACCAATCATACTCAGAGAAACCCAGGCTACACTTAAAAATGGAAATGATCATTATTGTTCATGCATAATTCATTTTTTTGGTGGGGTGTCAAATGTGGTACTGTATGTTTACATGATAAGAATGCATGATATCATTCCCATTGTAATGATACAAAAGTATCATACCTACCATATCTCTATAATTTTTTAAATCTCAGTTAATCACGCCTCAGGTGAAGTCTACAGTCTTTGGAGATAGTCTTAGGAGGCGAGGTTACTAAGCAGAGTTTCATAGGACCACAGGGTTTCAAAGCTGGAAGATCACCCAAGACACTTATTCCCCCCCCACCCCCCTCATTTTATAGATGAGTAAGCTGAAGCCAAGGGAAGTGAGATGACTCTTTCAAACCCATCATTTCTTCTACAATGATGGTGAGTGACATTGTAGCAGTGGAAAAGTAGAGAGCTTCTTCTTTGGTATATACAGGTGTTTAACTGTACTTTCAGAATGTGGGAGAAGCCTACAAGCATAATAGCTGGAGAGTCAGCTTTAGTGCCAGGAAGACTTGGGTTCAAATGATCCTTCTGATTCATACAGGCAGAGTGATCCTAGCCAAACCATTTAGTGTATTATTGTCTTCAGGAAATACTAAGGCATAAATTGTGGAGCAAGTTGTTGTGTCATTTTTCAATTATGTCTGACTTTCTGTGATCCTGAATGGCTTATTTTGGTAAAGATACTGGAATGGTTTGCCATTTCCTTCTCTACCTCATTTTACACATGAAGAAACTGAGGCAAACAGGGTTGAGTGATTTGCCCAGGGTCACACAGCTAGTAAGAGCAAGAAACAATCTGCACTGGGAGAAGTGACTGCTTCCTTGAGAAAGATCTCTCTACTTAAGAAACCACAGATCCAAACCAAACCAAAATACTGAGAATGAGATATTTTCCAACAGTTAATAAATCGGCTTTCTATTTTTAGGAGCTGATCCACATCAATATTGACATTCTTGTTATAAATGAAACCAGGAGCTAAAGGGAGAGAAAGCTCATGGGTTCTTTCTTTCCTTTCAATATTGGCAGTAGCATCACTAGGACAGAGGTTGTAGACAGCTTTCTATTATGATTCTATTTAAAAAAAATTTTCCCCTTATGTTATTTTTAGTTGTATGTTGTACATAGTTTTAAAATTTTCCTATTTAGAACATTTATGTTTTCCCTAATAATTTGTCATATTGTGAAATAAGAATTTATCTCCTTCATTAAGTAAATATTTTGTTATATTTTCTTCTATTTCTTTGATTTTCATTTTAAAATATTTAATATTTTATTTCCCTTGTAAAAATAATTTTAAACATTTGTTTCTTTAAACTTTGAATTCCAAATTATCTCCCTCATTCCTTCCCTCCCCACCCCCTTCACTGAGAAGGCAAGCTACTTGACATAGGTTATATGTGTATAGTCATGCAAAATATATTTCCATGTTAGTCATGTTGTGAAAGGAAATAGATAAAAAAATCTCAAGAAAAATAAAGAAAATAAAAAATGAAACAAAACAAGTATGCTTCAATCTGTATTCTGATTCCATAAGTTCTTTCTCTAGAGGTGGATAGCATTTTTCATCAAACATCCTTAGGAACTGTCTTGCATCGTGTTGCTGAAAATAGTTGTTTGCAGCTGATCATTGTACAATATTGCTGTTACAATGTTCATTTTTCTCCTAGTTCTTCCTACTTTGCATCACTTTATGTATGTCTTTCCAGGTTTTCCTGAGAGCATTCTGCTTGTCATTTCTTCTAGCACAATAGTATTCCATTACAATCATATACCACAACTTGGTCAGCCATTACCCAATTGATGATCATCCCCTCAATTTACAATTCTTTACAACCACTAAAAGAGCTTCTATGAATATTTTGTACATAGAGGTCCTTTGCTGTTTGTATTTTTATCTCTCTGGGATACAGACCTTGTAGTGATATTTCTGGGTCAAAGGGTATGCATGGTTTTGTAACCCTTTGGGCATAGTTCCAAATTGCTCTCCAGAATGGTCCAATCACTTCACAGCTCCACTAACAGACCTTTAGTGTCTCAACTTCTCCACATCCCATCCAAAATTTGTCATTTTACTTTTCTGTTGTATTAGTCAATCTGATGGGTTTGGGGTGGTACATTAGAGATGTTTTATTTTGTATTTCTCTAATCAATAGTGATTTAGAGCATTTTTCCATAGGACTATACATAGCTTTGATTAATTTGTCTGAAAGTTGCCTGTTCATATCCTTTAACCATTTATCAGTTGGGGAATGGCTCTTATTTTTTATAAATTTGACTCAGTTCTCTATGTATTTGAGAAATGAGATCTTTATCAGAGATAGTTGCTGTAATTTATTCTTAGTTTTTATAATTATGATTACAATGTATTTTCTTCCTATTTTCCCCCTGTTCATCCTATTCTTTCTCTCCTTTTATCCTGTCCACACTCAAAAGTGTTTTGCTTTTCCAAATTTACCCTCCTTTCCATCAGCCTCTCCATTATTTTGTCCCTTCCCCTCCTACTCTTCTGTAGTGTAAGATAGATTTCCATACCCTACTGAACATGTACATTATTCCCTCTTTGAGTTGCTTCTGATGAGAGTAAAGTTCAAAGGCTCTCACCTACTTCCCCTATCTTCCTTTCCACTGCAAAAGCTCCTTTATGCCTCTTTTATGTGAGATAATTTACCCAATTCTACCTTTCCATTCCTCCTTCTCCCAGTGCATTCCTCTTTCTCACTCCTTGATTTTATTTATTTTTTAGTTATCATCCCATCACATTCAATTCACACCTGTTTATATGTATAAATTCAATTCACACCTGTTTATGTATGCTCCTTCTAACTGCCTTAATAATGAGAAATTTCTTAGGACTTGCTAGCATCAACTTTCATTGTAGGAATGTAAACAGTTTAACTGTATTAACTTACTTATGCTTTCTTTTTCCTATTTATTACTTTATGCTTCTCTTGAATCTTATATTTGAAAGTCAGATTTTCTACTGAGCTCTGGTCTTTTCATCAAGAATATTTAAATATCCTTTGTTTCATTGAATATCCATTTTTTTCCCCACTGAAAGATTATACTCAGTTTTGCCAGGTAGGTGATTATTTTTTGTAATCTTAACTCCTTTTCCTTCCAGAATATCATATTCCAAACTCTCCTTTCCTTTAATGTAGAACTCCTAAATCTTGAGTTATCCTGGCTGTGGCTCCATGATATTTTAATTGTTTTTGAGTGCTTGCAATGTTTTCTCCTTGACCTGGTGTAATAGTAATGTAATTTAAAGATTCCCCGATATTGGCTTGGTTTTTGGTTTGATTGTATTAAAACCCAGAGTTGTTAATCCCACTTGTGGGATGGACTTGTTGACATGAAAAGAGAGGGCTAAACTGGGAGGAGCTGGTGAAGTAAATTTATAGAGACACAAAAGAGAGGCAGAAGAATTTTTTGGAAGCAGCACCTTTGGAGGCAGAGAGAGACTGAGAGGATTGCTGAGGGCCACTTTGAATTGCCCAGAACTTTTGAGAGCTGCCACCCAGAGCTGCCAAGGACTGAGGAGACACGGCTGTTATGCTGATCCTTTGTCTGTCTGTTTCGATGTTGTTTTGCCAGATTTGTCCACTGGTGAAGGACAGTCCTGTTGTTGCAGAGTTCTTGGAACCTTGCTGTTGGTTCAGAGCTCCAGAGACTGTTCTGCAGACAGAGAGTGAATACTGTCCACTGGTGAAGGGCAGTGCTTTTGTTGCAGAGGTCTTGGAACCTTGCTGTTGGTTCAGAAGCCCTGAAGAAGGATTTTCTTCTTGTATGTTTACAGAAATCCTGGAAGAGGGTTTTGCTAATGTTTTTGTTTGCTTTTTGGAGGGTGATTGGGGTTAAGTGACTTGCCCAAGGTCACATGGCTAGTTTTTGTGTTAAGTGTCTGAGGCCAGATTTGAACTCAGGTTCTTCTGACTCCAGGGCCGGTGCTCTATTCACTGTGCCACCTAGCCTCCCCTGTATAAATATCATTATACTTCTAAAGCAAGTCCTTTAGTATTTTGTTTGCTATTGTGAAAAATGAACTAATTAATTTGGAGAGTATTGTCATTTTGCTATATTAATATGTCCTTGAATTTTAAATAGCCTTCCATTGATATAGGAACTTGTTTTGGTCATTATGGTTTTACAGTGTTTTGGTCATTATAGTTTTACAGTGGTCCTGTATAGGTCCTGAGCATTCCTACTAGATTAATTCCAAAATACGTGCTCATTCTGGTTTTCATTATAAAAAAGGCTTCTTGATATTATGTTTTCTTTATCTTTATTATTAATTAATAAGGGTTCAAATGATTTTTGTGGGTTAATCTTTTATTCTGCAACTTTGCTAAACTTATATATTGTATCCATTAATATTTTTGGCACAGGCAGTTGTATTTTTTAGATACATTATCATACCATCTACAAATAATGATATTTTGACCTCTTAATGATCAGTGTTAGTCTCTCTGATGTGTTTTGTTTCATATCATAGTTACTAGGATTTTTAATACTATGTCAAATAAAAAGCAAAGGGTATGGATATCCTTGCTTTGTATGTTTCTTTTTATTTATTTATTTATTTTGCAGGGGGGAAGGCAGGGCAATTGGGGTGAAGTGACTTGCCCAAGGTCATACAGCTAGTAAGTGTTAAGTGTCTGAGGCCATATATGAACTCAGATCTTCCTGACTCCAGGGCTGGTGCTCTATTCACTGGCCTACCTAGCTATCCCTTTTGTACGCTTTAAAAAAAAGAATGCTCCTGTTATTATTTAACTCTTCCAATCCACCTTTTTTGTTTTTTTGTGTCTTGTTTACGTAACTGTATTGCAAATTCTTTGTTGGAAAAGTTCTTCTTGACTCCTTCTTCTTTGTTTCCCTTATACCACTTGGTATAATGCATTAGACCTACTGGATATTCCTATGGAACACCCACTATCATCTTTCTAGGCATCTTTGACTTCACTCTCATACCCACCTCTCTCCTATATCTAATCAGTTGCCAAATCATACTATTTCTTTATCTGTACACCTTTCCTTTTCCTCACTCAGACAGCCAACACCCTGGTTAATGTCATTTCCCCCTCCTAAATGGTTTTTCCCAGTTTTACCTACTCTGATCCCTCATACAGCTGTTAAAATTAGTTTCTTAAAAATATGGTAGTTCTGACTGTGTCTTATCACCCTTCCCCTTCTCAATAAGCTTCAGTGGCTCCCTATACCTCTAGGATCAAATGTGAACTCCTTTTTTGGCATTCAACATTTATACCCTCCATGCACCCTCCTGTCTAGTCAAATACTATTACTTAATGTTTCCCACACATAATTCTCAATTTCCCATCTTCTTGCCCTTCCACTAGCTGTCCTCCATGCCTGTAATACTCCCTTTCCTCACTTCCCCAACTTAGCATTCAGGTCTTCCTTTAAGATTTAGCTCAAATGCCATATCTCCAGGGAGTCACAGTTCCATAAGCCTTCCCTTGAAGACTTTTGTTCTATTTACTCTAAGTATCTTGTATGTGCTAATTTATGTAAATGCTATCTCCTATCAGAATGTAAGCTTCTAGATGACATGGTCAGCTTTTGCTTTGTCTTTGTATCCCTGGAAACTTAGCACAATACCTGACACTTATATTAAGCATTTAATAGATACTTGTTTTTTGATTGATATGGTTAATTCCTGTCTACTTCATAGGGATAATATGAGAACAAATAAGAGATGTGAAAGTAGCCCAAGAAAAGATTCCTTTTTTTTTTTTTTAGGAAAGATGTTCCTTGAATGCAGGGATTATGGTATTATCATTGGTATTAAAAATGTGGAATATAGTAAAAATTAAAAGTTTTGTCAACTTTTTGGTATTTTTCCCAAGCTAGAGAGGACTCAACTAATTGGTGAGCGTACCTGAGGTTAATCTTCTTCAGTAATTTTAAGTACTATTGCATGTTGTAGACTAGCTTAGTATATTTTGTTGACCTAAGGCTGCCATTTGTCCCAGCTTACTCTCTCAGCAAGGAAGGAATGTTTGTTTACTAAATATCCTTGGAGGATCTAGGCTGAGATGGAGCTCTAAATGGAAACAGTCTGGGGTTATGACAATCTTTTTTCCCTTTTCTTTTGAAGCTTAATCCAGGACAAAATGATTAATGAGAAAATAGAAAAAGGTTCTAGCCACATCTGTGGCAAAACCCTGGGTCAGAGAGCAGCCACTGATGCAATATGGTGTCAAGTATTTGGATTTGGAATCAGAAGACCTGGGTTTGAATTTCAGCTCTGTTGCTCACTACTTGTGTGATGTTGGAATGGTCACTTCAATTCTTGGGGCTTCAGTTTCTTTCATCTGTGAAATGGAAAGGGATGACCTTTCAACTCACTTTTTGTGGTTGTCTTTCCCCTGTTATCTCTGCACTCTCTTGCCTTCAATTCTCTCCTTGGCGAAGCACTCTAGATACTTTTCATTTTCTGGCTCCTTTCTGCCCAAAGTCCTTGTATGGATCTTGTAAACCTGTGGTCCTCTCTCCACCCCACCCCCCCTACCCCCAGGCAAATCTAGCAGAAGGCACATCTATCCCTGATTCATATCCTAGTGTGAATTCAAATCCCCTTTTCCACTCTCTCTTACATCATTTTTGGAAAGTTCTAAATATTAGGAAATTTTTCTTGACACATAGTCAAAATTTGTCTTTTTGTATTATATCTGGTCCTACATTCTGGAGCCAAGAAGTACAAGTATAATCCCTTCTTCATAAAATAGCTCTTCAAATTCTAGAAAACAACTGTGATGTTTTTCTTCACTTTCCTTTCCTCTTCAATTCAATATGCTCTTCTCCAGGACAACATCAACTCCTCCCACCCTCCCCATTTTTAGTTGTTTTAAAGCAAAACTTCAGAAGTTACATTGGTGATTAGAGATGGAGAGGGTAGGAGAATGGTTAAGTTCATTTTCATTCTTTTCTTCCCTTTGTTTGGCATTTCTTCTTACTCCTAAGCATTTTTTAATCTATCCATACTTACTTCTGTTTATAAATGTTTGAGAGGGTCATTGTGATTTTAAATATTGTGACCATTATGCCCTCCATCTTTGAGATAAGAGGCATCCTAGAATAGTGAAAAGTCATTCACAGTTCTTCACTGAACAGTGTTGCTATCACTGTGTATAATGCTCTCATGGCTCTGTTCACTTCACTTTGCATCAGTTTATGTAAGTTTTCCAGATTTTTCTAAAATCATTTGACTTGTTATTTCTTATAGCACAATACTATTCCATTATAATCATATACCATAATTTGTTTAACTACTCCCAAATCAATAGACCTCATTTTGATGTCCAATTCTTAGTCATCATGAAAAGATCTGCTATAAATATTTTTATACAAATAGGTCCTTCCTTCCCTCTCCCCTCTTTTAATGTCCTTGGAATATAGACCTAGCACTGGTATTGCTGGATCAAAGTGTATGTGCAGTGGTCTCAGAGGCACAAGACCTGCATTCAAATTTTGACTTTGCAAATTATTACTTTTACTTATTTAATTAGTAATTACAAGAACTAATTATAATTATTTCTGAAATCCTAGGCAATTCATGATCTCTGAGTCTCAGTTTCCTTATTTGTCAAATGGGTGGGTTGGGCTAGGTCAGGGGTGGGGAACCTGCAGCCTCAACACCACATGTGGCCCTCTAGGTCCTTGGGTGTGGCCTTTTGACTGAGTCCAAGTTTTACAGAACACATCCTTTTATTGCAGGGATTTGTTCTATGAAGTTTGAATTTGAGCTTGAGGACCTAGAGGGTCACATGTGGCCTCGAGGCCTTAGTTCCCCACTCCTGGGTTAGGTGATATCCATAGTTCCTTCCAACTTTAAAAATTTCAGTGAAGGGGCGGCCAGGTGGCTCAGCAAGTAAGAGCATCGGCTCCAGTGTTGGGATGACCTGGATCAAATCTGGGGTCAGACACTCAGCACCACACCCAGAAATAACTGGCCGTGTAACCTTGAGCAAGTTACATAACCCCGCTTGCTTTAAAAAAAAAAATTTCAGTGAAGTCAAATCCAGATTACCTACATGATGTCACGTGACATTGTGGCTAGTACATCAGCAAATGTAATCTAGATGTTTGAACATGCCTGGTTATTTACTTATTTTAATAATATTATTATTATGTTACTTAATATATGTTTGAAAAGAACTTACTGTAATTTCATCCTTAGTGAGAAGTTAAGTGACTTGCCCAGCTAGTCTTCATGTAATACACATCAGAGACAGGACCTCAACTTAGGTCTTCCTGACGGTAAGGCCTTCTCTTTGCCGACTATACCACAACCACCAATTTGCAATGCTAGAAGTTTACTTACTAGTAGTTCCCTAGACTAATGAAAAGCAGCTTTAAAAAAGAATCCTCTAAAAATGAGATAAGTATAGATGACCCTACTTCTCATCCATCAAAACCCTTCTGGATACCCAAATAGACCACGGATTACTGTCATACAAATAATTCACGAACACTTACTTTCCTATGTTCCTGATTGCTGGCTAAGGGAACAGGGAATTTTGCACTGTTGCCTAATGAAATTAGGATGACTGTGCAGTGTTTTGATATTTGCTGTGTATATTTAGAAATCTATGATTGTTTCTCTTCTTTCCTTTCTCTTCTTTTATACTGCATGCTGTCCCTTCTTCTCTTTAATCTCTGGCTATGGAGATACAGAAGAAATCATTGAATCCTTGAGCCTAAAAGTTGGATAAGACCTCAAAAAGATTTTAGTCTCCCCCCTCCCCCTCCAAAAAAACCACCCAACAACAACAAACAAACCAAAAATCGTCAACGACATCCAAGACAAGTGGTCATCCATTTTGTCTGAGGACCTCTAGTGGCAGAATACTCACCACTTCCCCAAACTGTCCATTGCACTTTAGGACAGCTCTATTACAATAGTTTTCCTTATATTTGTCTATAATTTCCTATCTAGTGGTTGTAGTCCTCCCTCTGGGATCAAGAAAAACAAGTCTGATCCTTTCTCCAAATGAATTATAGGTATTAATACTGGACGGTAACTGAAGGTATCCTCTGGCTTAACTTTTTGCTTCAGGTGGGTAAGGTATTAACATTCCTACTTAATAGAAAAAGCAACTGAATTGGTCAGAAGATATTTTCCTTAAGGTCATCCATCTAGTAAGTGGCTATCTAGTGTCTCTGGCTGTCCCTCATATCCAGAAGGCTCTCCCTCCTCATTTCCAATTCCTGATTTTATTCAAGTCTCAGATAAAATCCCACCTTCTTCTTAATTTCACTGCCTTTTCTCTGTCAATTATTTCCTGTCTATCCTATATGTAGCTTGTTGGTTTGCACTTTTTTGCTTGTTGTCTCTTTTATTAGATTGTAAGCTTCTTGAGGGCAGGGACTATTTTTTTAGCCTTTCTTTGTATCCCTAGCTCTTAGCATAAAGACCAGTACATAGCTTAATAACTGCTAATTGACTGACTAGTAAATGTTGAAAAAAGGACTAGAATCTAGGACTCATGGATCCTATTGCTTTTTCCACTTACACATATATATGTGTATTAGCTTCCACCTAAGAGTGAAAATAGGTGCCAGGACAGATAAAGCACAGAAAACTTGTCTTCACTAAGGTTCCCTGAGCTATGGGCAAGGTATTAATGCTGAGGCAATGAAGGTAAAAAGCATTTCATTTTGTTTGACACATGCAGGACAACATTCAGGATTGTTCTTCCTATATGTGAAATAGGCATCTACATCTGAAGTGTAGAGTGAATGAAAAGTGGCTAAACTCTTTGTCCTCAAATTTCTCCCCCATCAACCTGCCATTTAACTTGGAATTTCCATCACTGGAGTCACTTTTTTGGGTAAAAAAAATTGTCTCAAAACTATTTCCACAGAAGGGTAAATTTCTTGATCGATTTACTCATAAATATATTAGCACAAAATAATTTGTCAGAGATCTCAGCCATGAGGGAATGGGGAAAAGAACAAATGAGTTTTGATGGTGGGAGTAGGAGCTGATGAAGAAAATTCTATTGATAGACTTCTGGAAAGGCTTCGAGTAGGGGTTCGTAATTTTTTTATGCGTCATGTACCCTTTTGGCAGTCTGATAAAGCTTCTAAACTCCTTAGAATAATGTTTCTGAATAACCAAAGGCAAAACCAAATTTCAGTTAGGGTTTATGAAAATAAAGATGTAATTTTTCCACCATATGAGTTCACTGCAGGTTAAGAGCCCTTATTTCAGAGAAAAAACCTTTTCAGTAAAGAGACCTGGGTTTCTAAGGGCAGGGATATATGAATAGAACCGGATGAGGCCTAGATTTGAATTTTTACTCTTCCTGAGTGACTTTGGCAAGTTATAACTCTTCTCTGGGTCTCAGTTTCCTCATCCATAAAATTAAGGGGTTGGATTAGATCATCTACAAGGCACATTCCACCTACACATTTATGATCTATGAGCAGGGGAAAGGAAAAAAGAAGAGAAATTTATTAAGCATCTACTACCTGACAGGCACTGTGCTAAATGCTTTTTTTACATGTCTCATTTGATGTCACAATAACCCTGGGAGGGAGGTGCTATTTACACCCCCCCCACACACACACACTTTGAAGGAAACTGAGGTAGGCAGTGGTTAAGTCACTTACCCAGAGTCAGACACCAAGGTACAGATATGAACTTGGGTCTTCCTGACTCCAGGTCCAGCACTCTAACACTGTATCACCTAGCTGCCTCTCTGCTTATATGTGAAACACATCTTTTACTTCTTGTATCACTTTCCACCATCTTTTTTAAACTGAATTCTTGTTGTCCCTCTTGTAGCTATTTTCTCTATGTGCTCCTGAGTTACTCAGATTGGTTAGGTTTCTGGATCATCATTTACTTATTTATTATGATGTAGACTTACTCTAAGACCAAACATTCATGATTGATTTTTCTCCCCCAATGGGACATGCAATTTAAGTTGTTAATGATGACAAATAACATTGTGAGATAAATCCACTTAGAGAAATGACACAGCACTTAAAAAATACCACAGGGAAGGCAAGTGTGCCCTGAATCATGGGGACACTGTTACTACTACAGATCATGCATAGCCTAATGCACACACTCAGATTTTCTTAAGTTTAACAAGTCCTTATGTTAATGGTGTTGCAAGCCCGTAACAGGAGAGGCAGGGTGATTCCCTGTTCACTACACCAGCAAAGGGTAAGTTTATGAGGTAGTAGAAGTTCCAACAGGAACCCTGAGTCTTTCCCACAAATGTAGAATTATTTCCTGGCACTATGGCACAGAAATGAATTATAATAATGATTGCTGTTGGCATTTATAGCAAGCTTCAGCTTTTATAAAGTACATGTATCATTTCCTTTGCTTCTCACAGCAACACTGTGAGATAGCATCCTTCCTAGACCTTAGAACTGTGAAGAAACTTAAACATCATATAATTCAAACTCCTCACTTTATTGATGAGTAAACTGGGTCTCAGAGAGGTGAGGTGACTCGCCCAAGGTCATATCTTTGATGAAGGAGAGAGTAGAGAGTCAAATACAATTCTTTTAACTCCAGATCTAGGGCCCATTCTGTCATGTTATACCATGGTTCTCATACTTGGCCCTCCACACCAACAAGGCAGTTTTGTTGTGTCCCAGGCTTAGTAATGTGGCCTTACTTGAGATAGCCTTAGAAATGAGACATTGGCTTTGTAAGGTTTTGCAGACCTTAAAGCACTATATAGATGTTATAATAATAATAACATTATTATTACTATTATAATCCTGACTCAGAACAGAATATGGGTGCTGTCCCAGAAACTTATTAACTTCAGATCAAAGAATTGTTGGAAAACCAGCTAATTCTATGAGTAGGGGGAAAATCTAGAAATTCTCAAGTGAAAAACTATCAAGTATCTATTTGCAAATGTCCAATGTTAGTCAAAAAGAAAGAGGAGCTATGCATAATAACACAAAGAGGCACCTTTTACCTTACAGATATCATTAACAGAAGCAGGATGGCACAGTGGATCAGAGTCATTAAGACCTGTGTTCAATTCCTGTCTCTGACATACACTGACTGTGAATTTGGGCAAGTCACTTAACTCCTCAAAGAACCAGGCAACTCTCTCTAAGATTATAAATGGCAAAGAAGGTACCCATCTACAGAGTAAGAGGAAGTTCTTCACTGAGAGTCCATTTAAATCATTGATATCATTGACACCTGATGTAAGGAAAGCCATGATTGATGGATACATTCAAAATAAACAGGATAGGTAAAAGAAGGTTGGGTGTGGGGACCATTGTATATTAAGAAGATATATTCATGTAAACTCAGGGACTAGATAGAGGGAGGGGGAAACCTGGTAAAAAAAATTGTTCAGGTGAAGATCAGTTAAAAGAGAGACATAAACAATTTTGACACTGAATTGTAATATAGACCAACTAGATAAAAAGAAGAATTAGATGAAGAGCTTGGAAACAGGCCATAAGGTGAGAGAAGAAGAGCTATGATGTCGATTACCCAGACATCTGCCAGAGTTCTCTATCAAAAGCAGAACAGTTAATAAATTCAAGGTTTGACCTAATTATAAGTTAATATTTCCAAGGTAGAAGAACCAATAAGGGAGGAATTCTTTTTAAGATGTAATCCCCCCAATAGGGAAAAACTTGGTATTGGAGTGGAAATTCTGTAAACCTTGGGTGGAAATGACCACTCATCTCTAAAGTTTGTAATAGAGACCAAGAGAAAAACTCAGCACTATTTGAGATATGCCCTAGATTCTGGGAAAGAAGATTTCAAAGGGCTTAGAGGAAGACAAACAGGTTCCAAGAGACTAAAATTCTGCAGGTGACATCAATTCAGGAGGGATGGGGAAATACTCAAGAACAAAATTCTGAAGCTACCCAGGAAAAAAATTCAATGAGGAAAGAAGTTGGAATGATTTTTTTTTTAAAATAACCATGGATGCACAGGGAACTCAAAAACCCATTTAAAAATTTTAAAAGAAATGAATAGAAAATGAAAGCAAGGTCAGGTTAACAGAGGATGAATATAAAAGCATGGCATAATCCTATAGGAATGGTATAATAAGGGCTAAAGCTCAAAATGAGATGAAGCTGGCAAGACTGCAAAAAGATATTTTAAAGCTATATTGAAGGGGAAAGAGGAAGATGAAGGAAAGGTCTGCTGCTTGGAGGAGATGGGGCAATGACAGAAGTGCTCCTTTTCATTTGCTCCATTTCTTTGCATTGGGAATGATGGCACAAACATGGCGAACAGGGAGACTACCCAAGACAAATAAGGTGATATTAAAAGAACATGGGGCAGCTAGGTGGCGCAGTGAATAGAGCACTGGCCCTGGAGTCAGGAGGACCTGAGTTCAAATTCGGCCTCAGATGCTTAACACACACACACACACACACACACACACACACACACAAATACAAAAACTAGCCATGTGACCTTGGGCAAGTCACTTAACCCCAGTTGCCCTTCAAAAAGCAAAAAGCAAAAAAAAAAAAGAACATTAGCCATCCTTGATGAATTGAAGTCAGCTGGTCAAGATGAACTACATCCTTGGGTGCTGATAGAATTCACTAGTGTGTTTGCTGTTAGTGATATTTTTGAGATGAGGGAGAATGGGAGAGGGTACCACAGGACTAGACAAGGACAAATGTGCTGATTTTTTTAAAAAAAGTGAAGAAAATAGAATTTGAAGTACTTGTGCCCTAGCCCCTTTCTGTCTTTGCAGTCTTCTTACAACTTTCTCCCTGACATGTACTCTGATCCACTAACACTGGCCTCCTGGTTTATCCATGGACAACATACTGCATCAGTTGGGTCCAGGAATTTTCTCTGGCTGTCCCCCATGGTTGGAATGTCCTCTCTTAGGGGCGGCCAGGTGGCTCAGCGAGTAAGAGCACCGGCTCCAGTGTCGGGATGACCTGGATCGAATCTGGGCTCAAATACTCAGCACCACACCCAGAAATAACTGGCCGTGTAACCTTGAGCAAGTTAATTAACTCCAATTGCTTTAAAAAAATAATGAACAGGAATGTCCTCTCTTCTCTGTTCTGAATGCTGACCTTTCTGGCTTCCTTTAACTCCCAACTAAAATCTCACCTTCTATAGGAAGTTTTCTCCAGCAGCTCTTAATTCCAGTGCTGTCCTATTACCTCCTGTTTATCCTGTATATAACTTGCTTTGTATATCCTCTCCCATTAGGTTGTGAGCTCCTTGAAGGCAGATGCTATCTTTTTCCTTTTTTTTTTGTATCCCTAGCATTTGGCACAGTGCCTGTCATACATTTCATGTGTTGTTGTTATTGTTAGTCATGTCCAACTCTACATGACCCCATCTGGAGTTTTCTTGGCAAAGACCCTGAAGTGGTTTGCCATTTCCCTCTCCAGCTCATTTTACAGATGAGGAAACTGAGGCAAGCAAGGTTAAGTGACTTGCCCAGGGTCTCATAGCTAGGAATTATCTGAGGCCAGATTTGAACTCAGGAAGATGTCTTCCTGACTCCAGGCCTGGCACTCTATCCACTGTTCAACCTAGCTGTCCCTTGCACATAGAAGGCACTTAATAAATGTTCATTGATTGATTGATGTTCTAAGTCCAGGATCTACTTTCCTCTATACCACGTCATTCTCTTTTCTCATGCAGAGACTACTAAGAACTCAGAAGTATATCATTCAAACAGAGCATCTGCAGGCTTATCTTAGTGACATCTATCTGGGGATCTGCCCCCAGACTTAGCCACACACTTAAGGGTATTCACACCCAGATGTGCCCACAAACCACTTTCACTGACTCATAAGTTATGTTATCTTTCATGTGCCTCATGACACAAAGCCCTGAATCAATCCAGTCTCGCCAACCACAATATTAACTCTCTGCCCATTCTTTCCACATGCTCTGTATTCTACTCTCAGTCTTCTCAATTTACCTTACTTGAAACTCACTCCCTCACAAACACTCAAGAACTGGGTTGTGTACCACCAGGGAATGATCACCATTGGCAAAGTTACTTATTATAGGCTGGAGAGGAGTAAATAGTTCCAGGCATCTGGGAGAGCATTTTGCCTTACACACACACAGCTGTCTGCCTTTCCAAATGGCAAATCATGGTCCCCAGAGTCTTAACAGTTTTTTAATGCAAATACCCCTGGGAAGAATGGTACATTGCCAACAGCAGATGTTTATAAAGCTCTTTAAGTTTACAGTAGTTTGGGAGGCATCATGAAATTTTTTCAACCAGTGGAATTTCAGGTTGGGAGCCCTTTTTAACTCTCCCAAAGCACTTTCTATATTGTTTCATTGACACTGACCTCCTTGCTGTTACTCACACATAATACTCCTTATGACTGAGAATTTTCACTGACCCTCCCTCATGCCTGGAATTCTCTCCCTCCTCATCTCTACTTTCTGACTTCCTTCACATCTCAGCTAAAATCAAGCCCTGAAGACTTTCCCAATCCTCCTTAATGCTAGTGCCTTCCCTCTGTTGATTATCCCAAATGGGCTTCCAGCTTCCCCTTAACTATTTACTCTTCTCCAGCCTATAATAAGGAGCCTTGCCAATGGCGTTCATTGTCCAGTGGTGCACAATTCACTATGCCACAATCCATACCTGTAACTTTCAAGACCAAAGTGTCTCTCCCCTGCCTCCACTCTACTATGTATGTTGTCTCCCAACATTAGAACATAAACTCCTTGAAGTTAAGGCCTGTATTCATTTTTGTATTTTTATCACCAGCATTTAGGGCTTGATATGTACTAAATATTTAATAAAATGATTTTTGTTAATTCATTCGGAGAGATAGATAGAACAAGTTTTTAAGTAACCTAATATATGCTTAGTACTTCAAGTCCTTAGTACTTCAAATATCGATCCAAGACAGTACCTGCCTTCAAGGAGTTTACATTTGAATGAGGAAGAAAGTCTATAAAAGAAAGCTGTGTGCTGAGGAGGGGACCCAAGGGCAAGATGGAAATTTCGTATGGAGAATCAGGAGTTGAGTTGGATTTAGAGTGCTGAGTTGAGTTGAATTGCAATACAATCATGGGATAATAGATATAGAGCTTGAAGGGACCTCAGAGGTCATATAGTCCATCTCTCACTTTTTACAGATGAAACTCTGCAGTCTTGGGATTGAATTCCTTAGAGCTTTGATTCTTTATTAGAGAACGCAACAAAGAAAGTCAGCCAGGGCATAAGTGAGTAGTAACCAAGTGAAGTGGGTCTCTCACTGTTTTCAGCAAAAGAGGTCCAGTTCCTTAGAAAATAAAAAGATCGGGTAACATTTCTCATCACCACTTAGCAAAGTGAGCAGCAGCAGCTGACTATGATAGATTAAACTCCAATAGCTTATTTTTAATCGATTTTCATTGATTCAGGAGATAACTAGTTTTTAATTGTATATTGCTCTTTCTCCTCTTTGGAAATTTCTGCTTCATCTGCCAAATATAACCCAGTCTCATGCATTATGTTTTCCAAAAGCTAGTGTGAAATGGGTGTTTGGGGAAAAATATTCCTAAGTG
>NW_027185694.1:6881003-6886527 GCF_028583685.1 Petaurus breviceps papuanus | reverse complement strand
TTCCTTCCTTCCTTCCTTCCTTCCTTCCTTCCTTCCTTCCTTCCTTTTTTTGCAGGGGTGGGTATCTGGAGGTGGAGGTAGGACTTAGGTAAGACTTAAATTTGGTTGCTCATGCTATTTACTATATTTTGGAGCATGAGTGCCAAACCAAGAAATAAATCATACTGAAGTTTTTTTTTTGAGCCATCTTGTGATTTCATTGGAACTCCCAATGAAGGAACTCCACCTATCCATGTAGATTAGCACCTGTTCTGTAATTTAAGATTTTGGTGGTTTGCCCAGGAGTAATGAAAGGTGGTGATGTGCCCAGGTTCATAGAGCCAACATTATGTCAGAGTTCGGACTTGAATCCACATCTTCCTGACTCTGCTGATCTTTCTTTACCTCTACTCCACACTGACTCTTGTGAAGAAGATTGTTCTGTAAAAATGACCAAAATACATCCCAAAGAGCTTCACTGAGGCCATCCACTTACCTTCCACCATGAAACAAGCACAAGGGCATCCACATGGATCCTTTTGTATGCCCTGTTTGGAAAATAGAACAGGAGGAGTGGGTGAGGGGCCCACATTCAGCTTTTCCCTCTGATGCACGCCTACCCCAGAAACCAAGCCTGATCCACTATGGACTTTCCTGCTGTGTTCCTTGGCCCCTAACAAGCCACTTGTGATTTCAGCTAGAGCCGGTTTAACATCAATGGGACCTTTGTGGACCATTTTGTTCTGTCTTTCTTAGGAGCAAATGCCAGTATGGTCAAGATGGAGAAACTTGCTGTTCCATTGTAATAGGATATGCATTTAAATGAGAACCATGCAAGCTGAAGGATACTCATGTTAGCTTCAGATTCAGTGAGCCAGTGGGAAAATCTGCCAAGCCTGCCGGAATCGCTGAGCCTGAAGGGCTTAGAGGCGGGATGCCTGACTGGCTAAGAACAGCATGTTTTTAATGTAGATATTTTGTTTCTGCCACACCACTGGCAGTAAAACATTGCAAATAAATCCTATTATTTTTCCCCCTTTCCTTTCTAACATGTTATTTCCACACTTATGATTTTAGAAAGATGTTATTTCCAAACTTTGGGTTTAAAGCTTAACATTTCTTCCATTACACCTGTCTCAATGTTGTATTCCTGTTCATCTTTCACCATAAAAGAAGAACATTTCCATTTGGGAGCTGAGTTCTTAAAATATCACTTGCTAGCCCATAGAATCCATGGCCTAAATTCAGAGTTTGCTTTTTGCTTTGTGCTAATAGGCCATTTTATAACTTCTTTCCCAATGAATGAAAATGTAAATGTTATAAATTAAAAAAAAAATCCAAGTTAGTATATTAGGAACTGCTCTGGTGGACTGACAAAAACTTTGAACAAAAATATTTGAGTATAAGGTCAAATTTGATGAGATTCAAGAAAATCTTAGAGATGTTTTAAGTGTAATTATTTTGAAAACAAAATTTTACAATGCAATGTGAAAGCAAAAACTATGCCTCTTTTGAAAAAGCCCCCTTTTTCTATTTAAAAGCATACTGGCTTATTTGAAAAGCACCTCCATTTCTTAATGTAATTGCTTTGTGTGTGCTGGAAAGGGAAAGAAAAAATATGATTTATTTGCAATGTTTTACCACATGTCATTGATCACACATGCACTGACAAATGCCCTATGTGAATGGATTTCACATGAGAAGTATGTTCCCAAGCTTCAAATATTTAAATAAAAGATTAAATGCACATAACGCCAGGCACTGTGCAGGAGTTTGAAGGAAACATTACTCAGACTTGGAGACAGACTCCCCTATCAATATTCATTAGAAGGAAAAAAAAACCCAAAATAATTAACCATCTCATGTGTTAGATCCAAATTATATAACGGTGGGCAGTAGCTGTGATGCAGCCACATCTCTGTGAAGGAAGGGATGTTTTCTAAATTCAACAGGATTCTCATCTCTTAGGGGCTGTTAGTTACTTCCTTGTTTCAGATAAACTACCCAATAGGAGAGCACGCCCTTGCCTTGTGCATATATTTCCTTCTGATTTATGCGTAGTCTATCCTTACATGAACAATTAAGTTCTAATCCCTGCTTCCCTTCTCAGGCATGTAATTGCCCGAAAGGATAGTGGACGGGCCTTTGCAGACTAGTTAAGGCCTCTGAATACAGTGTGGTCTAATGGAGAGAGTATTTGACTTTGGGAAGTCCATTTTCCAAGACACTGGCAGACATTTTTGTTGTGATGAAATAATCATAGAAAGAACAATTGGAGTGAAATTCACTGGTATATTCTATTATCAATTAAACTAGGAAGGACATAAAAAAGGTAGATGGATTCAAATCCTTCTTTTACATTTATTAGCTCTGTGACCATAGGCAGGTCTCTTCATCTCTCTAAGCCTTTGTTGAAAGAGTATTGAATGTAGAATCAGTGGATATAAGTTAAAATCCCAGTCCTGTAAATTGCTAATTGTGTACCATTGAGCAAGACATTTCCTTTCTCTAGATTTCATCAGGGGATTGGACTGGATGACCCCAAGCATTGCTTCCAACTCTAAATCTATAATTCTATGAGATGCCAAATTGGGATGGCAAAACTTCTGGTACCTATCTCACAGGGTTGTTGTGAAAATCAAATGAGATAAAATATGTAAAATGCTTTGAAAATGAAATGCCAGATAGCATTATTATTAACTAGTACTGTAGCTTCCTACCCATCCATTTCCAATGGGGTCTTTTGTAATGGGACAGAGAAAGAATTAAGGTTAGGGAGGCGCAGAAAAGAAAGTGGGAAGAACTCTGGAAGTCTCTTCCATCCCCCAAATCATGTAGCTTTGACTCTATTCCATGAGCCATAGATGTGCCGAATGTACTCCTAAGTTATTCACTTTACAAAAAGGGAGATTCCTTCCACTATCGGATACATGCAACAAACAACTGTCCCCTCAATATGGACAGTGGCAGGATTAAGAAGAATTCATCACACATGTTAAGAGTTTCACAAGACCTTCACTATGCAGCTCAACTCTTGATAAGAAGAGACATTTTTCTGTTAACCCCAGGCAGGTGGAATAGGTTATGAAAATGAAGAGGAAGGAAAAGGAAAAGGAAGGAAAAACCCCACCGTGTTTGATGTTGAGAAACAGATATCCATAGTCATCAGGAGACCTGTTGGCAGCTTAATAGACAAGAGGGTGAGCAGCAGAAAACTGAATATATAGGCAGGAGTGCTTGTGACTCTACATCCCCTCTTCCAAGCATTTTAAGCAGGCAGACCAAGAAATAAAAGTAGCAGCAAGAAATAAGGCTGATTTATAAAGACTGCAAAGAATACCAATAAACCACAGATAAAATGCTTCTTTGGATGCTAACATATCCTGAAAGGGAATGAGTATGATACTGACTTTTTTTTTAAGTTTGGTAGAAGCCTTTCCAATCCCTCCCAAAGCTCCAGGATAGAAAGGATTGTTTGAGAAGCTAAGAGATGTCTTTCTGAGGGCCTCTGCTAGCTACTTAAAAGTCAGAGCAGACTTGATCCTGGGTATAATAACAGGTCCATTTACTAAGCTGCATGTAAAACTTCCCTATTGGGAGTCTTCCTCAAGAATGCTTGGACGAGTTTAGGCCAATTCATTATTTATCATCTCCTGAAGTTGAGTGACGAGATGGTCACACTGACCTTGTGAAGACACAGCATCTCTTAACTGTTCTTGTTAGCAGAGTCCAGACCCTTTTCCAAGAACTTGGGTGGAGTCATAAGGAATGATTTCTGTAAGCCGTGAACCAGTGCTATTATGTTGTTTCATTGTTGTCTTTGGAATGATTTATCCCTTTTTAGCTTTATTTATTTGCATCTTTGCCTGAAGGGCACACCCAGGTATGGACTGGATGATTCTTGTCTGTGGTTCCTTAAAAGCTTGGGATTTTATGATGAGTCTCAAGGTTTTATTGTTGTTATTCACTCATTTCAATTGTTTCTGATTCTTCGTGACCTCATTTGGAGTTTTCTTGGCAGAGATACTAAAGTAGTTTGCCATTTCCTTCTCCAATTCATTTTATAAGTGAGACAAACAGAGTTAAGTGACTTGCCCAAGGTCATACAGCTAGTGTCTGAGATCAGATTTTAACTCAGGTCTTCCTGACTCCAGGCCCAGCACTCTATCCACTGTGCCATGTACCTGTCCCCAGGGTTTTATCAGACACTTAGAAATCTTGAACAATAACCTATAAAGACAGCAAGCAACAAGTTGGGTTTAGTGCTACTTCATTAATGTAGTATAGTGAGTCAATATAGGTTATATGATATAAGGCAGTAAAGAATTTTAGAAAACCTCTGGTTCCAAACTCTACATTTTATAGATTAGGAAATTGAGACCTAGTAAAGTGTCCAAACTCACACAGAACTTAAGTAGCAAAACTCGGGTATGTCTCCTTTATTTCTGGATCCAGAAAGGCAACACATATAGGGGAATGGTTGTTGGTCATGGGGAGGAATTGTGTCGGGGAAGTCAGAGAGATGGTACATGGAACCCTAGGGCAGGCAATTTATATGTCCTATCTGGAAGCAATGGTAGTGTTGATTTAATCATCATTTGATGAATGTCTATTTTCTAAATTTTCTAACTTCATCTCCCTATCCTACTTAACTCTGCAACCATCTCATTACCCATATTCAATTTTCTAATGCATCATACTACAGCCTCTTATCTCAGATCAGAAGACCTGGGTTTGAATCCATCTCTAAGGGTTACAAGTACCAACTATAATCTATTCTATGCCTTACTTTCCTCATCTGCAAAAATGGATATAATAATACTTTTACAATCTACCTTACCAAGTTGTTTGGAAGAAAACCCTTTGCAATTGTAAAATACTATGTGAATAATTAATAGTAGGTCCCTGAACATTTTAAAAGGCTACTAAAATCATTCCTTACTGTCCTGGAACATGTTGTGACATGACTGGTGAAATCCCATTCTATCTAGACAGCTGTAGACTGATGTCCATCCTGTATCCTGGTCATCTTCTTGTTGTGCCTCCCTACTGCTGCTGTACCCTCCAACTGGATGACCCAAGACCATTCCATGTTGTAATTTCTGCCCTGGCATTGTGCTGAACTGATTGGTGAGAGGCCAGTATATCTTACTGGGCTTGGACACCTGACATCAGCCTCAGCCATTTTTTTTTACCATACCACATATATATTGTACCTTTCCCCCACCCAATTTTCCACCTCTTGTTATGGGAATGGTCATCAAATCAACGCTACTATTGCTTCTGGATAGGGCATATAAATTGCTTGTCCTAGAGCTTGCCATCTCTCTGACTTTCCAGATAGATTCTCCTACCCCCCAAACTCTCTCTAGTCACCATTCCCTTATGTATGTTGCCCTTCTGTATTAGAATGTGAACTCCTGGACAGCAGGAATTTTTTTTCTCTTATATTATAATCCCACAGAATCTGGTATCTGTTAAGGAATTAATGAGTTTTCCTTCCTTCCTTCCTTCCTTCCTTCCTTCCTTCCTTCCTTCCTTCCTT
>NW_027185694.1:6879504-6880993 GCF_028583685.1 Petaurus breviceps papuanus | reverse complement strand
CTTCCTTCCTTCCTTCCTTCCTTCCTTCCTTCCTTCCTTCCTTCCTTTTTCTTTCTTTTTTATCTCTTTCTTTTCTCCTCCTTCCTTTCTCTTTTTCTCTCTTTTTCCCTTTTTCTTCCCTTCCCCTTCCCTTTCTTTAGCATGGCTTGTACCCCCATTGTCATTAAACAGTCATAGTTAAGGATTTTAATGAAATACAATGAAATGAAAATTAAAAATATAAATACTAGTTGCACCCAAGCCAATATTTTTGTGATTGTTTCATTGGTTACAACAAAGGTGTTTACTAATGTCTTAGAGAATGTCCTTCACACAGTCCTAATGGAAGATTAATATCCTATCTATGGAGAGATTTGATCTTATTCCTGTTTGTGGGAGATGCGCTCATTGTATTATGTCCTGGGACACTTTTGTTTCTCTACCATGAGAAATACAGTCCCTGAAAAGAGAGTTATCTGGCCATCCACATGGAAAACCAATCCTGGATGAAGGATATATTTTATCCAGATTACAACATGAAGTTGGGCAAGCAAATCATCACATCAGTACATCAGTGTATGTATATATTAGTCCAAAATTGCATCTGGGTAATGAGTTGGTCCCAGAGTTAAGTAGGACAGGGAGATGGAGTTGGATTGAATTTAGAAAATAGAGCAGCACTTTCAGTGATCCCAAGCTGCTTTGCAAAAGCCAAAAAAACAATGTTCTTCTGTTGATGATATGTGGCTGCAAATCACTGACTACCACAATCTCAGAAGAAACAAAATTGCAGATGACCCAAAGGACTCTGAAAAGATGCATGAAGTTGGGGGCCCTTAGTAGACAGTACCATATAACCAAGAGTGACTTGGTTATATATGCAGGTGAGAACAGCATAAAAGATATAATCCAGAAAAGGCAGCGTAGTGTGTAGAGGATAGGACACTGGACTTTGTTGGAGTCATGTTAAACCTGCATTCATATCCTACGTCAGACATTTACTTATTGGGTGGCCATAGACAACTCACTTAACCTTTGTAGACTACGTAGCTAGAGGGCACAGCAGATAGAGTGCTGAGCCTGTGCTTAGGAAGACTTGAGTTCAAATGTGGCTTTAGACACTTATCAGCAGTGTCACCTTGGGCAAGTCAATGAATCTCTGAGTCTCGTTCCTTGTCTGTAAAATGAGAATGTTGAATCTGATGGCCTCTAAGGCCCCTTCTAGTGCTAAATCTATAATCCTGTGGTCCTATTAAGGAAATGCATTATAGAAAAAAAAAGAGAGAGGTCAGTCATGTAGTGAGAGCAAAGGATAACAGTTGGACACTGTAATGGGAATGCAAATTTGGAAGATCTTCCCTGCCCCTAGGCTAAAATGCACCTGAAGCCTGGGGAGGGAGGCTTGTTTTTAAGTAGATACTTCTTGATTGGCCAGTGAGTCAATAAGGTTGTTACATTCTCTAAGCCAGGAGAAGGCTATATAAGCCCTGATGTGTAGCTTTGTTTTGGG
>NW_027185694.1:6877919-6879494 GCF_028583685.1 Petaurus breviceps papuanus | reverse complement strand
TATTTTGAAGTTTGGGGTGCTGACCTTTTTCCCCTGAACAAGGTAAAGATATATGTCTGACTGATTAAAGTAAGCTTGTTAACCCATTTTGAGTTGCTTTCCTTTAACAAAGCAGATCCAAGAACCTGTATGGGCAGCAAACCCTGAGGACGTGCTTGGGGTGCTTGCTGCTACAGACACCCAGAGCGTTTCCCAGATTTGTGAAATATAAAAACTTAGAGAAGTGAAACATTAAAAAACTTAGAGGAGGGGCTCTAGAACAGTGGGTAGATCCTTCAAAAGAACTCTACAAAAACACTCCATTTAGGAGCGTAATAGAGCATATGAAGGCATGGAAGGGTTTTTATTTGTTCTAGTGGTAATCATGGAACCATTGAACTCTAATTTTGGGTTTTATTATTGTTGTTGTTTTTATAGATCTTACTAGTACAAGGACTGGGGCTCTTCTCCCTAATGGGCCTGAGAGCTAAACTCACATTATGAGCAAATTCAATCCTGGCTTTTAAATACTGGGGTCAGGTTGTTGCCTTGGCTCTTTGAGATCCACTCCAGAAGCCCCAGGGAAATTTGCATAAAGCTTAGGTTTGGCTCAAGTCTAGTGTCTCCCCAAAAGCGATTGGGCAGGTATATAATGTGAAAGGTAGATTCGGTGTAGTTAACTTTATTTCCTCTACAGGAAAAGACATGCTCATAGAACAAAACATTCATATGCATTCATGGAGAGAGGCTTAAAATATGAAACAGTAATCCCTAACTTCTATTATACTTTCCTGGGAGATTGATATTTGAAACATCAAAATATAAAGCATTTTATGAGATGGTTGAGCAATTGTTTCATCCCTGCCTCAACTCTGTGCCTTCTGAATCTCTTTAGGTAAGCCAGGGCATGGCCTGATCTCATCCTCCCCGTGTTCTTCATCTACCTGCAAAGAATCCAGCAGTATTTAAAGGGACTGTCTCCCAAAGTGGCATCCGCAGAGGGAGCTAGCGGCTCCCAACCTTTCCAACTGAGGAAGCTGGCTCTAAGCCTGGAAAGGTTCATTTCAGGAGTGCTATTTGGTCACCTTTGCCCAGGGAAAACTAGGTGTAACATAGATATGAAGTCCCATCTCAGGGTTGTGTAGGTCAGCAATTGTCCTCCTCATGCTATTTGCAAGCAAGCCTTGTGACCCTGAGGGAGGGAGGGAAAGAGAGAGAGACAGATAGAGAGAGGGAGAGAGAGAGAGAGAGAGACAGAGAGACAGAGAGAGACAGAGAGAAACAGAGAGAGACAGAGAGAGAGGGAGAGAGAGACAGAGAGAGGGAGAGAGAGAGAGGGAGAGAGAGAGACAGAGATAGAGACAGAAAGAGAGACAGAGACAGAGAGAGACAGAGAGACAGAGACAGAAAGAGAGACAGAGACAGAGAGAGAGACAGAGAGAGAGACAGACAGACAGACAGAGAGAGACAGAGACAGACAGACAGACAGAGACAGAGAGAGAGACAGACAGACAGACAGAGACAGAGAGAGAGACAGACAGACAGACAGAGACAGAGAGAGAGACAGGGAGAGAGACAGAGAGAGAGACAGAGAGA
>NW_027185694.1:6870641-6877819 GCF_028583685.1 Petaurus breviceps papuanus | reverse complement strand
GAGAGAGAGAGAGAGAGAGAGAGAGAGAGAGAGAGAAGCAGACATTTATATAGTTCTCTCAGCAGACACGCAGGAAGAAAGTACATACCAGAGGGTGGAGTCACCCTTTTTAAGGACTACTGAGTGTGTTACTCTTCCTGGCTCAGTAGTATTTTCCTTTGATTTAGCCCTTCCTGACCTCCCATGTGAACCAAAAGAACAATAAAGGAAGTGCTTCATCATTATGAAGCAAGTACTTTAGTGCTGAGCATCAGAAGTAGCCAGAGGAACTCAGTCCAGCTCTTCACTCTTCTCCATGAGATGTCCCCAGAAAACCCATCTTTATGCATAATCTATGGGGTGTGCTCTAAATCAGCTGCAGCCAGCTCTAATAGACTCATGAAAGCAAACCTACAGTAAAATTTTCAATATGAGCATTCATACCCAGGAAATCTGAAAATGTTTTGGATCAGGGGTTGAATTATTGTTTTGTTGATTGTCTAGACTTAAATGATACAAAAAATGTTATTAATTTGGATTGAACTTAAAAGTGTGTTCTGCCTTTCAGAGATCTGATTGTTAAACATTCACCAGCACTACCTGGTTCTAACTTGCTGTCATTATCAGCTTCATGTTTGTAGTCATCATCATCTTCATCATCATCATCATCATCAGCTAGGTGCAGCGGCAAGAGTAGTAATAGTGATTTCTTTTCTTTTCTTACTAAGCCTTAATCACTGAATGGGTGGTTGTCTCAGTGAAACTGTGACCTGTTAAAGAACTCAGCTTGAAAAGGCCAAGGTCCCCCACTGCATCCTGGGCCGTTTCTAGTTGTCCTGATTTATATCTGGCCACTGGACACACATGGCTCTGGAAGAGAAAGTGAGGCTGGTGACTTCACACAGCCCTCCCTCACTTAAATCCAATCCACCTGCACGTCATGGCATCACGTCCCTGATGTCATGGTCCTCTTTGAGAATAAAGGACAAACAACAACATTGATAGTGAATAGTAGAGTACAAAAGAATTGACAAAACTCAAATATCTCTCCTGGTCTTATACTGGAATGAGCTCAATAGTCCAAGGACATTAGACATCATTTCAGCAGTTAAACATCAGAATAAGCTATTATTGTTGGATTTGGGGGGAAAATGATGATTGGGATAGAACTCTCCTGGTAACATGGATTGTATCTAGAAGTAAATGATGCCCAAATCCTACAGATGCTTGTAAAGCCAATCACGAGCAGCTCTACCGAGGACTGCTGCAGTGAATAACTTTAAGGGTCTGGTCACATAGTATAATGATCTCTATTTATTCAGCAATAAAATAAAACATAACATTTAAGAAACTAAAGCATAATATTCACAACAACACTACATAACAACTTATTACTAAACAAAACATATCATTCAGTATATCTTATAGTCATTTTTAAGGGGTAGAAGAAATTACAAACACCATCCACCCTAGGTCACAGTAAGTTACAATCTCCTCAGTCAACACAGAGTACCAGAGTAAAGTCCTCTTTCACCTTGATTTGAGACGGGCTTCCAAACTCCACGGCTCCTTCTCCACCACTTGCCTGGATTCCCATATAGGCATCTCTCCACTCCTCTTCCATGTCTCAGCTCACAGGGACTGCTCCACGGCAAGCTCTTCACAGTTTCAGCTTCTAGGAAAACAAAGCTTAACAGGGTTACAACAATATTTACACACATTACCAGCGCTATCACCACAATTTGCTTTCTGTCTGAGAAACCAGTACAGAACAACAGACAGGACTTCTCTCTGGGAAAGTAACACAGATCAACAGACAAAGTGCCAACATCACAAACATTGTCCCTCTCGGTTCTGCCTGTTCCTGGCCTTGCTGGTGCTCTTGTCTGCTCCTTCCTGTTCTATCCTTTTTGCAAGTTCCTCCCGCCATGGGCCCCCATGTGATTACATTCCACCTATTAAGGGGCAGGGGAGATCTTCAAACTCCATTAGGTCTATTAAGGGCAATACAATGTATACTGTTTCCAATCACAGACTCTTGACACAATCAAAGAAAGGCGAGGCTCAAAGGCACTTGATTAGCTAAAACTCAATCCAGAAAAACAGCAAAAATTCCTGTTTTGCTTGCCCTTACAATGCTCATTTCTGCAAGATGAAAGAAGAGTATGAATGAAATTGCCCCCCATGCCAAAATGATAACTGGCTTTACATTGAAGCCCCTCAGTTTCCACATTTGCTTCCACATTTGCCAAAGTCATCCCCTTGACAACTTTTGTTCTGGGTAGATGTCATCTGTTTTTATTCAGTGGGATGGTCATATCAATCAGTTTCCATGTATTTTTGTTTGTTTTGTTTCTTCAGCTAGCAGAATATCTTGGCTGATGTTTGTTGGCTTGTTAGGGATCTCTCTTAGTACTATTATTGTTGCTATTATGATTTTTGTTAGGAGACTATCTGTACATTTCCTCTATTATCTGGTCATCAAATACTTAATGAGCAGCTATTGCCTAGCCCTGGGCTTAGTACTGTGCCTATCCATTAGTATATTTTCCATTTTACTTTTCTTTTCCTGGAAAGTGTTCCAAATATTCTGCACTTTGAAATGTCTAGGTCTCTGTGGCATTTTGGGGTCAACAGCATTGGGAAAGTGACCTACCCTCTCTGTGTCTCAGTTTCCTCGTTGGTGATGGGAAATTATAGATGTGCTCCTTAAGGCTTTGCTTTCAAGGATGTTTATGAGGCTTAATTAGAATGCCTCGAGAAGTATTCCTCTGAGTTTTAGAGGCTTAAAGTTGTATTATTTTCCTTTTCCAATTTTTCTGGGTTAGAAAAGTTAGTGTTGAGTCAATTAATAGCTTCTAGCCTGTGGACCGAGGAACCCTGGGGAACTCTGGATTTATTGCAAGGGCTCCCCAAGTCTATATATGCACAGAGTATTGTCATTTTTTCCATGTATTATTTTAATCAATGGATAATTAATAGACTGGTTATTATTATGTATGTAGGATATAAGAAATTTTAATCTTAAAAAAGCTGTGGAAACATTGGTATATAATAATAATAACTGGCATTTACATGGCATTTTTTCAGCTTGCAAAGTGCTTGATATATATTATCTCATTTAAACTTCACAATAGTCCTTTTAAGTATGTGATCTATGTTTTATTATCCATATTTTGCAAATGAGGAAACAAAGGATGAGAGAAGACTCATGGTTGCAAAGCTAGTAAGTCTTTCTGATTGTGGGTCAACCATACTATCTACTATACCATGGGAAAGAGCAAAGATCTCCAAACTTGTTCTACCTGGGTTATAGTCCTGACTAGTATTCTCCCAATTTATGTTAAATGTATAAATTGGCAAAAAATATCACTTCCCCTTTGTGGACCTCAGTTTCTTTTTCTAGGGAGTGGGGGAACTTAACAGCTCTCTCTTGCTCCCGATTCCATAATTCTGTTAATGGTTTTCTACTACACTACCCCTGACGGTTCAGGGGTATGGAGTGTGTGTGTGTGTGTGTGTGTGTGTGTGTGTGTGTGTGTGTGTGTGTGTGTGTGTGTTGGATACATAAGAGAAAGAGAGGGAGAGAGACAGGGTGGAGAGAGAGACACACACACACACAGACAGAAAGAGAGAGACACAGAGAGAGACAGAGAGAGATAGAGACAGAGAGACAGAGAGAGAGACACACAGAGAGACAGAAATAGAGAGACAGACAGAGAGAGAGGGAAGGAGGGAGAGAGAGACACAGAGAAAGCAAGCTTCTAAGACATTTCTCATACTTTCCTATCTGTTCTGACCCTCTGAATGGTCATTTCAGATCTGCGTTGTAATTTAGGAAAAGCAGACATTCTGTATTTTGTTCAACAATAGTGACAACAATGAATTTACATGTCACTTTAAGGTTTACAAAATGGTTTCCTCCCAGCAACCCTGGGGAATAGGTAGCGCAATGTACCTTCTCAGTTGCCTCTTTATCAGCTTACACGCATTTTCCTTTTTCTCTCTCTTAATTCTTATTTATAATTCCTTACTGCTCAATGAAATTTCATTTAATTACTATACTACATTTTGTTTAGTTGTTCTCCCAAATTATGGGCATTCACTTTATTTCTAGGTCTTTACTTTGGCATTCTTGAGTAACATATCAATCAATAACATTTATTAAGTCATTACATATTACTATGTACAAGGCTTAAGTCCATTAAATCATCTAGATCTTTTTCAGATAAAATGCTATTTAGCCACACTTCCTCTATTTTATACAAGATGTAAAGTTGATTCTTTGAACCCAAACATGAGACTTGACATTTATCCCCCATTAAATTTCATTTTATGGTAAAGAGAATTCTAAGGTCTATTTTTTCTAGCCAGCTCAGGAAATGGGAATCTCTAAGTGGTTCCTCTTTCTCTTTCCCTCTCCCTGCTCCCCTACCTCTCACCCCATTTGTGTGTGTGTGTGTGTGTGTGTGTGTGTGTATGTGTGTTATTGGGGTTGGACATGGTGGTGGTGGCAAACAGTAGAACTAGAATGAATGCTATTGAGGAGAAGAACCCTTATAGGTCCATTTAAATAAAGAACCTCAAGCTGTATCTAAGGAGTTTTGCAGAATGTTCAAGCAAAAGATCCTGCCTTCAAAGAACACCAGGCAGATTTCTTTCCAATGTTAAAATGAAAGCATGTCTCTGAAATCATGAAGATACTTCTGCCAGGATGTTAGTGACCAATCATTCAGGCAATATGAGAATTCCAATAGGATTCTCTCTTTCCCAAGAAAACACTAACAACAGTGAAGGTTGGGAAAGTTATAAGAAGAATGAAAGAAAAATTTGACTAGAAGATACATTTTTATTTCTTAGTCACAAAGCATCAATAGGAATAAGACCTGCTAGAACAACTCTGCTATAGAGTAGCAGAAAGCCCAGCCTAAGGAAATGATCTAACTGAAGTATTTCTCTGGCTGTAGCACAGAATGTGGCAGCTGTAGTGGGAACCCTACAGGGAGCTATAGGTTTTTGCTAATCCTCTTAGAAAAAAAATTGGCAAATGCATTCCCAGTGTTCTAGTGTCCTGCAGGCTCCCAAGCTTGGCTTGACTACCAAGGAAAAAATGTGGAACCCCAAAGGATTTCACAGCATTTCTTTCATCACTTTGCTTATTGTGGTTTACATGTAGCTTTTGAACTTCTGCTTAACAGTGATGGAATTACCAAGTGGTCCCATTATGTCAGAGAGTTTGGAACTGTGTACTCAGTGTGAGGTTGTGAAAGTGGATGGATGTTGGTGGGGCT
Organism: Petaurus breviceps papuanus; assembly: GCF_028583685.1. Lineage (NCBI taxonomy): Eukaryota > Metazoa > Chordata > Mammalia > Diprotodontia > Petauridae > Petaurus > Petaurus breviceps. Next base: position 6,872,549 of record NW_027185694.1, on the reverse strand, counting down.
TAAGGACAGTGTAGTCTTATGCTAAATCCCAATGAGATATAATTTGAAGGGATTCATGAAGTCTCTCCCCTCCTTTTCCCTTCCTTTTGTATATTGATGCCAAATATATTCCCTATCTGGCCTAATAATAATAGGTATATATTTATATAGGTAGAAAGTGTTTTACAAATGTTTTCTAATTTTATCTTTATAACTACTTTAAGAAGTAGGTGCTATTATTATCCCTATTTTATAGATATAGAAACTAAGGCAAACAGAGATGAAGGGATTTGCCTATGGTCACACAGCCAGTAAGTGTCTGAGGCTGGATTTGAACTTGGTACTTAATGAATTTCATATCTATTGCCCTCTCTGCTGCTCTTCTCAGCTTTCTATCATAGTATCTGAAATTTTATCGTTAAGTATATATTTTAGGTAATATGTAGTTTAAGAGGACCTTCTTTAAAATGCAAGTGCTGAGTAGAATTTACTAAGAGCATTCTTTATAAGTTCATTTCCATCAGTAACCCCCTGGGTTACTAACCAGGGTTACTAACCAACCAGGGTTGGTCTAACTCTGATGCAGAATTAGAAAATCATAGTATGCCAAAGCTGAAAGAGACCTTAGTTAAGTTGATTTTCTGCTTTCTGTGCCTTTTTTTCTTCTTCCTGGAAATTTGCTCCTATACCTCCCAAGTGTTCTGCCTTCGGGAAAGTCTCTCATATTAGTCATTTATACCTTTAAGTGAATTTATCACTGTGTGATCTCTCTCACTGCTGTTCATATTCTAAAATGATCTCCAGTTTAGGAAATAAAGACAATGTCCCCTCTCAAAGGAATTTCAGGCAGTAGTGAACAGAGAGAAGGGGGGTATTTTATTTTTTAAGATTTATTTATTTATTTTTAGTTTACAACATTCAGTTCCACAAGCCATTGAGTTAGAAATTTTCTCCTCTTTCCCCCCTGCCCAAGACAACATGTAATCTGACATAAGCTCTACATATACATTCATATTTAACATTTTTCACATTAGTCATTGCAAAGAAGAATCATAACCAATGGAATGAACCAAGAGAAAGAGGAAACAAAACAAAAAAGAGAGAGAAAATAGTATGCTTTGATCTTCATTCAGACTCCACAATTCTTTTTCTAGATATGGATAGCATTTTCTATCATGTGCCTTTTAGAGATGTCTTAGAGCCTTGCATTGCTGCGAAGTCAAATCTATCAAAGTTAGTTATTGTACAATGTGGCTGTAACTGTGTACAATGTTCTCCTGATTCTATTCAAGGGGAGGTATTTTAGCTGGTAAGGAGTCTTTTAAGGGAATCTGAGATCATACCTCATAAATCCCACTAATATTCTTATTGGAAAAACCTATCCAACATCAAGCTCTGTTGTGGTCAGTAGGGCTGTGTTATGTGGCATTGCCAAGTACTTGCTAATCTTGATAATTCTCTAAGTCTGCAGAAGAGAAAGCATCTCTCTAGATCACTCACTTCCCAACAATAATATCTAGGTTTTATGTAAATCTTTAGAATGGCAAAGAAGTTTAAAAAAATAGGTTACCTCATTTGATCCTAAAAATCAGTCCTTTATGACCGGTAGGTAGTATATTTAAAGATGAGAAAATTGAAGGTCAATGAGGTTAAGTGACTTCAATATAACAATTCAAACATTATTAAGTGCTAACTGTATTCATTAGGCAACTAGGTAGCACAGTGGATAGAATGAATGTCAGGCCTGGAGTCAGGAAGACTCATCTTCCTAAGTTCAAATCCAGCCTTAGACACTAGCTTAGTGTTTCTGGGCAAGTTATTTATGTATGTATGTATGCATGTATGTATGTATGTATGCATGCATGTATGTATGCATCTATCTATCTATCTATCTATCTATCTATCTATCTATCTATCTATCTATCTATC